>NC_135612.1:43075000-43380000 GCF_053574225.1 Canis aureus
TATGTTCTTCAGGCTTTCTAGAAGGTAACCTCTCCAGCAGTGACCCTTGGCGGTGTGCAGATGAGCTGCAGAGCTTGTGAACTTTTATGACCTTCATTGCTCCTGACTCATGGCACCTACTCGCTGGTGGGCAGCTCATGGATGCTGCATGAGGCAGACACTGAGCAGATGGCTCCTTTGGTCCCAGGGTGCTTGGACTCTTCAAATTTCATGGGATTAGAGGGTGTGTCCTTTGGTGGATTGTGGTACTGTCTTTCTGGCTCATTGTGAATTGCAGGAATAGGCTCCGTTGGTTATTATTCCTTCTTGGCTCTACACTTCCTTGATTTGGGGAATGTTTGCTGGATTCTTGGATTACCAACAGAGGCAGGTAAGAAGCATGTCATATATATATCTCCAGGGCAGCCCCGGTGGCGCAGCGGTTTAACGCCGCCTGCAGCCCAGGGTGTGATCCTGGGGACCCGGGATCGAGTCCCGCGTCAGGCTTCCGGCACGGAGTCTGCTTCTCCCCCTCTGCCTGTGTCTCTGCCTCTCTCTGAATGAATGAATGAATGAATGAATAAATAAATAAATAAATAAATAAATAAATAAATATTAAAAAAAATATATCTCCAAATGTGTGTATTTTATTTATAAGGTAACTTTAGAAAGTTTGTATACATTAAATCCACATAAGCTACATAAGGAAACATTATAAGGAACATACTTAAAGGAACTTGAGCCTTTTCCAGCCTCCTGCAGTAGGGCTGCCTGGGGCAGGGGGTCTTGGTGAGGAGGGCACCAACTCACGTGTACATTTGGCCCATCAGAATCTCTGGTCTCAGGTACCCCACCATATGGGCGTCAGGAGGTACACCTCTGGCCTCCGACACCTGGACTCTTGCCATGTAGCCCCACTGGCATCTGCTGGTGCTTCACCTAGTCCCCACTGGGAGGTGATACGGAGGCCTGCACATTTCCTCACAATCTATGTGTTGCTGCTCCTGGCCACATTAGAAATGATTTGCTTTTCCACTGGGGACCTTGTGGCTTTGATGTGGGGTGGGCCCTGGTGCCCCAAGTTGACTCCCATAGCCTGGGGCTCAGGCTGCTCTTTGGGGCCTTTCCTTCTCTGGGAACTCTGGGCTGGGATAGGACATTTCTCTTTTCCACTCTGGGGTCCCCCAGTCTGAGAGTTTCTATCACCCCCTCCATCCCTGCCCAAATGAGTCTGGCTTTTCAGACTTCAAAGCCAATGGCCTGGTCATTTCATTTCCACACCCTTCACTGATACCCTGTGTCCTCACATGTGTCACAGAGCCTGACTCTGAGCGAGTACCCTCAGTGCATGGCAGAATTAGGGTCCCCACGCTGTTCTATGTCATGTCCCTCTGGCAGGGAAGGCTCCTTGGCCGAGTCCCTCAGTCTTCCAAAACTCCAGTGGGACATGGGCTATCAACAGCCGGAGGCCACCATTTCTCTCTCACAGGCTTGCTGCACAGCCTGAGGTCCCACTGTTAGGAATGTTTGCCTTGGGGGGTAATTTGTTAACAGAGGCAACAGGAAATGGGTACACCCCTAGACTGGTGCCAATGAGTACCCCTGGTGACATCTGGCCATGTCCAGAGACATTTTTTGGCTGTCACCATTGGGTGAAGGAGTGAACTTCTAGCAGGTAGAAGCCAGAGGTGCCACTCAACGTCCTAAAACACCAGGGCAGCCCTCGTTACCTCAAGAATTAGCTGGCCTGAAATGTCATGCCAGGGTTGAAAAACGTTGTCCCAGACCAACAGATGCCTGTAGCTCTCAAATCCTGGGTGTCTGCAGGCTCAGATAGTGTCAGCCTTGATCAGTTATGGCTTCAGAGCAAGCCAAGAGCTCAGACCTTGAGGAGAGCTGGACAGAGTACCTTAAAGTGCTCTTGATTGAACATTCAGTCTGCTGGTTCAGTTCCTGCACAAGCGAGGATTCGAGGACCTCCTAGGACTGTGTGCCGCTCTGAGACTAGGGCGGGGCTTGCAGGATGACCCCGCTGAGACCAGGCCAGTGCTTGGGGAGGCTTCACATCTTGGACCTTCCCATTGTCCTGACTGGTGAGAAAGTTCTTCCTCATTTACAGGAGAAATCACCGTGTGCCTGGAATTGAAGTCCATAGTAGGGCCTGGGAAGTGCTGTGGAGAAGACTCACCCTCTCAGTCTGTGTCCTGAGCCCCCATTCTGGCTGGTGGCAGAAGATGGGTGATCTGAATCTAGACTTGGAGAAGGCATGAAACTCTGTCTGTGGGCAGTTTTCTGAGAATACCCGCGGCGGCCACACGATGGCAGCCTTGCACAAACCAAAACCAAAACCTGCTCAGCCCAGGACGCAGCCCCCAGCTGGGTGTCTCAGGGCAGAGGACACCTGCCTACCTGCAGAAGCTGAAGAGGCCCAGTGTGGCTGGGGGTGGAGGGTGGGGGGTGGGCAGGCTGAGCTTCTTCAGCTTCTGGGTTCCCAGAGTTGAGAACACTGAGCTTTATACGTGAAAGAAACAGCAGTGCAGACTGCCGTACCTGCCTCTGAATCGGTTTCATTGTGGAGCTAGTTTGCCACTCTAGCCCCTGAATTCCGGTGATGTGACAAGACAGACCATGCAGTTGAGACTTCTTCTCAAGAGGGGCTCACATCACTCTTTTAAAGGACCAAGTGTTCCTAACTGACACACGAGAAGCCACATCTTTAGTGCATACAGTTTGATAAATTTGTACATATGCACACACCTGTGCAAACATCACCACCATATCAGGGTAATGGACCTGTCACCTCCAAAAGTTTCCTGTGCCCCTTTTTATTGGTATAAAAACATAAGATCTTCCCTCTTCACCAGTTTTAAGCATATAACACAATATTGTTGACTGGAAGTGCTCTGCTGTATATTGGATCTCTAGAACTTGTTCATTTCATGTCACTTGTCCCCTCCCCCAGCCCCTGGTAACCAGCATTCAGTTCTCTGCTTCTAGGAGTTTGATTCAATATTAGATGCCACATACACATATACCTGGCATCCTGCAGTATTTATCTTTCTGTGTCTGGCTTCTTTCACTCAGCAGAATGTTCTCCAGTTTCATCCATGTTACTGCAGATCACAGGATTCAGCCTTTTTAAGGCTGAATAATATACCATTGCATGTATATTCTACATTTCTTATCTGTTCGTCTGTTGACAGGGGCTTTGTTTCCATGTCATGGCTATTATAAATAACGCTGCAGTGAACAGGGGGATGCACATACCTCTTCAAGATCTTGATTTCAATTCTCTCTCTTTAAAGGTGTCCCCCAGGGAAGGACTCTTCCAGCCAGACTCATTTTTGGTGTTTGATGGCATTTTATTTTTCTTACTCAGCACATTCCCTTCCTTCTGTGCACCACTGTAGGGGGCTCCAGGGCTCATTTACTGATCAAGGAGCAAAGCTCAAAGGGGAGGAATGCAGGTCCCAGGCCCCTTGGTGGCTCCTCCATCCAGGCCCCTGCCGCCATGCTCCCTCCCAGTTCTGCTAGCCCCTCGCATTCTCCCCTGGAAGAAGGGTTCAGGAAACCCCAGCGACCATGCACCTAGAGACAGGTCACCATCCAACTGTGATTTGAACTCGCTTCTCCACTTCTCTTTTATCAATCTGGTCCCATTTTCTAGATTGTTCCTTTGAGGGGTTTGTACCCTCTGTTCTTGGAGCTAGGAAACTTAGCTGACCCTGTTTAATTTGGAGTGGGAGTATTCTTGGTTGAGTAAGAGAGAAAGTTGTATCAAAAGTCAGGGGACTGTGACCTAGCCCATCTCTGCCCCCACCAAGTGGGGGAGGTGGGAAGCCATAGACCTTTGGGCAGGCTTCTATCTTCATACAGTGAGGGGCTCCCTGTGGGTGCTCTAAAGGCTTTTCCTGTCTCTCTGCAGATACTTACTCTACCATACATCTGTTTGGCTGGTTAGGGTATGGCAGGCAAAGATGCAAGTGTGGCTGTGGCTCACGCCAGGGCTGCCTGGATCTCCTCTGCCCAGAGCATCATGGAAATAATCATGGAGGAAGTTTGGGACCTGGGGTGACTAAATGGTTAGGCAAGAGCATGCTGGAAGCCACCAGGGGTCCGTTTGCTCTTGAATAACATCTTATGTCAGCGAGGGTAGGAGGCTAAGGGTGCTATATTAGGGTTCTCCAGAGAACAAGAACTAATGAAGTATTTATCCACCTCTCCATTTACCTACTTCCCAATCTTTCTGTCTATAAACAGATTTATTATAAGGAATTGGCTCAGGCAATTGTGGAGGCTGAGAAGTCCCCGGATCTGCTGGTTTCAAGCTGGAGACCTGGAAAGTTGGTGTAAATTCCAGTCTGGGTCTGAAGGGCGGAGAACCAGGAGTGATGAGAGTGTGAGTCCCTGTCTAAGGGGAGAAGACTGATGTCTCAGCTCATGCAGTCAGGCAGGGAGGGAGGCAAGGAAGGAGAGAGAGAATGAATGAATGAGAGCTCTCTTTCTACACCTTTTTGTTCTATTCAGGCCCTCAGTGGATTGGACGATGCCCAATAATTGGGGGGAATCATCTTGTTTATTCAGTCTACTGATTTGATTGCTAATCTCATCTGGAAACACCCTCACAAACACACCCCCAAATAATAGTTAGCCAAATTATCTGGGGGCCTTGTGAGCCAGTCAAGTTGACACATAAAATTAGCTATCATGGATGCTGCAGCAGAACCAGCAGCCGTGTGATGGAGGGCAGGGGACCAAGCTATAAGCTAGTGGTCCTTTGGCCACATTTGGGGCCTGCTGTCCATGCCTCCTGCTCCAGGGGATTCTAACTTTTCTCCCTTGGGCCCCACAGTGCGTGGGATGTGGTGGGCATGCAAGAGAGGACCTTAGGGGAATAGCACAGTGCCTGCCTGTGTTCTGGTGTGACCAGGTAGCTCTCATTCTTCAAAGAGAGCCAGTGGACCATTCCCTACCTGTGATGTGAGGTGATGTTGAATGGTGTGCAGATGACCACTTTTAATAGTTCTGGGTTAATTTTGAAATGAATCTTCATTTGAGGAAGGATGATACTGATTTATAGTTGTGATATGTTTAAAACCCATTTTTGTAAATGTAATAGGCAAGTTGACTTAAGAAAAACAAGTCGGTAATACTACAAGTGGCAAAATTGCAAGAGTGATGTGATATGATGGCAGTTGGAAAGCAGCAAAAAGACCTGACCTGGAAGGTTGTCTCTTAAACTTACAGAAATGAACTGACCTGCAAGGGCCTTGGTATATTTAGGGATTCGCACACCTTTCTGTTTTCTTCCCCCAACACCTTTCTTGGGTGGGTGATAATTTTCTCTCTTGACTCTTATACTGCAAGTAGATAGTAGTAAAGTAGCCAAACACACACCCAGAGTCTGGAGATTTGGCTTTGTGTTCCAGCTCTTCCACTTTCCAGGCAGATGATCTTGGATGAGCAGTTTAACCTGTCATGGCCTCAGCCTCCTCATCTGTAAAATGGGGATAATGAGATCCTGGCCCCAGAGTTTGTTGGGTGATTACATATGCTGATTTATGCAGAGACTTTTCACTTGTAAGGCATGTGCTGTTGAGTTGTTATGTTGGCTGCTCTACCTTGAGGTTTGAGTGGCCCAGGTGACCCAGACCTAGGCCAGTCAGAGCAGGAGTCAAGACAGAATGAGTTGAGTCTAAGATGCCTGAAAAGAAGCTGGTGGGAAGTGAATGTGGAAGGATTGCTGTCATCCTGTTATCTGGCTACAGGGGAGGGCCAGAAAATGGAATTGTAGCTGAAAGACAGGGACACACCGGATCCTAGTGGCTTTGAGGGAGTCTCTGGATCTAGCTGCACCTGAAGCTAGACCAACTTAGAGTTTTCAAGAGACAGCAGTCTCTCTCTTTTGCCTAAGGCAGTTTGAGGTGTTTTTGTTTTTTCACTTGAAACCAAGAGTCCAGACTGATACACTTTTGTCTCTAATTTACTGTGTCTTTCGTTATAATGGAAGGCAAAGAGGTTACACACAACTACAGATGGTTAGAGCTGTACGGGCCTTCAGGACAATCTAATTCTGCTCATTTGCTTAATGTGTGACTTTCATGGGCCTTTGCACTTTTGCCTCTGGGGGCCCCATTCTTCATTTTAAAAAAAGTTACATTTTGCTGCTCTGTTAGTATAAAGATGAATCCAACCCAGGACAGAGAGTATTTTTTTTTTCTTTTCTTATTTTAAAAGAAAACATTTATTTCCTTGGGCTATAGACAGAATGTCCACTGTGCTAATGAGTAAGTCAAATCTGAGGGCGTTAGCTTTTCTCCAGCTTCTACACATTTCTGTCGTGGGCAAACATTTATAACGAATACTTAGTTCCTGGTTGCAAGCAACACTTTTTCAATGAATCTTTGACGCAATTGAAAGCCACCACAAGTGAAATCCAGTTCTTAACAGAACAGGTACACAGAGTGTTGTAGATTTTGGTGGGCCGGTTTCAGACTATAATCACTTGTGATTGGGTGAATTTATCAGTGGTCTGATTGGCTGTGATGGGGGTGGGCAGTGATCACTTCTGATTGGCCAAACAGCCTCGTGGTTTGATTGGACAGAATGTGATAGGCTATTATTAAGAGCACTGCACACTTCTGATTGGCTGAACACACGTGTTTTATTGGCCTGGGTGTCAGTCAAAGCCTGCAAGCTCAAAATTGTAGGCTGAGAAGATGGGATCCTGTAAAGGAATAAGGCTGGTTGTACTGGGGCAGGAGCTCCCCATTTGTGGTAATGAATCTCAAGCATCGAATGCCCTGAGTGAGAGTCTTTCTGTGAGGGTTTTGGGAAGCAAACGAGCATTTTTGCAGAGATGATGTAAAGCTGTCCTCAGTGAATGTGGATGGGAGGTATCCTGACCTCATTGTCCTGCTCCATGCTGTAGTTGGAACCAAGGGTCTTTGCAGTGTCAGCAGGCCTGGCACTGGGTCTGAGTTGGTCTCCTGGTGGATCCCAACCTGTGACGGCGAGGAAGTGGGAAAGAGGGCCCCGGCATTCAGCTCTATCTTATCTACCCGCCCTTGTCCTTCAAGTTCCTCCCTGGCTTTTCCTAAGAGAGTCGCCAGACTGAGCTCCTGGAACTCTGCCAGTGTAGTGGAGTGAGATAAGTGCAGACCACGGGAACTTTCCAAATATTTAGGAAGAAGCAGTTTAACGTAAATAACTGTTAGGCTTTTTTTTTTTTTTTTTTAAATAACTCTTATGCTTAGCAAAGGGTCTCAGAGTGGGGACCTAGACCAGCAGCATCAACATCACCAAGAATGTGACAGAAGTGCAGATTCTCAGGCCTCACCCCAGACCTACAAATCAGAGCCTCGGCTGTGGCCCAGGAATCCTTGTTTTAACAAAGTCTCCAGGTGACATTGCTGCACATTCCTCTGAGAACCTGTGCCCCTTTGAGGTCTCTTCCCAAAAGAACACAATCTTCCTCTCTTTGGAGGAGGCCTTTCCGTATCAGCTTTGCTAACCAGCAGGCCAGGCAGACAGGCACTCCAGGCTGCCTGGCTTTAGCCCTGGCAGGAGACCCTAGGACCCGAGAAAGGCCCGGGGTCCGTGCACCCGGGAGTCCCAGAAATCCTGTCCCGCGTCCCTTTTAGGACCCTCATCAACGCCCAAGCCGAATAAGTCAACCCCCTGGACACATTTTGGCTTTTACGTCTCTTGATGTGGCAGCGGTAGCATCACTCTTATCCAAGAAGCTCGGGAGGCCGCGTCCACGCCCCGGGACCACGAATGCTGCGGACCACGGTTTCCCTGGATGGAAAACTCGGTCCCGGCGCGCGGATGTCCGCAGTGCCCGGCGTGGCCACTAGATGGCGCTGTTGCACTTCCCTGCGCCGCCTCCCAGCTCGGGGCCCACCGGAGTCCCCGAAGTGAAATAACGTGCCATTGTGAGCAGAGGCCTATTTCACTAAGACGTTCAGGAAATGATATGCAGTCGGGAGGCTTTGGCCAGAGGGAACGCTGGCTGTGGGATTGTAGCTGGAAAGCTCTTTAGGACTTTACAAGTCTCCCTCCCCACTCACTGCATGCCTTCCCCCACTCCCAGCCCTAGCCCCTTGGGGTGGCATAGTTCAGGCCACAGGCCCTAATATCCATCGGTGGAGGAGTGCTCCTAAGAGTGGCGACAGGCTATTTTCTTCCCTGGGAAAGCCTCTAATCTGATTGCATCCCTCTGATTCTTTTGTGTATCTGTGCATCAATTTAGTGGTGACAGGGAGTAAAAGGACGAACACTGCAGACTGGCGAGGGATGTGCAGAAGGCCTCTAGGGGAGCATAACTTTCTGCTGGGTTTGAGGCTATCAGGCCAGGGTACGTGCATGAGTGGGCCTCTGGGCGTTGGGGGGCAGCAGGAGGGCAGGCAGCACCAGGCTGGCACTGCGTTTCAGGCCTGCTGAAGGTTGGAGGCAGGGTCAGTCTCAGTGTCTCCCCAGGTGTTAGACACCACTGCATGGGAGGCTCCATGCAGTTCTGGGGGGCAGAGGGCCATGTCTAGTGACACTCCCAGACGTGGCAGTCTCCTTGGAAGGTGAGGCTGTCAGAGTAATCAGCACAGCAGCAGCAGCAGCAGCGACAATAAGGTGCTATCTGTGTGCCCAGCACTGTTCTAAAAGAAGTAACTGGGGAGATCTTCACCACACCCGGCAAGGGAGGGCCTGTCGTGTACCAGTTTTTCCTCTGCTTCCTCTTCCTCCTCAGGTCTGGAAACTCTGTGAGACTGTCCACTATGCCTGGATCTAGAGATGCTTATGGACCATAGTGGGTCCTGGAGAAGGTCAGAACGGTTCCTCCCTGCTAGTGCTGCCCCTGCCAGATCCTACTTTGTCACCAGCTAACACTCTTAATGGCAGTGCATTCTCTTATCTCTGCTGGTAGTGGCTCAAGATCTGATGTAAAAACCAAGTTTTTATTGGTAATTAATTTTAAATGGACAAGAGCTGCAAAACTGCATATAAGACAAGGAGCAGCCTTGTACCCCTTACCCCGATTTGCTCTGTGTGTAATATTTTCTTCTGGCCCGTGCAAGGTCTTTAACATACATCATGGCCTTGTAAACCTGAATATTTCTTTTTCTTTCGTAAACCTGAATATTTCAATGTGTATTTCCTAAGAATGGAGATGATCACTTCTGTGATCACAGTGAGGTTCTCAGTATTAATTTTCATTGATACAGAACCTTCATCCAATCTATCTGTATTCTAGTTCTGTCACTTGATTTGATAATGTCCTTTATAACATGCATCCCTCACCCCTGAGTACAGGATCCACTTGAGGAACAGATACTGCATTTATTTGTCCTGTCTCTTTAGACCTCCTTAATCTGGAACGTTGCCACAACATTTCTTTCTTTTGTGATATTGACATTTTTAAAGCATATAGTAACTCTGCTTGTTTTAATCTTTATTTTTTTTCAGTGGAATGTTCCTGGTTTAATGCTTGTCTGCTGTTGCTGTGATCACGCTGGGCCACAGCGTCGGTGATGTTGTTCCTTCTCGGGAATAACATCTGGAGGCAGATTTAAAGTCAGAACTTTCCCTGAGTGCCCCATCCTTGCTCAAGCTGGCTCTATTTTCTCTTTGCTTCTACAGGATCCGTACAAATGCTGTAGTGTCAAGAGGTGGCTCTTTTTCAATATGGGCTCTGAAAAAAAATGTCTTTCTTCTCTGCTATGGTTGCAAGACCTGAATGCGCCTCCTGCCTTCTGGCAGGAAGTTCTGACTTCAGGCATGAGCGACACTGGAGATTCCCACGCTTCCCAGACATCACACTCTCTGTACTTACTGCCAGGGCTGTGCTATAAAGTCCTCCCTGAGGAGCAGATCCGGCCTGGGAACAATCTACCTTTTACCTTCTTGGCAGTGCTGCTGCATAGTTTTTAAAACACTCCAGCGTGTGTTATGCTGCAAACGGCAGGGGTTTGGAGAAAACACTCGGAAGGCCTCCTCATGCTTAGAGCTTTAGAATGCTAATGTCCCAGGAAAAGGGGATCCCAGAAGCTGTTCCTGGCCCTGGGCTATTGGAGGTGACCCAACAACTGCTTGTCACCAGGGAGGGGACTGTGGAGAACCAGACCACAGGGGCACATGGGGCACTCTAGCTACAGTGATGACATCCTGTAGATGGCTTTTTCTGCCTGATCCTTGCCAGTCCCAGCAAAGAAAATGAACACATCTTTTTTGATGCTTTAAAGTGTCCATTGGGAAGGCAGCCTGGGGAGGTGGAATGGGTGTCCAAGTTTGAGTCTTAGTTTCAAATCTTAGTTCTAGTTCCGATTAGTGTGAGGCCTTGACTGCCTTGGGGGTCTCTCCCGTGTTCAAAGTTTGTAACCACGAGAGAAAGCAGAATGTCTCTAAAGCATTCTGCCAAGACAGAATGTCTGTCTTGTTCCTTCCCTCCTCCAGCATTGAGGAGCTGGGGGAGGTCCAGGATGTGCGGCCATGACCCAGGCCTCAGCAGGCATAGGCATCTAGAAATGCTGGTGGCATTGGCATTTTTGACTACTGCTGGTTTAGCATTGTTTTGAGGGCCCCCGGGATTTGATTTGATCAGGTCTATTAAGACATGCAGAAGCAGAAACAATGAGTGTCCTGAAGAAGTTTGGCACATAAACAGTTCTCTAGGGCCAGAGTCACAGTGATCCACCCAGGTCCACGTGGGGCAGCAACACAGTGAGTCAGGAAGCAAAGGGAGCAAAGGAAAACGTGGGTGAGAGCATTTACTGAGGTATCCATGGGAAGAATGAGCAGTTTAGGACTGGCTGGTTTGAATGGTTTCAGAGCCATGGGCATAGAGTCTGTCCCTTGTTGTCTGGTCCTGGGTGATCGGGGGCAGGGGCATGGCTGCTCTGAGCCTGCCAGCTTGTTAAAGGAGGTACTTGGGTCTGTGGGCTCTGGATTGGTTGGTTTGCCTATGAAAAGTGTTTCTAGGGTCATGGAATTGTTTAGGAATCAGCTACCCTGGAAGAGGCCAGTCCCTCCAGGGTCAGCCAGGCCTCGGATGGCAAAGTATCAGAATACAGAACATAAAAGACGTAATCAGTATAGACACCTTCTGGTCCCCAATAAGGAGGAAGTGGAACTTTGGGGATCCCACCCATCGAGGCTATGCTCCTGCCCCTCAAGGTCACAACTTGTGTTTATGGTATTTTGGCTGCATGGTTCACTGCCACAGATAGAGTCTTCCTGGGTGACTGCAGAAAGGCTGGACTTGTCATTTGAAGAGAGCTACCTCCAGCATTGTGTAAAACTCCACAGGCAGGGCAAATGTGGACACCATGTTAACAGCTTTTTAACCTGTTCTTGCCTGGTAAGCCAGGGGAGTCACCAGGAATGCTGGCCTGGGGTGGGCTGGAGGTTTCCAGGGGAGCAGTGACCCTTCCGGGAGAGACCAGCATGCTGACTCTGCATCCGTTTCATTCTCACTGGGGTTTATGCTCTTTCAGGTGGCAGCTTGGAAGGGGAAGGGAGAAATTGTACAGATCACTCTGGAACATATGAGCTTAGAACTCAGGGTTTTGTTTGCAACTGGGAATGAGAGTGTCCTTGATCACTAGCTTTAGCACTGGGCAGTAGCCTGCATGTTACTTCCTGTGTGTGCATTCACATGTGTGCATGTGTGTGCGTGCACGTGTATGAACTCCATGTGTTCAAGGGATGAGGGTGAAGGTCATTGTGCAAGGCCACATGTGGGTCCCAAAGCATGCACACTTGTGGGTAGAGAAGGGAGACCTTCTCTGATTGGGGTGAAGGGGCTGCTGATTAAGAGCGATGCTGCCTGATGGGCTGGGTGCAGGGTGGGAGGGTGCATCTGGCTTGATGTCAACAGCTGGGCTTGGATGGGTACAGTTTGGGGTGGTGTTAAAACTCTCACAGGCAACAGTGTGTTGGTCAAGACAAAATTAGTAATGATCCTTCATCCAGCCTTAAGTTTTTCCGGAGAATGTGCCTCTCTTCCCACCCTCCCTTCTGTACCTACTGTACTGTACCTACCGTGAACCAGTCGCGGTGTCTTAGGCACTGGGAACAAAGCAGTGGATGAAAAAATACCCGCTGCCTGGCTGGCTGGAGTCTATACTCCAGGCCAGGCTTCTCACTCTGTGTGGTCTTAGCCTTTGGGCCAGAGAACTCTTTGCCGTGGGGGCTGTCGTGGGCAGTGTAAGAAGCTTAGCAGCATCCCTCCACACTGCTCGATGCCAGTAGCCCCTCCACAGTTTTGACAATCAAAAAACATCCCCAGACATTACTCAGCACCCCCTGGGTGACAGAAGCCACACTGGTTGAAAACCACTGATCTGATGGCACAGACAGGCAACTAACTGAGCCTCTTCAGCATGGCTTACATGGCACAGAAGGGCCTCCGATGGGCCTCCACTCAGGGCAGTTCTCCTAGAAGCTGGGCAGTGGAGCTGGCCATCAGTTCTTAGTACCTGTCTGTTGAGCAGGTAATTGACCACAGGCCCCCAAAAACTCACATCAAGAGAGGACCCGTGTTAATATCATGAGAGGATTGTTATGGATGCTCTAATGGGCACCAAAATCAGTAGATGAGGGTATCTGTGAACAAGATAAAGAGCAAAACAACCTGCTCTGTTATTCTGTTTTGACCTTCCCTTCACCTTGAAATGACTGCAGGGCAGGAGCAGGAGTTCATCTGGTGGCAGGTGGGCAATCTGCACTTCTTCTACCTTTCCATTAAACCTTGAATTCCCACAGTGTTTCCGTGGCCCCTTCAAGGAGCGGAGGCGAAGAGTGTGCAAATGGATTTCTCTGTGCCGGCTCCAGGGGGCCAGCCTCAGCTTTTGCCGAATGTTTGGCTGTATCTGGCACTTGGCAGAGGCGTATATACATCTGTGAAGTCCAACAGAAGAGTACCATCTGATTCAAGAATCCTTTACAGAAGGCGCTGTCAACACCCCCTGCTCGTTCTGCCCTGTGTCCAGCTGAGTTTCTTTCTCTCTGCCCAGCTCCAGAGTGTTGATGGGTCAATCGATGTGGTGCTTGCAATTTTCTCTCCACTGGGAATTCTGATGTGGCGGCTTTGTGCCTGTGTGCATGCGTGCATGTGAGCTAGCTCCTTGGTCAACACACACTCTTTTAAAGTGCTGCAAGATGCTGCTGGAAAGGATTTTTATCTTGCTCATTTGACCATTGAAAGGGGCCATGTCTGCTCCAAGTTCCTCACATACTCAGGGATAATTACAAGCATTTCAGAAAGCAAGACATCAAAATAGAGATTCTTTTGTTGTAAAGAGACATGCTTTGGCCCTTTCAGTAACTGAAACGGTGTATTTGGAAACCCCGCTAAGTGAAATAGTTTTCTAAGAAGCCATCTCTGAGAGTATATTCTTTGAAAGGAAAACTGTTCTTGGGGCGCCCTGGTGGCTCTGTCAGTGAAGTGTCGGACTCTTGGTTTCAGCTCAGGTCATGATCTCAGGGTCATGAGACAGAGCCCTGCATCGGGCTCCGTGCTTAGCAGGGAGTCTGCTCAAAGATTCTCTCCCTCTGCCCCTCCCTCGCTCTAAAATAAATAAGTAAATCTTAAAAAAAAAAAAAAAAAGAAAAGAAAAACTGTTCTAACAATGGTGATGATGATGTTTATGATGATAGGAACAGATCCATGCAATTTCCAAAAGGCTTTTAGGTCCTTCTCAATTGCTCAGGGTCTCAACCTTGCAGTGATCTTTACCACCTTTCTGTCCTACACTTCTCATGGCCAGCCAGTTACCAAGATCCCTTGTGTTTCTGTCTTTTGTCAATCCTGGGTGGTCCAGACCTTTCTGTTCCTATCACCCTTATTCAACCCCTCATGCATCTTTTCTAAACTTTGACAAAGGCTGTCTAGCTCTCCTTTCTCCATTTACTTTCTCACTCAGCTTTTAGCAATTTTCTGAGCATCCCAATATAGATCTCTAATGCTGTGTAATAAATTACCCCGCCCCCCAAATGTATTAGTTAAAACCAACAAATATTTATTATCTCACACACATTAGAGAGTCAGGAGTTTGGGAGCATCTTAACCAGGTGGTTCTGGCTCAGGGTCTCTTGTGACGTGGCAGCGAAGATGCTGGAGTCACAGTCATCTGAAGGGTTGACTGGGACCAGAGGATGCACTTCCAAGATGGTGTGCTCCCGTGGCTGTTGATGAGAGGCATCAGTTTCTTACCTATGTGGGCCTCTCTGTGGTGCTGCTTGAGTGTTCTCATGACATGCCATCTGGCTTCTCCCAAAGCAGATGGTCCATGAGAGAGAGCAATGGAGAGGATGCAGTGCCTTTTAAGACCTAGTCTTGGAGTCAGAGACCATTTCTTCCCCCAAATTCTATTTGTCAGAGCTAGCCCAAACTTTAGTTTAGGGAAGGGGACTTAGGTTCCACCTTTTGAAGGGAGCAGTTCTGAAGAATTTGGGGACCTATTTTAAAATCACCATATACTTTGTATATATGTTACTCTCCTTTTTTCTAAGGAAGTTACTCTATAAACCTCTTCCATGTTGGTTTATCCTAGCTGAGACAGACAAGCTGCCAGCAGAGTTACTCAGACCTGCTAGGTCCTTGCTTAGCAACCAACCACCTTTTTGGTGTAGGATTCAGCACAGAGTTGCCCCCCATTCCAGCCCTTGAAGGCCTCCCACCGTAGCTTGTCTGTCACCTGCCAGCCCTGCTGGATGACTTGCTCTTTTCTGGACATGTTCTAGCTTCCCATCCTCTGCCTCCATTGATTCCTATCGCCCTCTGAACCCCTGTTTCTCTTTTATCTCTGTTTTCAATCACCAAGCCCTGTTCACTTTCTTAATCCATCTCAAAAACTGGTCCCTAGCTCACTCTCTCCCCTTCCCGAACCCAGGTCAGACACCTGGCCTCTCACCAGCACTCCCAAGGGATCCACCTCTCTGGACTCTCTCCATTTTTTTTAAAAAAGATTTTATTTTTATTTATTTGAGAGAGAGAGAGAGAGAGAGCACGCCGGGGGGAAGGGCAGAGAGAGAAGCAGACTCCTCACGGAGCAAGGAGCCCAATGTGGGACTGGATCACAGGGTCCTGGGATCATGACCTGAGCCGAAGGCAGATGCTTAACAGACTGAGCCACTCAGGTGCCCCTGGACTCTCTGCATTTCTGTTGACTTCTTCACTGATATCTAGAGATACAGTTGCCCCATGATCCATCCAAAGTACATATCTGATCCTTTCACTCCCTGCTTAAAGTCCTTCCCTGCCTTTTTACCATGGGCTAGCTAAAGTCCAGCTTCTGTCCATGATACCCTAGACCCTCTGTACCCTGTCTGCCAGCCTGATCTCCTGTCCTTATTTTGTTCTTGCAGCACCAGAGCCCTTGCTAGTACAATCACATGAGGCAGCTCATTTTATTGTCTTGCTCATGTTTCTCTTTGGCAGGTGGGGTGAAGGACAGGGGAGCGAGGAAGCAGCACCATAGGAGCCCTGTGAATGTAAGCCCCAAGAGTCCGAAGATATCTTGGGGAACACTGAACTTTCCGTCTGACAAGGAATGGGGGTTCCCATCTGATTTTATATAGGCCTCAGAGGATGGGGTTACATATAGATTCTGAAGCCAAGATGCTAATTAAACTCCCTAATGATCTTGACCTGGAAAATGAGGTCCTTTCCTGAGTCCCCTGTAAGCCTTGGCAGAGCCAGGGGGTACTGCTGTTGCTAATAACTCACAGCCATACCTGGCAGGGTAATATGCCCAGAGGAATTTCTGCTTCTTTACACATTTTAAAACTCACTTCTAAATTAGGGAAAGAAGCACTTTCTCACCCCCATGCAAGAATTTGAATTCTTTGAGGCATTCTGTTTTGTTCTTGCCCAACACAGGCAGTATTGTGATAAGATGTACATGCTCAGTTAGCATGAACACCATTGACTTTTAAAGAGAGCAGAGAGGGAATTCTGAGTTCCCCCACCTTTTGCTAAAGGCAAAGTAAAGCAACAGTTGTCTTTTGCAACAATCCCCATCTCTGATCTTAGGAGCGGTTTGATGCATTTGCCTTGCAATCATCCTCATGGTACCGCTATCCAGGGCTGGTCTGGTTTGGACAGAGCTTGCTAGAAGTTCCTTCTCTTGTGGCATATGGTATCTGGTGCTATTCACCAAATATGTCCTTTTCCTTCCATTGTAGGCACGTGTTGGATTGTACTTCCTGGCTCCTTTGGGGTTGTGTGGTGCCAGGTGATTGGTTCAGGCCAGTGACAGTACATGGACTGTGTCACCCACAGACTGGGCATTTAATTGCCAATATGAGCCCCTCTACAACTCCTTTCTCCCTGGCACTGGTGATCAGCTATTTGAGATGGCAATTATTCAATATGCCTGGCCCTCCAAACCAAGTCTCTTTGCAGACCAGCAAAGGACATGTGACATGACTTTTAACCCACTGAGATTTTGGTATTGTTACTGTAGCACAACCTAGCATATGCTGACTGATACATACTGTTGGCATTCTCGGCAACTTAATATTTACCATAACTTCGTTTACACAGAGGTGGTGCCTTTGCCTTCCCTGGTTCATCCATTCATATTCCTGGAGGAAGTTTTCTCTAATGGCCTATTGGATGGCCAAAATTTGTTATCATTTTCAAGACTAGGTAGAAAGAAGTTGTGGTCTTAACATTTTTGGCATTCAACTCAGCCATCTGATATGTTAGAATGACCTTGGCATTCTTTGTGAGGTTAACCTTTCCTGGCTTGGTAACAGGTACCTCAGCTTTGCCCATGCCACTCTCTTGCTCCATAGTAACTACAGCTTACTGAGTGCTAACCATTTGCCAGGCACTAAGCATATCCTATCTCTAATCCTCCATACAGCTCGATTAGGTGGCCTTATATTGCTCCCATTTCTTAGATGATAACACTGAGGGACAATGAAGCAAAAATAGTTTACCTAAACTCACTTTTCTAGCAGAGGCAAGATTTGGACCTAGCTCTGGATGCACAAGTCCATGTTCTTATTACATCTAGCCAATTCTTTGCCAGTTTCTGGGAAAGAGATGAAAGATGGTACTTTCCTTCAGGTTATTATCCTTGGGGATATTAGCACCTTGATATGCCCTATTTGGTTGGATGCTGCACTTTCATTCACTCACTCCTTCCCTCTTTATTAATTCACTCTTTCATAAATTCATTCATTTATAACATTACTCATTCATCCATTCACTCACTCATGGGCTTCGTTGGGAGTCTGTTAGGGCTGAGTCTTATTTGGGACTGGGATTTAAATGAGAACTGGTTGGATTCCTACCCTCAACCTCATGGACTCATGTCACTGAGGGGGTAGCAATATATACCTGCACAGAAAGTGTTAACACATATGCCCAGGGAAGTATGGGCACATTCTTCCAGGAGAAGGAGACTCCTGGCCTATATAGTGTATCAAGTAGTTTTAGGGCTGCCTTCCTGGAGGAGATAACACCAGAAATAATTGTGTGGGCTTCTGTTTCTTTTTGAGAGTCTTTGGCTGTTTGCAGCTCCACTCTCCACCTGTCGCACTACTTCGGTATTCTGAGGGTCAATGTCATTATCATTAGCCATGAACCTTTTATTTCTGAAGGTCACAATGTCAACAGCTTCTATGTTGTATCCTCTTTCCCTGGCCAGCACTTGGCCCCCTTCGTGTTCTCCTGCTCTCACCTCAGCATCCTCATTTTCCTGCATCTCTTACTGAGAAGCTTAGGTGGGCCCTCCTAAAGAATGGTGGTATAGAATCTGAGCTCTTTGGGGGCATCAGTAGACTTTCCCAAAGTTTGGCCTGTCACTTGTTCTTAATGGCTTGAGTTGGTTGTGGAACTAGCCAGCAGGAAAAATGAAGAGAACCTTCTGATTATGCTCTCCTCAGATGGCTGGGGTAATTTGAGCAGAAACAGCTTTGGAGCTCTGGGGAAAAAAAATGTAATTCTCGTGTATGAAAAGCGTGAACCAGAGTTGCCATGTTCACTTCTTGTTTTTAAAGCCCCCACAGGCCAAGTCACATATCTGGGTCAGAGGCCTATTGATTACCTGTCAGGGCCTGAGGTGTAGGTAATCAATAATACTAACCTACAGGAAAGGTGGCCTTGAATGCAGAGATTCCATCACACTGACCACCCGTTTCTGGTGGTCTATAACTACTTTAAACTAGAGCCCCAAATGCCCCAAATCCAGGGCAACGTTCCTATATGCCAAAGCTTTGGAAATGTCTCCCTCTGTAAGCCAAAGACAATTTATTCACATGATCATTCAGCCCTTAAACAGCCATGGGGCATGTAAGGAGACAGGGAACAGACATACATGGCAACAGGAGGGTTCCTGGGGGGAGAGGTGAGTGATTTTGTCAGGAGTTTCTTAGGACCATGACCTTGACTTTCAATTAATGTTTAATCAGGTGCCCAAAGCAAAGCATGTAAAAAAACTCCTGTAAATCCAGAAGAGCAATGAAGGGCCCTATGATGGAGGAGTTGGACTTTGCCAGGACTGGCCTATGAAGCTCCCCATGCAGATGATTTTCTCTGGAGAGATGTGCCAGACACAGCATGTGGCTTCTTATCATGTATTGGCCAAGGGGGTCTGATCTAGAGTTTGTGATGAGAAGAACCAATATCATGGGACCTGCAGTGGTTCTTGGGGCCATTTACTTAGCATTCAACTCCTCTTCCTAAGGGGACTCCAATTTCGTTATGCGCCCCCTCTTCCAGTACAGCTGTGTGTGTGTGTGTGTGTGTGTGTGTGTGTGTGTGTGTGTGTGTTGTGGGGGGATTGGGGGGCAGGAAATATGGCTGGAGAGTCAGCCTCTGTCTTAGTCTTCTGGTCCCTGAGCTGAGTCCAGGGGTGAGCATAGGACCTATGTTAGCCCAGTGAGAAAAGTTCCAGAGTCTCCTGATGGACTGAGGGAGGAGGAGCTCTCTCTGGTGCAGGATGAGAATAGTCTACCTTCCAGCCCATCTGTTTGATGGAGAGCTGCTGGTGGCAGCCATCTTTGGAGCTTCAAGAGACTAGTGTTAAGATGAAGTAGACTGGGGACAGCAGAGTACAATCCTTGAAGACACTATTGAGTGGACAAATCAATGCCTGACCTGGACACCCTTTATAGGAAGTAATCAATGTCCATATTTTTTAAAATTTTAAAAGGTTTTTTTAAAAAATTATTTAACAGGGAGAGAGCACAGCAGGGGGAGTGGCAGGCAAAGGGAGAGAGAGAAGCAGACTCCCTGCTGAGCAGGGATCCCAACTTGGAGCTCAATCCCAGGACCCTGGGATCATGATCTGAGCCGAAGGCAGATCCTTAACCGCCTGAGGCACCCAGGCGCCCCTCAATGTCCATATTTTAAAACCAGTGTAAATCTGGGTGGTGTGTTACTTGGAGTCGAAATCACCCAAACTGGGCACTGGCAGATACTGTGGGTATAGCTGTGTTCCTGGATTTTGGCCAAACAATGCTGGTTAACATAAAAACACACAGTTTGGGCCAGTGAGTATGGGAAAGGAGCTTGAATTTCAGAATTTCTGAAAAAAAAAAAAAAAGGCATGTATTGCATGCAGGGAAGCCAGTGGAACCAATAACAGATCTCTTCATGCCCATCTCTTAGTGGGTGGTGTCCCATAAGGAGGGAGAATGGGTGTTGGAAGCCACAGACCTGGCCTCGTGAATTGTTAAGATAATCAGAGGTAGCCAACAATACTAGTTCCTTGCTGGTGACACTCATTCATGATTTGTTATTCCATGAATGATGAAAATTGCACCTAATGTTGCTTTAAATGGTATTTTCCCTAAAGAAGCTCAGATAGTCAGAGACCAAACTTTCAGGGCCTTCAGGTGTCATGGAGAACTCCAAACCTGGAAACACAGGAGAGAAGTCTCTCAGGGGGGAAGAAAGAGGTGATACCAGTTTAGCTCATCCTCACACCTCAGAATCATAAGTTAGGATCATAGATTCTGGCCCCAGACCTACACAAAGTAGAATCTCCCAGCAGTTTTTTTTTTTCTCCTAGCAGTTTTGAGAGTGCATTTTCAACATGTGTTTGGGAGACTTTTTTGGTGGGTGGGGGTGGGTAGCTGAAGTTTTAGACTATTGCTTTAAGGGCTCAGCACCGACAGGAGCAGCAGGGAAGCTGAAGGTGACACAATTCCATGGGGAAGGAAAAGACTAACAGAATTGACTGAAAGATTAACCGTGTGTGTATTTGTGAGTGTGTGAGAGTATGTATGTGTGTTAGAGAGTGCATTAGTATGTAAATGATAGTGAATACAAGGGTGGGTGTGTATGCGAGAGCATGTGAGTGATGAGTGTGTAAAACTGTGCCTGTGTGAGTATGTGAGATGTGTGAGTATGAGAGTGTATGTGTGAGACATGTATGTGAGCGTGTATACATGTGTGAGATGTTTGAGTGTGTATGTGTATAAAAGCATGTGAGTTATGAGTGTGAGAGTATGTGAGTGTTATGAAAGCATGTGTGTGAGTGCGACTATGGGTGCAAGATGTGCCAGTGTGTATGTGTGAAATGTGTGAGTATATGAGGGTCTTTATGTGAGTATATATGCATGCGTGAGTGAGAATGCACATCCTTTTGTGTGTATGTATATGAGATGTGTGTGAATGTTTATGTGTGTAAGATATGTGTATGAGAGTTGTGTGAAATGTGTGTGAGATGTGTATGAGTGTGAGATGTGTAAGAATGTATATGAAAGGCTGTGAGTTGTGAGTGTGAGGGTATATGTGAGTGTTGTGAGAGCATGTGTGAGTGTGAATGTATGAGAGTAAGATATGAGAGTGTATATATGAGTGTGTGTGTATGGAAGATGTATGAGTGTGTGTGAGAATACATAAGATATGAGGGTGTGTGAGTCTGTGAGTGTGTGAGTGTGTATGCCTGCGTGAGAATATGCATGCTTGCATGAATATGTGAGATGTGTGGGTGTGTATGTGTGTGAGTTGTGTGAGAGTATGAGTGTTGTGAGAACATGTGAGTGTGTGCTGTGTGTATGAGTGTGTGAAGAGTGAGTGTGAGTATGAGTGTGCATGAGAGTGGATGTGTGAGTGTATATGCCTGAGTGAGTGTGTGAGTATATGTGCTTGTATGAGGATGTGTGAAAGTGTGTGTGTGTATGTGAGACAGAGAGAAAGGGGGAGAGAAAGAGAGAGAGGGAGAGAGAGAGAGATGAGGAGAGAAGTGACTGGACGCCAGGAGGCTGAAGAGGAAAGGAACAGGAGCCTGGATGCTGGAAGAGGCAGTGAGGACAGCATCGTCTGCTGAGGAAGGGAGAGCTGTGGGTGGACAGGTGGGTGGGAGAGGCTGGGCAGGTGGTCCTCTCTGGAGAAGCAGCCTAACAACCCCCAACACTAGCTCCCCTTCTGCAGACAAGGAAAAGGAAACTTCTAGGATTTTAGTGAGCAAGACCTGTCAGCAAGTGAGCGATGAGAAGGGAGACTTGGAACGGCAGGGCTAGCCTTTCTCATTGCCTTTCTCCACATGGACTGTTGCCCGGTCATGGGCTACTTTTCTCCCTTGGTGACCTGATTTCCTTGTCCTTCGAGACTCAATTTGGCGGCTACCTCTAGAAACCCCTTTCTGCTCCATCCCACAGTCCAGGTTGGGGCCTTCCTCTGTGCTCAGCAGCATCAGGGTTTCCCTCTGTCCTTGTATTGCCATTCTCTTTATTGCTGGGCCTTTTGGGGAGGCTGAAATCCTGAAGGAAAGTCACTGTTCTATGGTGGCCTTGTCCGTAGGGACTGAGTACACGAATTGCAATCTGGAGTCGGGGGAGGCAAACAGATACCCTTCCCTGTAATGCTCTTGCTGTGGTCTCTTGCAAACCCTGTAGTGTTTGTGTGTGTGAGTGTGTGTGCAAGAGAGATAGCATATGTTATTTCACAGAGTGTCATGCATACATGATATGTGTAGTCACAGTAGCATCTAGAATGCAGCACAGCATGTCACAGTTCCATTGTCACAGGGATTGCCTATGAAATGGGGAATGACCCGCAGCCACAAGAGCCTGAGGGAGGAGGGCAGTGCCAGCAGGAGGCAGCCCAGTGCAGTCCCCATAGCAGTGGTACCACTCATTGGGGAATCTGGCCGGATCCTGAACTTGTGCAAAATGAGCTGCCCCAGGTGAAGGCCGACTCAAGCATTTATTAGAGACAAACTTCTGTAGGGGGAGGAAGAGGCTCAGACAGCCAGGCTCTGGCCTTGGCTCTGCAGCCTCACCCTACTTGTTCTAGAAATGGAAGTTCCATTGGAGGTCGCTGGCCTGGGGGTGGGGGTGCCTGGGAGCTCCAGGAAACAGCACAGGCCTTGATCTTATGGCACCTTTGTTTTCTAAGTCTTTTTACTGTGGTAAAATATACACAACATTAAATTTACTATCTTAACTGTTTTAAAGTGTACAGTCAGTGGTGTTAAGTACATTCACATTGTTACCCATCCCTGCCATAGAGCTCTGGAACTCTTCTCATCTTGCAAAATTGAATCTCTGTCTCCATTAAATGCTAATTCTTCATAGCCCCTGGTCGTCACCAGCCTATTCTGTCTCTATGACCTTGACTACTCCAGGGACCCTGGATAAGTGGAGGCACGTGGGTTTTGTCCCTTTGTGATGTGTCTGCTTCACTTAGCATAATGTCCTCAAAGTCCATCCATGGCGTAGCATGTGTTAGAATTTCCTTCCTTTTTGAGGCTGAATAATATTTCATTGTAGGAGTAGACCACATTTTGCTTATCCACTCATCTGTTGACGTGCACTTGGGTTGCACAGTGTCTTTTAAAAGTGTTTCCAGGGGGGATCCCTGGGTGGCTCAGCTGTTTGGCACCTGCCTTTGGCCCAGGGCGTGATCCTGGAGTCCCGGGATTGAGTCCCACATCGGGCTCCCAGCATGGAGCCTGCTTCTCCCTCTGTCTGTGTCTCTGCCTCTCTCTCTCTCTCTCTCTCTCTCATAAATAAATAAAATAAAATAAAAATAAAATAAAAGTGTTTCCATCATCAAATAAAACCTCGAGGTCGAAGTTGGAGTCTCTACTCTTGATTACCTATGCTTTTAAATTTTTTTTTTTAAGATTTTAATTTAAATTCAATTTGCCAACATCTAGTAGAACATGCAGTGCTCATCCCATCAAGTGACCTCCTCAGTGCCTGTCACCCAGTCACCCCATCCTGCTGCCAGACTCACCTTCCACTACCCCTTTTCCGTTTCCCAGAGTTAGGAGTCTCTCATGGTTTGTCTTCCTCTCTAATTTTTCCCACTCAGTTTCCTTCCTTTCCCTTATAATCCCTTTCCCTATATTCCACATATGAGTGAAACCATGATTGTCCTTCTCTGATTGACTATTTCGCTCAGTATAAAAACCTCCAGTTACAACCACCTTGAAGCAAATGGTGATGACCTATGCTTTTGTCTCCTTGAATCATTTCCCTGGAATCCTATTCATGTGGTTAATGTGATCTCTGGGAGGGAGGTGTTTGGAAAGCAAAGATAAGCCTTAGTGTGTCTGTCATGGACATTCTGTGTAAGCTGGAACCTAGGACTTACCTTGGGGTGGCCAGTAGGCTGGAGCCTGTTCCTGGTGGCTCAAGTGTTTACCCAGTGATGGGGGCTTCTGCCCTAACCCCACCCAGATTTCCCATGGTGCCTCCTTCCTACCGACCAGCTGGTGTGTTGTGGTAGACACTGGGTTCCTAGGTGCGGTGGCTAGATACACCTGGCCCTGAATTTGTGACCTTGGGCAGGTGACTTTACCTCTGAGCCTCTGTTCTTTTGGGGCCCCAGAAAGAACATAAACAAATGAGATAGCACAGGCTCCTACCAATAGTGAGCACTGCGTAATGGGAGCTTCCTTCTCCATTCCCTTTGGGGTCAGGCAGAAGATATCACCTGATTTTTTGGGGAATCACACATAGAATGACACATTGCGTTCTGTCATGCTGGTCCCCCTGACCCACCCAAGAGAGTCTGGCTGTCTCTGGGTGTCTCTTCAGCTTCATGAAGTATTCCACAGAGTCTCTGTGAGTCTTTTATAATCTTGTCATTCAAGGGCACAGTGAGGTCCTGAGCGCCAGATGTTGTGACATTGGAAGCAAACCTACAAGCCAAGTCTGACTGGGTGAGAGGGACACTGGACCCACACCGCACTCACTTTATTAACAAATTAACTAATTAATTAATTAACTTAAAGATTTTATTTATTTATTCATAAAAGACACGGGGCGGGGGGGTTGGCGCAGAGACACAGGCAGAGGGAAAAGCAGGCTCCATGCAGGGAGTCCGATGTGGGACTTGATCCCAGGATTCCTGAACTAGGCCCTGAGCCAAAGGCAGATGTTCAACCACTGAGCCACCCAGGTGTCCCCCGCACCCACTTTAAAGACCTGCAGGGATTGCATCCTGGCCACCAGCTACACCGATTCTGCTCAGGAGTTCAGTGCTATTGGCTGATTAGATTCAGGTAGTGTTTTGGGCTAAAATCCTTACAAATTTCATGGTCTGGTCTGGTGCAGCATTTGTGCAGCTTGAAATGAGTCTGGTCACCTTAGAAGTTTTCCTTGTGACATCCTCCTGGTGATAAGGCTCCATTTCCACACAGATGGGGCATCTACCCCAAGTAAGCGGGACAAACATGCAGACACCACCAGCAACTCTGGCCAGAGGTCAGAACCCCGGCTGGCATCCCTGCTCAAGGCTGGTGAAGTTTGGGATACAACAACTGTCTGGGAACATTTCTGGGGGCTCATCTGCACACCACTCCCTTTTCTCTGGCCCTGCTGCTCTTCCCCCTAGTGCTGCCCTGCCTGGTACAGTCGTCTCTTTCGAGCCTGGGTCCACTCACATAGAAAGAAGAGCACTATGACTAATTATAAAATCATTATATGATTAAACTCAATTAACTTCAAATAACCCTTGAAATTTGTTTAATGTCAGCCCCTGGCCCCACTTGAACTGCTAATATTGCTCGCCTTTGAAATTCTGATGAGAAGAGCTGATTATGCTGTGGTACTTGGTGCTCTGTGGGGCACAGGCTGTGTCTCCAAGTGGGGGGCAGGAAGTGATGCCAGTGCCGAGGGTCCTGAGTACAAGCGGGGAGGGGGGAGGTTTGGGGAGACCAAGGGGATAGAATCAGGGGGAACGGTAGCTCTGCTGGGGCATTGGACCAGGAACTGCTGGCAGGGAGCCCTGAGGAGCCTTTCACTTGGGCTCTGACAAGTTTGTTCAAACCTTTGGCTTTGGACTTGGTGCCTGTTACAGACTGAATTGTGTCTCATCCCCAGCCTTCCCCCGCAAATTCATATGTTGTGGTCCTGACCCCAGTACTTCAGAACATGACTGTATTTGGAGATGGGGTCTTTTAAGATATAATCAAGTTCACATGAGGTCATGAGGGTGGCAGCTAATCCAATTTGACTGGTGTCCTTGTAAGAAGAGGAGATTAGGACACAGACACACACAGAGGAAAGATGTGTGAAGACCCAGAGGGGAGACGGCGTCCATCTACCAGCCAAGGAGAGAGGCCTTAGAAGAAACCTACCTTGCCAACACCGTGATCTTGGCCCTATAGACTCCAGAACTGTGAGAAATAAATTTCTGTTGCTTAATCTGCCCTCATCTGTGATACTTTGTTATGGCAGCCTTACCAAACTAACATAGTGCCTTTCAACCTCTGCTTGATTTTGGCTACCTGTCCTCTACCCAGCACCTCTTTAGGGGCCCCAAAGTCACCTCGCTCAAGGAGGTACCCTGTTTAAGACTGGACCCTAAGGGCAGACGCAGGAGGCAGGTATCCCTCAGACCAATTCTGAGTAGGAAGATGAAGGGTTCTTAAGGTGACCCAGGGCTTCAAGGGAGGGATGCCAGCAGCCACTTGGAATTTCAGTGCCGACTAAATGTTAGAAGAAGTAGATAAGACACAAGTAGTTAACAGGTACATGAAAATGTGCTCAATCTCACTCATTATCAGGGAAATGCAAATCAAAACCACATTGAGATAGTGCCTCACACCTGTCAGAATGGCTGTTGTCAAAAAGACAAGAGCTAATAATTCTTGGTGAGGAAGTGGAGCAAAAGGAACCCTGTGGACTGTTGATGGGAATGGGAATTGGTGCAGCCACTGTGGGAAACCATATGGAGGGTCCTCAAAAAAGTTAAAAATAGAACTCTATATGGTCCAACAATCCCACTTCCAGGCATATATTTAAAGGAAACGAGGGACACCTGGGTGGCTCAGTGGTTGAGTGTCTGCCTTCGGTTCAGGGTGCAATCCCAAGGTCCCGGGATCTAGTCCCACATTGGGCTCCCTGCTGAAGTCTGCTACTCCCTCTGCTTATGTCTCTGCCTCTTTCTCTGTGTCTCTCATGAGTAAATAAATAAAAGCTTAAAAAAATAAAGGAAATGAAATTGGTATCTTATTTTTTGAAGATTTTATTTATTTATTTATTTGAGAGAGAGTGAGAGAGCACATGTGCATGTGTGCGCAAGCAGTGGGAAGGACAGGGACAAGTAGACTCTGTACTGAGCACAGAGCCTGATGAGGGGCTCCATCTTAGGACCCTGAGATCATGATCTGAACTGAGCTGATCCCTCAATTGGCTGAGCCACGCAGGTGCCCTGAAATCATTATCTTGAAGAGTTATGTGCACCCCTGTGGGCATTGCAACATTATTCACAATGGCCAAGACATGAAAACAAACTAAGGGTCCATAGATGGATGAATTTCACATATATGTAAAATACTGAATATGAAATATTCAGCCTTTAAGCAGATCCTGCCATTTCAACAACATGGATGAACATGGAAGACATTATGCTAGTGAAATAAGCCAGACACAGAGAAATACTGTATAATCTAATTTATATGTAGAATCTGAAAAAGTCAAACTCCTAGAAGCAGAGAGTAGAACAATGGTTACCAGGGGTCAGAGAAATGGGGAGATGTTGCTCAAAGTGTACAGTTTCAGTTATGCAGGATGAATACATTCTAGAGATCTAAGTGCACCGTGGTGACCATAGTTAATAATACTGAATTGCAGTATGTCCCTGGACATTTGCTGAGATCTCAGGTGCTGTCATGACAGCAGCAACAATAGGATAAGTATGGGATGGATATGTTAATTAGCTTCACTGTAGTAATCCTTTCACTATGCATTTGTTTATCAAAATATGTTGTATGTCTTAAATATATACAATCTTAATTAAAGAAAAAAGAAATGGGTAAGAACTGGCTAAGTGCTCGGTGCCCTGATTTTTTTCACCTATAAAAAGGGGATATACAGGTCCTGAGAATTAGTTGAATTAATTAAACTTGTAACTGTCTGGCAAAGAGGAAGCTCTGAAGTTAGCAGTTGTATCAGTTATTTTTTTATTGCTGTGTAACACATTATCCCATAATACTTTGTGGCTTAATGAGTTGCCCATGTATTAGCTCATACTTCTGTAGGTCAGAGGTCCTGGCATGGCATGGTTGGATTCTCTGCTCAAGGTCTGACAGGCTGAATCAGTGTGCTGGCCAGGCTGTGTTCCATTATGGGGGAATCTGGGCAAGAATCTGCTCCCAAGCTCAGTCACATTACTGGCCACATTCACTTCCTTACTGCTGTAGGAATGAGGTCCCTGTTTCTTTAAGCTGACCTTGAGCTGGGGGCTGCTCTCACCTCCTAGAGGTCACCCAGGTGCCTTGCCACATGGTCCTCTCCATCTTCAAAGCCAGTCACAAAGAACTCTGCCTGCCAGAGCAGTTCTTGTCACTGTAAGTGTATCATTCCCAGTTATCTTTGGGCAGCTCATCTCCATGAAGGCACTCTGGTTTGCTTGCTTCTGAATATGTCCCTTGCATGTAGAAACTGCAGTGACATGAAAAATAAGTTATTTTCTTGAGTCATTCTTGTGTGCTTTCTGCTGACCTACTGGGAAGGGCTTCTCCATTTTTATTCCCAGCGCTTCCCCCCACCCCCAGTTGATTACATTGCCCCTTTTTCCTTTTATGGGTTAAAGCACCATGATAGGTGACAGTCTTCCCTGGGATTGGGCCTGGGGTCCCCTGGTTTGGGCCCTCACCTGGCTTCCATTCCGGAAGGGGCTCTGTTGACTGAGATGCACTGGGCTCAGAGTTAGAGGTTGTGGGCTGTGTCCTCACCAGCAAATGAGGACACCTGGTCTGGACCTGGTGAGGACACCTGATCTCCCTTCCTGACTTCTAAATGGGGAATAATGACCTAACATTCAGAGCTGTCTTAAGGTTTACACGAGATGAGGTACATGAGGACTTTTTGCCCATTACAAAATATCCAACAGATACAATGATGTTATGTACCACGTGGCCTTTAGACCACCCAGTAAGTGAATTTTGCAGGCTGATTCGGGAACTTGGAGAATGCAGAGTACAAAATAGATTCTGTATTTTGCTAGGTGAGACATTGTTCCTTGTTTAGGAAAATCCCTATCATCTGCACAAATCTATATAACTCTTTGTATTCTCCTTCCTTCACCATAGAGTGACTATGTGGGTGAACTCTGGAAACCTCTCTTAAATTGGTAATGGAGTCCATAGTGGGCTCATGGCTATAGCTGGGAAGTTTCTAAAGGCTCCTCCTGAAGGATATAACTTCTGTGCTGCGGGTTGGACATCAGCAGGGCTGGGTACTGCTTCTGTTGGTGTCAGTACAAGTCCTCACATGGTTCTCCAAGGAAAGGTGTACCCACCCTTAGAGGTTGAAAACTTTGACATTTCTGTACTGAGGAGAGCAATCAGCTCTCTCTGCACTCATAGACAACTGAGCTAGATGGGTGTGGTGGTTAATCTTATATGTCAATGTGGAGGGTGTTTGGGGATGAGATTAACATTTAAAATGTTGGATTTTTTATATGTATTTTTTATTAGAGTTTGATTTGCTGACATATAGTATAATATCTAGTGCTCATCCCGTCAAGTGCCCCCCCTCAGTGCCTGTCACCCAGTCACCCCATCCCCCCGCCCACCTCCTCTTGTACTACCCCTTGTTCATTTCCCAGTTAGGTGTCTCATGTTTTGTCAACCTCTCTGATTTTCCCACTCATTTTCTCTCCTTTCCCCTATTAGTCTCGGTGTCCATTGAAAGATGAATGGATAAGATGGTGGATTTTGAGTAAAGCAGATTGGTGGCTTCCACAATGTGGGTGGGCCTCATCCAATTAGTTCAAGGCCTGAATGGAACAAATAGACTGGTCTCCTTCAGCAAGAGGAGGTTCTCCAGGTGACTTCCTTTGGACTAAAACAGCTCCAATGGTTCTCCTACGTCCTGAGCCTCCAAGACCACAATGCAGATTTGGACTTCCTAACCTCTGTAAGTATGGGAGCCAGTTTCTTAGAATAAGTCTCTTTCTGTACCTACACACCTTACATTCATTTTGTGTCTCTGGAGAATGCTGACTAATGCAAATCTTGCTCCCAAATCTGCTCTTCTCTCCCCAGATCAGCAGTATCCCATCCTCTTGACTGTTCTTCTCCATCACCTCCCACTGATAGCCAGTCTGTGACCAGGCCCTCTGGATGCCTCAGCTGTGCCTATTCTCTTCTGTTTGTACTTCTGTCCCACAGGCCTCAGTAATTTCTTGGCTAAAGAATTTTAAAAGTTGCTTAACTGGTCTCACTTCCAGTATCATCCCCAGACATGGCTCACTTCATTCCAGTTTAGACCAATTCACCTTCTGGCCACAAATAACCTTTCTGGTTTCTTGTCCTGATCTTCTCCCTTCCCTGCCATGACCTACTTGACCTTGTTCATCCATCGTGACCTCATTTGATGCCACCTCCATGGTGGAGGCTTTTTTCAATCCCTTCTGGTTGTTTTCTTGAAGACTCATGACTTGGGGCTGTGATGGAAAAGCAACTCAATTTTTTCCCCACTCTCCCACCACCCCTGGACCTCATGACCTTACCCATCACTCTAAAGTAAGAGAAGGTCTTGCAGAATCTAGAGCAAAAATGGAGTTTCCTTCCAGTAATGAAGATGCCCAGTCCTGTATAATATTTAATGGTCTGAATCTGATTCAGAGGAAATTAAAACTTCTAGGCTGGGGGCCAGCTGCCTGCCCCAGGGGGGAGCATCGGGTCACCTCACTGGCTGCCCCTGCTGCACTTCCCTCAGCCTGTAGTTCTGGCTATGGACCCCTTGAGGCTTTAGCCTTGTGAGGGAGAATAGAAGAGGAGGTAAGGACAGCTTTATGGGATGTCTTAGTGCGAGCTGTGTGACAAAATACCGTAGACTGGGGGGGAGGGGCTGAACCTCAGAAATCTGTTTCCTCATAGTTCTGGAGGCCAGAAGTCCAAGATCAAGGTGCCAGCAGGTGGGTTTCTGGTGAGGGTCCTCTTTTCTGATGTGTAGACAGCCGGCTGCCTTCTCACCATGTCTTCACTTGGCAGAGAGAGAAAGGAAGTAAGACATTTTGTGTCTCTTCTGAAAAGTGCACTAATCCCATCATGGAGCTCCACCAGCATGACCTCATCTAAACCTAATTATCTCTCAGAGGTCCCACCTCCAAAGACAATCACACTGGGGGGCAGGGCTTCAACATATGGATTTGGGCAGGGGATAGGGGAATGCAGTTTATTTGGTAGCACTTGATTACTGCCATTATTTCTCTGGGTGTAGCCAACCTCCAAAGCCATCTCTTCATTGTTACCATGCAGAGGTATCTGTGGGTCCTTCAGAGGTTCTGAACCTCATGAAGAGTGTGGTGCTCACCTCCTACTGGCAGCTCTTACCACCTCCTTAAGCTCAGTTTTTCTATCCATCTACCTGCACATACCTCGTTATGGTCTGATCCCTTTAAAGATTTTATTTATTTATTTATTTGAGAGAGAGAGAGAGAGAGAACGAGAGAGAGAGAGAGAGAGAGAGAGGGAGGGAGGGAATGTGAGATTAAATCTCTCTGGGGAGACAGGGTAGGGAGAGGGAGAGAGAGAATCCCAAGCAGACCCATATTGAGCATGGAGCCGATGCAGGCCTCCATCTCATGACTCTGAGATCATGAACAGAAATCAAGAATTAGATGCTTAACTGAACAAGCCACCCAGGTGTGCTCTGGTCTCATCCCTTTAAAATGTTTCCAGGACAAGCTCCCATCTGTGGATTCCTGTCTGAGTCCCCAACTCACCTGCAGAGGGGGGGCCCTCTGCCCCTCTCTTTTAGATCCCTCAAGCGTGGGCCACACAGGCCCACTGTTCCCTCCGCACCAGGTATCTGCTTGGAGCCTCAATTTGAGAGAGCCAAGCAAGCTGGAGCCTTGAGGTCAGCACCCAAATTCCTTTCCCATTTCTCAGGAGCCGCACGGTCACTACAGCTCTGGTCACATTGGCTGCATGTGACCTTGGTCATCTCTGCTGCCATCTCCTGTTTTCTGGCCCCTTCCAAAAGCCTGAGTCTGTGTGGCCTTATTGTCACTGGATCTACCTGCTATGTTGTGTGTCCCTATTCCTCCTCTCACGCTCTGAACCTTGGGTGACTCACAGGGACCTCAATACATCCAAACTCATTCTTTTCCCCCTATAAAACAGTTGTCTTCTAGCTCTTCTTTCCCCCAGTGAATGGTACCATCATCACTCCACTGTGGCCAGGTGCTCAGGTGACAGCCCTTATGATGCCTCCTCCTCACCCCCACATCAAATCCTTCTCAAAAGGATTCTCAAAAAAGACTCAGCTTCTCAAAAAAGACTACCACTGGTTTGCTCCGGACTTCAGGAGGGTTAATTTCATACCTAGGGTCTGGGGTTTTGCCCTATGGGGTCTGGCTGTGGCCAGGGCCACAAGACCACTAGCCCTGACATAGTCGCCAAAGCCACAGGCTGGCACACTCTTCAGAACATGCCTCCCACAGCCTCAGGCTAGATTTTATCTTTCCTCATAGTCCCGGGTGTCTAGCCCATTACTTTGCATGAAATAGGTACTCAGTTTACCAGGGAGAGGAATGCATATATTTCTTAAGAAAGGCACTGTGCTTGCTTTCTTTTCTCTATCCCCATAGCACCTTGCAGCATGTTTTATATGACAGAGGTGCTTAGTAAATATTATTGACTGATTCACTGGGAAAAGGGTAGTCTAGACATGCCTTCTGGAAATGTCCAATAAGCCCCATTATTCCTCTCTGCAGTCCATTGTCATGGAATGGGTCTTTTGGCGTTAATCCCGAAAGGGCAGTAAACAAGATGGCTGTATAATTTTATTGTCTCTCATCCTCCATCAAAGCAGGCTTTCTCGCCTCCATCCACATCTCTGCCTCATTGCTTCTGGGTTCACCCCTAGTACAGCTGTTGGATCATGCTAATAGCCCCCGGATCTTCTTTTTGAACAATAATGTTTGTTTCCAGAATAATTGAATCCAGCAGAGAGACGAAGAGTGTAGAACAGTTTATAACACTTGCTGTGGAAAAGGGAAAATTCAAGAATTTGCTTGATGGCATTTAGTTCAGGGAACACAATTTATCAGGGCTGTCTTTATCTACTTATGTTTTAGTGATTCAGTGCTGGGGAAAAATAGCCTCAGACATAAAACGTGAAGAGCACTTCTGGCAAAGCCTGTCGGTTTAATTCAGATGTTAAATATTTTCAGGAGGGTCAAACGCTCAAGGACCCTATGTTTTGTCCTTTGAGTGAAACTAGCTAAAATAAAAAAGGAGATAATCAGTAGCCCCAACCTGGAATACACTTCAACATGGAAGGGGTCAGAGGTCCCAATTTTACAGGAAACGAATGTTCCAGCTCTGGGGCTCTGAGAAAAGAATTTGAAATGTGGGTAATTGCATTATGTAAAAGGCAGCTTAGAAAGATCTTTGTTCCTGGAAAATAGTTTGCTTTATTTAAAGTTGATTAAGTTGGAACTCTTTCCCTAAAACTTTTATCTGTCTGTGTTTCCCCCAGTTAGTCAATGGGACATTCTGGCATAGGAACCCTATAGAGCCATGCAAAGTTTCCCTGTATCCTGGGGTCATTGCTGGGAAAGGGTAGGCATTGGTTGGCTTCCAGGTCTCAGGGAATAAACCGATGGGTTCCTGGAGAGAATTGTGGCCTCTGGGGGTGCCAGCTGTTTGTGTTGTGAGATTTGTACTCACAAGGTCCTTTATTAACTCCTCTGGCACTTCTCAGGCAATGGGACGGACTCTGATCCGTCATACAGAGACGGTGGGGGTGGGGGAGCAGCAGCAGGTTCTTCCCACAAAATTATGCCTTTCAACATAGAAATCATCACACCAATGAGCCAGTGTGCCTTAATTATTATTAACCCAAATACCATATTTGAATAGCTACGATTTGGGGAATTATACTTTTATGTTCAACTTTCCTTATTGACTGGCTGTGGTGTCTAGAGGTAACTAACTAGGAAGACATCTATAAAATAGAACTTTTTATTAACTCAGTTGAACATAAACATTCATCAATTTTAGTGTAAGCATAGTCCTAAAATAAACTATACAATTAAAATAAGATTTAAATAATTGTCTCCTTTATTTACTAGCCACACACATGGAATAAATGAAAAATAAATAGGTAAACTGAAATCAGAATATAATTTAAAAAGCAAAGCGAAACATAGGGCACTGGGAAACCTCAGCGGTTGAGCATTTGCCTTTGGCTCAGGGTGTGATCCCAGGGTCCTGGGATCGAGTCCCACATCAGGCTTTCCACAGGGAACCTGCTTTTCCCTCTGCCTGTGTCTCTGCCTCTCTTTCTCTGTGTCTCTCATGAATAAATAAAAATAAAATCTTTTTAAAAAATAAATAAAACAGAGCTTAGGAATGATCTTATTCTGCAGGGGCCCCTAGGTTTGTGGTATTGCATCCTAAGATATTGAATTTTTAATTTATAGAGAAATGTTATAATTTGTGATCCAGAAGACGTTTAAGGAGTTAGTATCTAAAAATTGTAAAGCATTAGCTGAAGTCTGCTCAGGGTTTTTGTAGAGAGACGGTAGTTAGTTTCTCCATAAAAGCTGTCTCTTGCAATTCCTTTTATTATGCATTTAATGTCTATATGTCTTGGCAAAAGACTTAGTTAGCCCTAGGGTGACCATACAGTTTATTGTCCTGGCCTGGCCACTTCTGAGCATGAAAGGGGAAGCTTTAAATTAAGCAGGGACCTCAGCTTCAACTGGGATTGTCAGGGTGGCTTCTCTGGAAACTAGACACCAATGTAATTATGGCCTCTTATTTGTTTCCACCTTCACCATCCCAATGTTTGCTTCCCGTGCTCCCAAAATATCCCTGTGGGCCTAAAATATATAAAGTAGCGTTCTAGGGGGGCGGGTCAGAGGACATACTTCTAGAGAAGTGCTCAGAAGGCAAGAGAGCTCTGTGGTTAAGGGGACACACACTGGCCAGTTACAATTGTCAGTGTGGATCTTGGCATCGCCCCTTATTAGTTCTGTGACCGGAGATGACTTATTTCACCTCATTGCCTCGATTTTCCTCATCTGTGAAATAGGGATTGCTATGACGTTTAAAGAAGATAAAACATTTATTACTAGTGCTGCATAGCACATGGCATGGTTATTGTAGTCACTGTTACGAAGAGCTTTAAAATGGTGAATTTGATCAGGCTTTAAAACAATAAAAACTAGGAGTCTGACTTCTCTAAGGAGCCCTGCAGGGGCTTGATCAGGTTGGAAGGAAGTGCTAATGTTGAAAAGGTTTTGTCATAGTTTGTTAGATATTAAAGCTGCTTTTCCCTGGGAAGAAGCACTTTATAGGGTGAGTGTAGGAAAAGCTTTTGACTTCCTATACTTTCTCAGATCTGCCCAGGTCCCAGTATGCCCTTTCCTTGGTGGTAGCCAGGCGCTCTGGAAGGTGACCTTGATTTGCAGGCCCTAGTAGAGTATATGAAGCCCATTCACTTCCCCTTCTTGAATCCTTGCTTAAGTCATGGAAGTAAGTGACTTGGACCCATTTTCCGGATGAGCATATTGGGGCTCACTTGGTAAACAGAAAGAGCCAGGGGTAGATCTAGGACTGGGGCTAGATCTTATAACCTGATGTTAGGTTTCTCTTATTGCATTGACTACCCACCTTTGAGGTTCAGTACACAGCCATAACAGCCATAAGGACACACATCCCATCACAAAGTCCAGACTTGGAAACGTGGAATAGGCAGGCACCTGGGGCCAGGGACACATATCACCAGCAGTGTCACCTCTGGGTGCACCTGCATGCAGCCAACAACGTCCCGATGCTACAGAGGCTCCACTAGTACTTTCTATTCTTCAATACTCTTGAGTTGTTGAAACAGAACAAATCAGGATGATACACAAGCAAGGTGATTTCCAGAGTGTAAGGGGCTTTTTATTTTTAAAAGAAGAAGAGCAACTCTGTTTCATTGAGCATTTCCACAGCTTTCCCCCAGTACAGATGTCGAATGCACATATGGAATTGACATTAATGCAAAGGACACACAGCGCTTCAGTTGGCATGTCTAGTAAGTGATGTGTGTGTGTATGGGCATGCACACGCCCCCGCACACATGCCCACTGGGGATGGAGGTGGAGGATTCAGAATCACGTATGGATCTCCAGATGTCTATTTGGGTGTGAATGGCTACACTTGCCCACACTTATGTCAATTTAACGGCATGACGCTCGCTTTGCGGTATGTATTTTGCTGCTCAACATCTTCATTTCTCGGCCGCTTGGTTTCAAACTTGGAAAAGCTTGCATTTGATGTTGAAAGCTAAGTTCACACCATGCAGGATATTTTAAAACGCAGCATCTGATGCCTGAAGTGTGAAAAAAAAAATCTTTTTAATCATTTTTGTGCGTACCAAAAGCTGGAAAAGTTTTTCTTAGCTTACCAGAGACCATAAAGCATTGACAGAGGATGATGGTGTGGGGGGTGGTGGTGAATTTATCTGATGGTCCTGGAAGTACTTAAAAATGATCCCTGACATTTGGCTATAAAACAATTTCATTAAACATTGGTTTGGTAGAAAAATGATAGAAATGTTCAATGACACAAGGGTCATCTTTGGAGAAAAAATTACTTAAATTCAGGAAGTGAAAATAGATTTATCTGAATTTTTAAAAAAGAATTATGTGATGTTACACATTGATGTTGAGGCTTACAGAACAAAAATCAGGGCTAAAGGAAGTAAGGGCAGGATGATAAAGATGAGGGTTGGTCACTGTAACACTCCAGCTTATTTGGAGCCCACTGTGGGGCTGACCATGGCTTTCTCAGGGCTGCGCTTGGCTGGGAGCCTACCTGCCTCCTGCCTGCCTGTTATCTCAGCCATCAGATCTGCATCTGAACTGAAGCCTCCCCCTCCTGTTCCCGAACCCCTTTCACTTTATGAATCTCTCATATTTCCAATGTCTGGGGGACCCAAGTGATACATGTGCTTATTGGTCACCTGCCTTGTGACTCCCGGTTTCTCACCAGATCCAGGGGACCCTGGATCACACACTGAGTAAGAGTTGGACACTCATTTGCCACCTGGGTGGCACTTTGTGTCACACCTGTTGTTTTATGTGTATATTCCCTGTCAGAGTATAGGCCTCAGGACGAGAAGGACTGCTGTCTGGTTCATTTTTGTTCCCCTCCACGTATTGTTCATAGCATAGTGCCTTTCCCACGGAAGGAGAGGAAAGGTGACAGTTTATAGAAGGAAGTTGGGGGAAGGCTCCCTTCTTCAAAATACCTTACGGAAAATCAGTTCTGTGTTTGCAGAAGTCAAATCTGATCTCATAATGGGCTTCAACTCTAAAGATGATTTTTTTTAAAGTTAGGGTAGCCCAGAAAACAAATGATTGAAACTAAGAATTCTAAATCCCAACGTCCCCAGCTGAGTGGCAGGTATTATCCACAGTGTCAGCTGAAGCTTTGTTTGGGGGCTATGGTGTGGCAGAGATGGGGGATGCTCACAGACATCTTCCCTAGTTCTCAGATCTCTAGGATCCAGCCGTAGGCCAAAGCCATGCAGCGGTAAAGGATATGTACCATGGTGCCAAGACCTATGGCCTCCTTGCTTGCTTTCATTCCTCTAGAGCAGAAGTTGGCAAACTTGCCTATGAAGGTCCAGACAGCAAATATTTTAGGTTTTGAGGGCTGTAAGTCTCTATTACCACTTCTCAACTCTGCCTTTATAATGAGAAAAATAAATAAGCATGGTTGTGCTCTAATAAAACTTTATTTACAAAGTCAAGTGGTGGGCTGGATTTGACCTATAGGCCATGTTTGTTGACTACTCCTCTTGAACTGTGTGTGACATTAGAGGAGGCAGGTAGGGAACAGATTCCTAAATATTTCTTCTGAGAAAGGCACTTCCCTATTCATCTCTTTTTATTTATTTATTTTTAAAATTTTATTATATTTATTTATTCATGAGAGACACAGATACAGGCAGAGGGAGACACAGACACAGACACAGGCAGAGGCTCCCTGAAGGGAGCCTGATGCGGGACTTGATCCCAGGACCCTGGGATCATGATCTGAGCTGAAGGCAGACACTCAACCACTGATCCACCCAGGTGCCCTTACTGATCTTTTTTTTAATACTCCCAAGGAGGGAGGTGGCTTTGCTGCATTTGGTAGATGAGAACACTGAGGCTCCGTAGCATCAGCCAAGTTGCCCATAATAAGATAGTTGGTAAGAGACACAGGTGGGATTTGAATCCAGATCTACCGAGTCGGAATCCAGTGTTCTTTTTATATTATGGTTTTTCTTGATCTTGCCTCAAAGTATGGAGTACTAGGTCAAAATTCCCACTGTACCTGTATAGGTCACTCTCCCTAGCTCTCCTGGAATTGAGGCCTGGCCCATGCTAACACACAGGGTGAGAGACAGCTTCTGTCCCAGCTCTTCTGCTTACCAGTAGGTAGAGTATACACAACAGTGTGTTACCTTGAAGCATGCAGAAACTAGGCTGGATTTTCTACAACAGGCCTGTGTGCACAAGCTAGTGAACACCAATAGAAAAAAAATAACCTTATCGCAAATTAAAAGAACAATCTTTAGAAAATAGCTAAAATGTAAGGTTAATTGGAGCCAGAAATGTCAAATTAATGCAGCAATGCACTGGGGAGCCTGCCCTGGCCTTTGTGCACAGAATCAGTGCCTACGATGAAAGGAAGCAGGGAATGTTATAATAGGATTTTAGGGAGTCCCCTGTCATATTAAACAAGCTTAGCAATTAATTTCATGCTGCAATGTTATTTTCATTGGCCTATATTTTCTGTGACCTCTCACATTTTTTAAGCTACCAATGCGGGGCAAGTGGGATTTAGAACTGAAATTTTAAAAACCCACAAAACTGTTTTGACTGAAAATCAATAGAAATGTGGTAAAAACTGCCATGGGGGTGGGTGAGGAGTTGGAGTGCTCTTGGGGTGAGTTGGGGTTCACAGGTCCTTCCATGGGCAGACAGCGACCTGGGGGCAGGGGGCCTGCTTTGCTTGGTGGTCTGCCTCATTATCTCAGGTCCTTTCTGAACCAGCCCCCAGCTCCTGGCTTGCAGGAGAGGCTTGGAAAACCCACCAGGAGGGTAGTGGTCTTCTAGGCCTACGTCTTGGATTCACTGAGCATGAAACACAGGCCAAGCACCTTTTAAAAGCAATACCGTATTTAATCTTCATCAAAACCTTATGAGGTAAGTTCTGTTACTACTGCCATTTTCCACTGGGGAAGAGGTAGCAATGGGGATGGAAGAGGTAAATGCCCGGAGGGAGCCACATAGATAGTAACCATCCCAGGCCTGGATTTGAGCCCAGTCCTCCCATTTCTAGGGGTGGTGTGTTTAACTGCTGTGTCATACTTTCTCCTCCTAGGGATGACACATGAAAGCCAGATAATTATAATCAATTTTATTTCTAGTTTTATTTTATTTTATTTATCTATCTATCTATCTCTTAAAGATTTTATTTATTTATTTATTCGTGAAAGACACGCAGAGAGAGGCATACATAAGGAGAGAGAGAAACAGGCTCCCTGTGGGGACCATAATGCGGGACTCTATCCCAGGACCCTGGGATCATGAACTGAGCCAAAGGCAGATGCTCAACCACTGAGCTGCAGTGCTATATTTTTAATCACAGCAAAATACATAACATAAAATTTACCATCATGACCATTTTTTTGGTGGATGATTCAGTCATGCGAAGTATGTTCACGTTGTTGTACACCCAACCTCCAGAACTCTTTTTGTCTTGTAAAACAAAACTCTGTTCCCATTAAACACCTGCTTCTATTCCCCTCCTCCCCCAGCTCCTGGCTACCATCATTCTGATTTCTCTCTCTACGAACTTGGCTTCTCTAGGTGCTTCATATGAGTGGAGTCATACGGTATTTTTACTTTTGTCACTGGCTTATTTCACTTGGCAGAATGTCCTCGAGGCTCATCCAGGTGGTAACAGATATCAGGATTTCCTTCCTTTTAAGATTGAATAGTATTCTTTCAGATGGAGAGACCACATTTTGCGTATCCATTCATCCATCAGTGGACATTTGGGTGCCTTCCACCTTTTCTCTTTGTGAATTATGCTGCTATGCACCACAATCCATTTTAAAAGTTGGTATTAGAGTGCAACAATAAAGAGATTACAGGAGGGATTCCCCTGTATCCTGAGGATGGTGGTGGTTGCAAGAACCTGTTTATGGGATCAGATTGCCTGGAGACACACACACACACACACACACACACACACACACACACAGTGAATGCATGTAAAGACTGGTGAAAATGGAATAAGGTCTGTTGTCTGAAAAACAATATAATTTTTCCAAAGAAAAAAGTTCCAAAAATAACTTTTTGAAGAGAAAGCTCCAGAGAGGATTTTTGTTTACCACAAATCTCCAACTACCAGTAATGACAGCAAGAGGGATGGGGTTACCACATGCTACATGTGGTGTTCTGTTTGTGTAGAAGGAAGGGTTTAACACTTTGTTCTTTTGTGGCACTGGATCTTCTTGGGCAATGTTCTGGCACAGAATGGGGCAGTGTGATCATGAGTCCTAGGTTTAATTGTTGCATCCTTTTATTTTTAATTGAAGTATAATTGACATGTTAAATTAGTTTCAGGCATATACCATAGTTATTCAACTATATATATTATGAAATGCTCACCATGATAAGCATATTACACTATTATTGACTATATTCCCTTTACTGTACTTTCCATTTCTGTCACTTATTCATTTTATAACTGGGAGTTTGCACCTCTTAAGCCTCTTCATTCATTTTGCCCATCCCTTGCCCATGTGGCAACCACCAGTTTGTTCTCTACATTTATTGTTTTTTTGTTGTTGTTGTTGCCGTTGGTTTGTGCATTTGTTTTGTTTTTTAGATTCCACATATGAGTGAAACCATGCAGTATTCATCTTTTTATGTCTGGCTTATTTTACTTTGCATAATACCCTCTAGATCCATCCTTGTTGCTTCAAAAGTCAAGATCTCATTCTTATGGCTGAGTAATATTCATTGTATATACATACCACATCTTTGTTTATTCACCTATTGGTATACACTTGGGTTGCTGCCATGTATAGGTTATTTTAAATAATGCTGCAATAAACATAGAGGTATACATTTCCTTTCAAATAAGTGTTTTCATTTTCTTTGGATAAATATCCAGAAGTGGAATTACTGGATCAAATGGTAGTTCTATTTTTAGTTTTTTGAGGAACCCCTCTCCTGTTTTCCAGAGTGGCTGCACCAATTTACATTGCCACCAACAGTACACGAGGGTTCTCTTTTTCCCACATGCTCATCAACACTTGTTAGTTCTTGTCTTTTTGATACAAGGCATCCTAACAGGTGTGAGATGATATCTCACCGTGGTTTTGATTTATATTTCTCTGATAATGATGTTGAACATCTTCTCAGGTGTGTTTTGGACACACACCTGTGTGTCTTCTTTGGGAAAATGTGTATTCAGGTCCTCTGTCCTTCTTATTGCATTCTATGGATGAGGACCCTGGGACTACAAAGGGGGTAAGTTATGGTCCAGAGTCACACAGTTAGTAAGCCAGATACCAACAGCTACATTTTATGCTGCAGTCTAATGGTTACATCTTTGTCTTTTCACACATGCTGCTCTGTTTTCCTAATGAAACAGGGCTGTAAGAAGTGGGAGCAGTGTTTTTGTGGTTTGCCTCTGGCTTCAGCATAAAATTATGTGCTCTCTTGTGGATCCTCAGCATGAATATATTAACAGGTATCTCTCCTGAGATTTTTGAGGATCACATTGTCTTTTGCAAAATGGTTGACCAACGGATAAAAAGAGAAGATTAAATTTTAGTATTTAATCTTTGCCAGGCACAGAAGCATTTCATTAAGTGACAAAATGCCATATAAGTTTGCTACTTTGGGCTTCATGAGAAAGAATATATGTATGTGGAAAGTTTTTGGATGGACTTGAGGTAGGGAATTTGACAGGCTTGCACATTTAAAAGCTAGAAACCTGAGATATGAGTGTCATGGCTAAAATTTGCCATACCCATCTTGAAAAAAAAATGTTCTCATTCATTTGGGGAATATAAATAATAGTGAAAGGGAATATAAGGGAAGGGAGAAGAAATGTGTGGGAAATATCAGAAAGGGAGACAGAACGTAAAGACTGCTAACTCTGGGAAACGAACTAGGGGTGGTAGAAGGGGAGGAGGCCGGGGGGTGGGAGTGAATGGGTGATGGGCACTGGGGGTTATTCTGTATGTTAGTAAATTGAACACCAATAAAAAATTAAAAAAAAAAAAGATTAATCAACAAAATAAAAACTCAAACAAAAAAAAATGTTGCTTCTTGGAGTCGTTCGAACGCCTATAACTTAAACACTGGGGTGGTTTGTGTTATCAAATCCAGCCCCATTGTACTTTGCATGTCACAGCACTCATCTGATGTCAGGCTCTTTTGGAACGTAATGTACTAATTTAGAAATGTATGTCAGGAGATGTGTGAAATGGAGCTATGAATGCTCTAGGAGCACAGGGAACGTTTTCTGCCTCATAAACAAGCCCCTCAGGAGATCGGGGGCCCTGGCTGAGGGTGGGTTGGAGGGCTGGCTTCCCTCATTCTGGAAGAGAGAAAGGAAGAAAGTGAGTATTTGGCTTCTTTGATTGCAGTTCTTCCCACATCCTTCCAAGGTAGATATGGTTTTCTCCATTTTGCCATTGAGGAAACTGAGGCTCAGAGGGGTTAGCTTACCGAGGGTCACACACTTGTGAAAAAAAGAGCCAGGCTGGATTTCACATTCTGATCCCAAGTGTGGTTCTTGAGCCTGCATGTTATGCTGGATTTCTTGTCATTTGGCTCTTTAGGACAGGTGGTAGGGATCCTTGGGTGGTGCAGCGGTTTGGCGCCTGTCTTTGGCCCAGGGCACGATCCTGGAGACCCGGGATCGAAACCCACATCGGGCTTCCGGTGCATGGAGCCTGCTTCTCCCTCTGCCTGTGTCTCTGCCTCTCTCTCTTTCTCTCTCTGTGACTATCATAAATAAATAAAAATTTAAAAAAAAAAAAAAAAAGGACAAGTGGTAAAGCCTGACATTGGGAAATTCTGGCTTCCTTACACATTTCCATTGATATATCTTCCCCATTCATGTGTGCGTGTGTGTTTATACGCATAGTAGCACTTATTATTTAATATATAGGATGAAACTTGATCTTTCATATGCTAATTAATTTTAGAAGATATTCATTTCTTACATGAACTGTGCAATTGTTGAAGATCAAAAATTGAAAGATGAGTTTGAGTGTGTTTAGCCAACTCAGTGATTCATGATCTCCTAGGACACACAAAATGTGATGTATAGGTGACTATCTACAGCTGGCACATATCCAGCCCTTTAAACTTCATTGAAAATTTAGAATTCAGGGGCTTCTTGGACTTTTGTTACCTTCCCCCTACAACTAGCCCAATTTGTATGTATTCCCAGAATGCTGAAAAGGTGGGAAAAATTTAAAAGGTGGAGATGATTTTGTTGTAATATGGGCAAATCCTTAATGGCCCTGCCAACCAGGTGGCTAGTTGATGAACCACTGTATTACAATGGTATAAGCAGCAATTTATAGTTAAATATTTGCACGTGTATCTAATTGCCTATATGAAATTTTTCCTGCCAAATTAGAAGTCTGGTTGAGCCTTCAAAATAACTTGGCATGCAACATGCATTAATATTTTAAACCATCGCTAACACTTGGTGCTGTGGATCCAATTTTACTAATGTGTGTTTTTTTTTTTAAAACACCTCCCACTGCAGTGTGTAATTTTTGAATATCCGTAGCCTGCTTAGAATACTATTGTAAGGTCTGGAGAACCAAGAATTTTGATTGTGTATTCACAGTGCCTAAATAACCAGTAGAGGAAAAAAAAAAAAAAAAAAAAAAAACAACTCCAGATTTAGTTAATCAACTGGTTATTTTTTTTCTAAATGATGTTAAAAAAAACTGAATTAGCTTTGTGTTACTGCTTCAGGTGGAGTATGGAGAGAGCTGGTCACTCAGTGCTATGTCTTGTAGATGATGCCCATCATGGAACATGGGCATTTGGCCCTGTGTCAGAGCAGGCTCCTGCTGGCATTTGCAGCAATGTGGCAGGTGGGGGTTTGGATGGGGTATTTCCCCCACTCCTGGAGGGGTGGTGAGCTCGGAACCCAGTGCTGAGCCATCAGGAGGCATCCTGCAGGGTGGCCTGGGGTCAAGGTGATCCAGACAGGAGGGGGAAGAACAGAGCAGGCGTGGGGAATGCTAGGAGGCTGGCGTGGTGTCTGGCAGGTAAGGGGGTCATAGAGGGTGGTGGTGAGTGAGGCTGGTGAGGACATGGGGATTTGCAATCATGGGAAAACTTGCAAATTGTACCAAGAACTGTGGCCGTTCTGGGCTGAGGGGGTTTTCAGCAGGGGCTATGCTCTATGACCACTACTACCCCATTTCTGAGATAAGCATCTTGTGGGCTGTAGCACTGAAACTCAAGAGAATGTTTCAAACTCCAAGAGCCTGTTGGATACATGTGACCTCCCTGTTCCCCAGCTGTGGGGTCTTTCACAAAGATCAAGAGAAACACTATTAGAAATTAGAAGTCAAGAGCAGTACTGGTGCAGCACAACTCAGACACTATGGTGGCCATTCATTCATTTCATTTAACAAACGTTTGTGTTGTTTGGTGGTTTTCCAATGAGACAAAATGTCAGTAGACATTTTTGGTTGTTATAACCAGGGTGGACGGTGCTACTGGTGTGGCATCGATTAGGTGGAGCCAGGGATATTGCTAAACCTCCTCCAGTGCACAGGACAGCCCCCACAACAAATTATCTGGCCCCAGATGGTAGTTAGTGATTTAGTATCTATAGCTTCTGGCCATTGTGCCAATGCCTGGGAATGTTGAGATCAATCAGATCTTGATTGGTGACCTTGAGCTCCCGAGCTATGGTGGGGACTTGGAGGCATTGCAGCTGGAGATCACCAAAGGGCTGCAAGCTGTGGGTTTCTGGAAGCAGGAGCACCTCCCCATGAGTCCGTGCATGGACTCAGGTGTTGGCTTTGCCTTTTCTCATGTGAAACAACAAGTCCTGTCCTTCTGTTCTTGGTGGCACAAGCTCCTTTGACCTGCATTGGAAGAGATACTAGTACAGGGAGGTTGGGGTAGGGAAAAATGCTGAGGGGAAGACAGCCAAGGAAAGGGATGCTGAATTTAGAATGCTCTAGTATCTGTACTCCAATTTTACCTCCAAATTGTATTTTATTTGAGAGGCAGGCAAAGACCTTAACTTAATGTTTTGCAACCCCTGAGCCCTAGATGAGAGCTGACACTTGGGGTGCTGTATAAATGTCTGTTGAGTTGATTTGGAATCGGTACTTGCACGAAATCTCTTACAGTCTCTCTACTTGCTGCCCTTTCCAGGGGTGGGGAGGGGGTGTTATTATGATGTTTGAGGCTTCCAAATTGTGGTGCAGCTCATCCTAAAGAGAGCAGAGCCCTCCAGAAGCATCCTTATCTCACAGTCCCTCGGCCTGCTTTTGCAATCAGGCTAGTTACCAAAATCTCTGCTTCCTGCTGACCTTCTCATGTTGTGGAGGGCAGGCTGCAGCTGCACCAGCAGCCGGGGCTCTGACAACTTCCCAGATGTTTGTGCTCTAGGGACAAAGGTCCCTCCTCTGCCAAAATGCCCCATGCAAGGCTCCTGCAAACTCAAGCCTGCAGCCACCCTCTCTGAGACATCCTCCCGACCCCCTGCCATGTCACAGAGTCATTTGCTGGCCACTCTGGGCCATAGCAGTGGGGAGAGTGACAGGGTAGGGGAAACAAGGCCCATGCTGAAGGAAAAGAGTGACAGGAATCTAAAAGAAAATGTATAAAAATTTCTGCATGCTGGAGAAAGATTGTGCTGGCCTGCCCACTAGGGTCCCGCTGGGCACAGTTGTAATTGGAATGTACTCTTTGCAAAGTTTATTGGGTCCTAGAGCGACTTGTTACTGAACTGGTCAATTAATCTATTTTTTTTTTGTTTTTTTTTTTTTTTGTTTTTTAATGAGTTAGGGGATTTCCTTTAGCAGAAAATCACCAGGAACCATGACCAAATGCCCAGAGCTCAGGGAAAGGCTGGCCTTTCCTTCCCGAAAACCCCATCCAACAATTATAAAGGAGGAAATGGACTCCTCCCGCTACAGGTGGCAAATTGGGCTGATCTGGGAACCAAGGAGGAAGGATTGATCCCTCACAGAGGTGAGCACAGGGCGATTGCCAGGAACCGATAACTCAAGTGCCCAAGTTTGAGTATTCGGAAATAAAGCCGTTAGTCTCCCTGCTGAGAGACAAATGATTTCTATTTAAAAACCTGCTTGTTCCGCACACTAACTCCCAGTGTAGCAATAATTAATGATATCAGAAGGTTAAGGAAGACCTTCTGCTGAAATCCCTCTGCTCCAAGCATGAAATTGGATTAAAGTGAAGATAAACTTAGACATTAAATCTGTTGAGGAAATCAGTAATTATGTGGAAATGCACACATTTTGAGCTGTTTGAGTGAGTGGATGACGTGCTGCTAGTCTTGTCCCAGGCATTTGGGCCTTGGTGGAAATGAACTGCCAGAGTCATTGCTGAAAAGGGCATTCTACCTGCCTCAGTCCCAGTTCCAGATTTAGTGTTTTTCCCCAAAGTGACATTCTGTGGGCCTTTTGGATACACTCTGTGGCCAATACTGCTGGGTGCCTGCCTGCCTAATAGGTGTTTTCCTTCTTCTTTATGAACAGATTTTTTTTTTTTCTCCTGAGAAGGACAACATACAGGCCAAAGAATAGAAGTTCCCATGAAGTCTTGAAGTCGGTGGTGGCTATGTGATGTAGTTCTGGCCAAAGTAATGGAAGTCTACTGGGTAGAGCTTCTGGGGAAGTTATTTGTTCTTCCCAAAAGAAAGGGGTAAGGACAGGCCTTTGCCCTTTTGCTCTTTGCCCTTTGCCTTCCCCTTCTCCTCTTTTTCCTTCTGGAACAGCAGTGGAAGGGCCGGAGGTTGTGCCGCCATTTTGTTAACCACAAGGATGAAATTTCTGTCCTTGGGTTGGTGGAGTTGGCAGCTACAAGGAACTCAGCCCCTTTATGATTTCTGAAGACAAGTGGGAAAGAGCCCAGCCATCAGGCATCTTTTTTTTTTTTTTAGAGAGATTTTATTTATTTATGAGACACACAGAGAGGCAGAGACATAGGCAGAAGGAGAAGCAGACTCCCTGTGGGAAGCTCAATATAGGACTCCATCCCAGGACCCTGGGATCATTACCTGAGCAAAGGCAGACACTTGACCACTGAGCCACCCAGGTACCCCGCCATCAGGCATCTTAAGTGATAAACCCCCAAGCTATGAAGTTGAGATTTAGAATAAAATTCTTTTCCTGACTTCAGTCATAGAGCCAAAAGAAAATCCAATCGTGGGCAACACAGTGATGTCATTTGGGATGACTCAGTGTGAGGCCTCCCTGAGGGGGTGAGCAGCAGTGCATTCTCTCAACTTCAGGGGCAGGAGGAGGAGGTGCTCTTGGCCTTCCCTGTTGTGTGGCTGAGGGATGTGGCTCTCTCTGTCCCCTTGGGTCTCTGTAGTCCCCTTGGTGTATCATGGGTCCACCTGTAGGGCCCCAATCAGTTCCCTTTGCTCTGGGTTCTGAGGTGAACAGCAGGCATCTTTATATCAAGGCTGGTGGGACTACTAGAGAAAACCTTCAGTCCCTCTCCCTACCGATGTCCAAAGGTCACTGTGTAAGCCAGAGTGGATTTCCACACTGCCAGTTCTTGATCCTAGGATGCTGCTGTTGGATCCAGGCAAAGCTGGTCTAGAGGTTGTTTCCCTCCTTGGAAGCACCTTCTGCTAAGGACTCTTCATAGTTCTTATTATCTGGGGTCGGGCTTCCTTCTCTGGGCACCATGCCTCTGCCTTGCCTCTCTGGGCGAAGGGCAGACTCTGTAGAGTCAGAGAGAGGGGCTGGAGCACAGAGGCCATATACCTGGGGCAGGCTTTTCTAGGTTGGGGCAAGGAATAGCCTTCGGGGAGCCTCCTGAGCAATACCCCTCCCACCAGCAGGAGTCATCAGCTCTCTCCTACTTCCTCCATGATATTATCAAAGTCCTTCCTTGGCTAAAGGGTCCAGTATTTGGTCTTTAATCATTTAAAACCCACACTTCTATGGATTGCTCTAAGTCTTTATAACAACCCTGGACTAGTTACTTTCAGCATCATGTCACATATGGGGGAAACTGAGGCTACACGAAGTTTAGTATCTGGGCCAAGACACAGCACTAGTCCTTCGCAGAGCTGGGACTGAATTCAGTGCGTCCTTCTTTCTTCTCCCAGTGCTGTCTCCACATCGGCTCCTCCTTCTCCATAGATGTTTCCCCTTGTGGTGGCGTCCCAGAAATCACAGCTTCAGATTGTTGGCTGAGCTGCTTGCATTCATATAGCTAGGTTTCCACTCCTTCCTGGACACACAAGTGAATTGTTTTTTCCCAGGCCTCCCTTATATCAGGTGGTACATGAACTCAGACCAATGCTATGATTTTTCCCATGTAATGCAGACTCTGAATGTGGAGAATCCAGAGGGACTTTAAGAATAGAGCCACCCAGCTTACATTGGTCTGTTCTAGCAGTGAGAAATTTGGGGGTTGTTTGTCACAACAGCTAGTGTTAATAGTCCTGATGGATACAGACTGCATAGGAAGTTGACACACACGTGTGGAAGATTGTAAGTCATGACTGGTTAGTGGGAAGAGACCATGACCCAGATGGTCTGACATGGGTGTAAGTTTGGTTGTGGAGACATTCTCTTAAAGTCTGAGATTCCTTTGGCTATATGTCTCTGAAGAAGGCTGGCACATGCTCTACGTTTAGGGATAGAGCCACTAAAGCCTGAAAATAGCTCACAGCCCCCAATTAATCAGGTTTTTCTGTCTTTAGTCTCTTAGAGGTTTTCCTTAGTCGTACCTTGAAATGCTGAACTGAATTCCCCCTTGGGTTTTTCCATAAACATAAATGTGAATGTCTTACAGCTGCTTCCTGAATCTAGCTCATAGGAGATGATTCACAAGTTGTGCAAATAACTCTAGACAACTTCATCATCTTCTGCCACATGCCCCATCATGCACACACACACATACAGAGTTTGAAGTTGCATATTGTCTTGTTTTGCTCCCAATAGCAGTGCATTTAAGGCTATGTTTATATATCAGAGAGCAAGTCATTTCCCTTCTGAAATCCACTTTCTACATGTGGAAAATGGAGATAAATATAACCACCTCTCTGGGTTGTCTCAAGAATGGAACATGCTAATGTATGTAAAGCAGTGAGCACTGTGCTGGGAGCCCAGTAAGCTCAACCAATGGGAGACCTGATGCTTATTAGCCACATAGACTTGTCTCCAGAGTTGAATCAGAGGGTGGGGCAAATCCAGAGATTCACAAATGCTTGAAAGCGGTTTGAGAAGATCATGTGTGATGAGAAAACATAATCTGAGATATTTTGCAGCCAGTGATCTGCTCCAATCAGAGTATTATTACAAAGAGATTTTAATGTGTATCAAAGAGTTAATATTTTATCTTTATCAGGATTCCAGGACTCTTCTCTTATCATTTTACTCTCTCTTCCAGTTAAAATCTCCTTTCTGTCATTCACCCCAAGGCAGATTAGTATATACTATGTGGCTTGTTTTAAGTGGAAACTCCCCTAAATTTGAACACTTTTTTATTATTTACGATAGCAGAGGAAGGTTCTCTTTGTGTTCTCACAGTAACCTGCTGACACTTGAGAGCAGACGCTGAATTTAGAAGAAAAGGTGCCTTCCCATGCCGTGCCTATATTAATGTCCTTTTGGGATGCCTTCCATTTGAGGTGTGCTTTACCATATCTCAGTTCTTCCTTTTCACTTCATTTCAGCTTTGCTTTTTCTGACATCAGTGAAAATGGCCAGAGTTAGCAGCTCTTACATTGTGCGTCCAGAGAAATATTTTGGGGACCTATTAATTCTCAACCACTTCAGTTGGCAGGTGGAAGGCCTGGAAACAAAATGAGTCTGGCGAGTGGCCTGGGCTGTCAGACCAGGCTGCTGTTCATTAGCAAGGCCCCACCTTTTGTGCCCTGATGTAGTTCTGCTTTGCTGCCGGCTTCTTTATCTGACTTAGTGGACTGCTTTGGGATCTTGGGGTTATTACTCTACTCACTCAAGCAGGAACTCAGAGACACCGAGGAATGCATAAGGGGGAAGCAGTGCTTGGCGGGGTGGGGTGGGGGTCTTCTTGCTCATTGTTCCTATTCCTGATTCTTAAGGTTTGCATTTCAATCCCATCAATGATGAAATATGAACTTAGAAAAATACCTTTGTCTTTTCTTGCAGAACAGTCACATTCTGATGCGTATCATGTGAATTTCTTTTTCTTTTATTTTTTTAAGACTTTATTTATTCATAAGACACACACACACACACACACACACACACAGAGAGAGAGAGAGAGAGAGAGAGAGAGAGAGAGAAACAGAGACATAGGCAGAGGGAGAAGCAGGCTTCCTGCAAGGAGCCAGGACCCTGGGATCATGCCCCGTGCCAAAGGCAGATGCTCAAGTGCTGAGCCATCCAGGTGTCCCATCATGTAAATTTCTTGTTTGTGAGCAGACCTTTGGGCGTCTTGGCTCCCTGAGCATTCCTTTCCCTCCTCTCTTCCCTCTCAGCCACCATCCTATTCTCTGCCCTGGGGCTCCCATCATCAAGGAGAAAAGTGGGGAAAGCTTCTGGATATTCGGTCTCTCCCACTTGCTTTAATTTTTCTTCTAGAAAATTGCTTTTATTTTCCTATCATGAGAGTATTATGTCTTTCCTATAGAAATTGCTCAAAATGCTCTTGGAGAACATGCCCTAGCTGAGTTTAAACTGGGATTCAGATATGGCACTGCCTGGTCAACAGGTGGGATGATGCACCTTCCTCTCCTAGCACCACTCTGCCTCCCTCTGCCCATGCCTGTGCCCATCCATTTCTATGAATTTACTGTTAATTTTCTTTTTGCACAGGGCATGGTAGGAGACTCACTTTAAACCAGAGCATTTAAATCACAGGAACTGGCAAAACCCACCTGGCTTTTCTCCATGCAATTCTCTTTAGGAGTTGCATGTGCTTTTCCTAGACCATCTTTCTAAAGTTTGAGAAGGGTGATCCTGGGGGTCCCCAATACTCTGAGAGTCTGTAAGATCTCCTTTTTTTCCAGTCACATATCTGTGCGAGGCTGGATTTTCTTCATACACTTCTACCAAACAAGATATTGCAACAGATTGAATGCAATGATACAGCTGTCTTCTATCAAGCCAGATGTTCAAGAGATTTGCAAAATGTAAAGTAGTGCCCTTCTTATCACTGAGTTTTGTTTTGTTTTATGAAATATGGTTTTTTGTTTTGTTTTGTTTTATTGTTTTGACAGAGAGAGAGAGAGAGAGCACACATGACCTGGGGTGGGGGGTCAGAGAGAGAGAGAGAAAGAGAGATCTAATGTAGAGCTTGATCTCACAACCCTGAGATCATGTCCTGAGCTGAATGAAATCAAGAGTTGGACACTTAACTGACTGAGCCACCCAGGTGCCCTGGGGAAATATACTTCTTAAAAGTAAAAGTCTGTTATTATGTATGTTAACATGTCATAGTTTCTTATTGTTATTTTTAAGTCAGTTGATAGATATATTAACGTTTCTCATTTTAAATTTATAATACAGTAAATATTGATAGATAAAACCTGTATAAACCAAATTATTTTTGTGTCTTCAATAAGTTTTAAGTGTGTAAAGAGATCTAGAGGCCAGCAACTTTGAAAATATCCTTATTATCCAAAGTAATATCCTAAGTATTTGAAATACCTGTTGGTGCCTTAAAATCATTGGTTGTTTGGAAGCATCCTAAATGTCCATCAACTATAATGGCTGATGTAATGATGATATATTTATACAATGGGATACTATACAGCAAAAAAGAATGAATCAACTATGTAGCTATGCACAATTACATGTTCCATAAAAGAACCCAGGCACAAAAGAATACATCTTGTAGATTTAAAAACTGGTAACAATAAACTACAGTGTTTAGGGATACATATATGGGTGATAAAAGTATAAAGAGAAGCCTAGAGGTGATACCTTAAAAATTAGAGCTGTGATTGCCTTTGTGGGGTGGAGGGGCAGACTGAACAGAAGAGATTTTAAGGAGCTTCTTGGAGTTGGCAGTGTGTACCTCATATACACTGAGGTTTTATGCATTTCTCTGTGTGTGGGTCTGCTGATTATTAACGTATTGTCTTTGAGCTCCAAACCTACCCTTTCATAACACCTTTTTTTTTTTTTAAGATTTTATTTATTTATTCATGATAGTCACACACAGAGAGAGAGAGGCAGAGACATAGGCAGAAGGAGAAGCAGGCTCCATGCACCGGGAGCCCGATGTGGGATTTGATCCCGGGTCTCCAGGATCGCGCCCTGGGCCAAAGGCAGGCGCCAAACCGCTGCCCCACCCAGGGATCCCTCATAACACCTTTTTTGATGCTGGGGATGGCACTCTGGAAGCCACGTTCTCCTTTGCCAAATGGTTCAGTTATGTATTGCTGGTTGGCGCCTCTGGGGAGAAGCTGGAGGTCTGGGAGATACAGTAGGGATGTTGTCCTTCTGATGTCACTGTAGCTACTCTTTGTCACCCTGACTGTTCCAGTTGCAGCCTTCTTAGTCTCTTTGAACTAGGCTGGTTGCCCTTTTCCAGAAAACACAATACCAGCCAGCATGGTGAGTCCAGAGTCTAGCAGTGGCCTGTCCTAGAAGGTCTGATTTCTAGCTCTGCAGGATCTCTCCTTCAAGCCTCTACATTTTAATAATCCCAACCTCTTCCCTTTGTCTCTGCAGCCTTTGGAGATGCTTCCTACAGGTAGCTGCTTTCTGTGGATAACATTTATAACTTACTATTAGCTAAGATGATTAAATGGTATCAGGTCCTGTTATTGTTCTTAGGGTCATTTGCATTTTATTATCAAACGTCACAGATTGGAGGAATTGCCTAGGAATCTCACTTGGGAGATATTCTAGGTGTTACTTCGATAATAACTATGTGTCCACCTTGATCCTTTTCTTTTTAAAGATTTATTTATTTATTTGCACAGGCAGGGAAAGGGTCAGAGAGAGAGGAAGAGAGAATCTCAAAGAGACTCCCCACTGAGTGAAGAGCCTGACTTGGGCCTCGAACTTATGACCCTGAGATCACCACCTGAGTGGAAGTCAAGAGTCTGCTTGATGCTTAACTGACTGAGCTGTCCAGGTGCCCCCACCCTGTTTCTTTTCACCCCCATTATTAGTTAACATGACTTTATAGTAAATCCTCTGTTTAAATTGATATGCTTCCTGTCTCCTGACTGAACCCTAAATAATACAGAAAATAGTTCCAGAAATGATCCTCAAAGATGGGATTTGGGCATGATTTTTATCATGTTCTTGGACTTAGACTCAGTGTTGAGCTCTTTGCTGTTGGCAGGTAGTGATGTCATGAGTAATCAGTGTCCCCTGCAGTGGCTTTTAATGAAATGCTTGCTGCAGCAAAGGCCTGGGGGATCAAGAGGCTGCTGCACTTGACCGTTGGGTAGAAGGATGACTGCAAGGACTCTGAGATATAGGATGGCATTTCTCAATGTGCTGGGACATTTCTCAATGTCTCACTTTGCAGAAAGAAAAACAACGCATTTGGGTCTTGAAACTCTCAGTTCAAGTGTTGGTCAGAGAACCAGAGAGCTTCTAGAGTGACTGCCCTCAGAATCTCTTTTTCTTATAGCCTCAGGGCTGCTGTTCCTGAATATCAGACAAAATGCTAAATTGTGCAGGATGCAGAATTAAAACCTTTTTTGAATTAAGAAGTGAAATCAGAGCTATGGCAAGTCTCTCATGTGAAATTTAGGGTGTTCTTTGGGAAGGAGTGGAATCCTGAGTCCTGGTATGGAGACATCTGGGTAGACTCAGATGAAGCTGGTAATTTGGACACTTTGATCCTCTTCTTGACTGTGGAAACAGCTTGCCTTCTGTGCCTGGGGATATCAGGCTTTTATCGTATGAAAACATTGAAATAACCTCATGCAGGGAAGTGGCCTTGAGAGATAGGCCTACCTTAACCAAAACCTAACCAACCACCTTCACTGCCCAGCATGCTCCAGAGAACAAGCACAAAGTCTGCACAGGAGGAAATAGCCTGTACTATAAAATTATTATAAGATTTTGATAATTTATATTACTAGAAACTTGGGACTCTGTGTAGTAGTGTATTTTAAGGATGCCACAGAGAGGACAGGATACAACACTGGAGGACCAAATTTCTCTATCTGGTTGCACTTACCAGACATCTAGGAGCTCACATGCAGCTGCAGTTGGATCTCCTGGTTTATTTCGTTGGATGACTACCCCTTGGACCCAGTGGCAACTCACACTTAATGATGGCGAGATGCCAGAACTTCTTCGCCATATTGTAGAAAAAGGAATTCAAAGGCTTAGGGGGATGGGAATGTGGAAGTGGATCTATTTTGTGAAACCTTTACTGTCCTCTGCCAACCACATCCCTCAGGAGGGCCCAGGGCACCTTCCCTTTGTTAATGAGCTGAGAAATGCAGGGATGCGGAGGAATGCTGGGATTATTGAAAAGCTTCATTGGTTGCTCTTTCCTGATGATTGGAGGTGCTGCTGCTAAGGTGGGCTCTCTGGCTTCATTGAGGATGGAGGGCTGTGCCCCACCAGAATCTTTGGCAGTGACTAGTGATCACAATGTTCTTAGGAATGAAATAGATGGGCAGCCTACTGAAATGTATCTTTATTGGGGTGCTCAAGTGGCTCAGTTGGTTGAGTGTCTGACTTTGGCTTCAGGTCATGATCTCAGGGTCCTGGGATGAAGCCTTGTGTCGGGATCAGAGGGGAATCTCTGTTCTCTCTCCTTCTACCCCTCCCCACAATCTCTGTCTCAAATGAGTGAATGAGATCTTTAAAAAATGTATCTGGGGCACCTGGGAGGCTCAGTGGTTGAGCATCTGCCTTTGGATCCAGGTTGTGATCACAGGGTCCTGGGATTGAGTCCTGCATCAGGCTCCCCAGAGGGAGCCTGCTTCTCCCTCTGCCTATGTCTCTGTTCCTCTCAGATAAATAAAAATCTTTAAAAAAATGTATCTGTATTATGGAAGACTCTTCACTGTGGAGAGTCTGGCCTTGTGCTCCAATCCCAGGCCTAAGCCAGTTCTCAGATCTAGAGCCCTTTGAGAGGAAGCAGAGTTTGCCTGAAGACTGCTGGGCTATCACAAGTGTAGACTGTAAATCTTCCTCTAAGCCTTCCCCAAAGGGAGATGGCATCATTAGTAAGGGTGACACCACACTGAGGAAAAAGACATACATAGACTCTTCAGGATTTTCTGACTGAATTGATGCTAATTCCTGGAGACCCAAAATGCCATTGGGATCCATCTGTTGAAATGGGAGCTTATCATGATCAGGTTATAAATGGGAAACTGAGCCAAGCTCAAATCTCAGGGGTCCCAGTAGGTCTGTGAATTCATGCTAAAACTGTATCTCTAGTTAGGGAATATAAAATCAGAATATACATACCTGGCATTGGGCAGAACTCATAGTGAGTTCTTATATGGCGGGAAGTCCTTGGAATTTCTTCCTACCTTGATAGTAAACCAGAAGCTATTCTATAATCCTGACTCTGAATTGACATAAGTGCCACCCCAAAAGATATGAGAATATAAGTGATACTGGCCATATACTTGCTATAATCCTATGTAACTCAGCTTTTTGGCTTGTGCAGATGGTGGGTAGATTCTGGAGAACAAGTGTGAACAATCCTCTACTTAATCGTTATTGACTTCAATTGCAGCTGCTCTTCCAGATGTGGCATTTTTATTTTAGACCAGATCAATACTGTCTTTGCTGCTGGGATGCAGCTCTTGACCGGATAAATTTGCTATTTCTCTAGATGCATTTGCAAAAGCATCAGATGCTTACTTTTATCTGACAGGGCCAAATTATACCTGACTGATACAGTGTGTTATAGATCACAATAAAACTTTTCAAGAATGAAAAATAAAATTAATACAGCTCTTAACCCGTGTGAATAAAATGACAGTTCTCTGTGTTGTTAATGCATCATGCAAAACTGGCTGGAGAGATTTTCATTTGAATCAGCAGTTGTATTTGAGATGGCTTAAGCACAGAGATAGGTGGCATGCATGGAATGCATGCTATTTACTCTGGGGACCAGGGGGCATGCCACTCAGGTAGGCAGCTTTGAACATCATGCACCAAGAAGTCTGAGTGCTGACCAATCCATACAGCTGTGTGTACATGGACTGTATGTATTAAGAACCAACAGTGCTTTGGCATATGAGTCCTTGTATAGAGTTTCCAAATTTCAGGCTCTGGTTTGAGATCAAGTTGCTTCTCAGGATAGCATTCCAGGGCTGAGTCCTCCAGAGTCAGGCATGCCGGCCTTCGTTTTATGATGGCTCATGATGCTGGAACAGCACTGGGAAGGCTCAGCTTGCAAGTCACTCGGGCAAAGCTTTTGAGAATTAGGCAGGGTCGGTGCCACACCATTTTAATCACACACCATCTGGATTAACCGGAACAAAGAAACACTACCATCAGAGCCTATTAGAGACTGTCCTGTGTGAGAAATGCTATCTGAGCACGGAAGGTTCTTTCTCTGCTTTCCTTTTTGATGGAGCCTGCAGAGGAATTAGAGGTTTGAAATAAATCTTTCAAGTAATTAGGCTGACCTCACGCCCAAGGTAGGAATAAGCCTACAAAATACAAAGCTGTGTGTGTAACCACCATGAGGAAGGATGGGAAGCGCCCTTCCTTCCTCATCCTTAGATTTAAATGCACTTCCTTTGACTTCTTATGTCCCTTAGGGATTCCCTGCATCTTTCTATCTCTCACAGTCTCCTGTCTTTAGAAGCGTTCAGGGCTGCTTCTGCAGCTAGATGGTGAGCCAGCAGAGATGCAGGCCATTGTTTTCTCTTCCCTGCAGCCCTGGCCACAAGTCTGTGCTCTATAAGAAGTTTCCAAATGTAAAAATTTAATTTAATTTTTCTTTTACCTCTCTGCACTGACAGCTTTTTACTCCATAGACGGATAGCCAGGAGCATGTACACATATACACACACATACACATACACACAGTCTCTCTCTCTCTCTGTCCTTTAAGAAATATGGGATACAGGAGAACAGTTTAGAATTATAATTTTCTAGGGGCTCTTAGGTGGTTTAGTTGGTTAAGCAAGGGCATCGCTAAACAATCGCAAATAATCTGTTCACATGGTTAAAATAAGTTTCTAACTCATATATACTAAGTGGGATTTCTGTTTTCTTTTGGAGGCAGGATGCTGGGTAGGATATGCCAATACCAAATTAGGTTCAGAAAACAAACAAACAAAACACACACACACACACACACACACACACACGGAAAGAAAGAATAAAGCCTCAGTACATACTAAGGGATTTGAACTTGGTAACTGACTAAGCGAGAGAGACTCCTCTTTCCATTGGTGATACTGCCCAGAGTCAAGGCTTCCTCAGTACTCAGAGGGACTCTGAGGTTCTGGAATTGCTTAAGGCACCTTGCTGGCAGCCCTGAATGTCCTTCCTTACAGAGGCTCTACTGTGAAGTGGAGCCTGTGGGCTTGCAGATGCTTTGGTTGGATAAAGATCCCCATCGAGTAAATACACATCCTGCACCTGTTGCTCTTCACCATGTCGTTGGCAGTTCAGTTCGTGTGCCCTGAGTTTATTAGCTCTGTCATCCTGAGACCATGCTGCATGGTGAGTTGTGTTGACACCCATCTGCAGATGAGGGAAAGAAGGGTCAGAAGGATTGGGGAAAGTTTCCCAGAAAGAAAGTGACTGACAGCATTCCAGGAAGGCTGTGTGACTCCAGCCCCAGAGCCCAGTGCATCTCCACTGCTTCTTAGAGAAGTCTGGGGACACCATGGGGGTAGCGGCTCTGGGTTTGAGAAGGAGCTAGGCCTGGACCTGAGGAACACACAACTGTACACAACTGTACAGAGGGTTGTTCTACTTCTTTTTTATTTTTTTTATTTTTATTTTTTTGTCCTACTTTTTAAAAAGATTTTATTTATTTGAGAGAGAGAGAGAGAGAGAGAGAGAGAGAACGAGTAGGGTGATGGGCAGAGGAAGAAGCAGGCTCCTTGTCAAGTAGGGAACCTGACATGGGGCTCGATCCTAGGACCCCAGGATTATGACCTGAGCTGAAGGTGGATACTTAACAAACTGAACTCCCCCATAGGCACCCCGGGTTGTCTTACTTCTTGAGGAAAACAGAGGATGGCCTTTGTCCTTTGTTATCACTCCAGAGCTCTCAAGAACTGGAGCATCCTTCTGTTCAGGCAAGTTAAGACATTTGTTAATCATCTGGGTCTCAAGCTCTTCCTGACCACAAAGGAGGATTAACAGTGCCTCCCCTGGGCGTGCTGTGGGATGAAACAAAATAATGAATGTCAAACGCTGGGGAGATGGAGACTTTAAAAACAGGGCAATGGGCCTGCAGTATGTTCATTCAGTTGGTGGCTCTCTGTGTAAGCTGAGAGTGTGCAGTGCCCAAGGCTTTATTTCAGTGGAGAGGCTTTTTCAGAGAGCACCTGGGCACGAAGGAGGCATCTCCATGATAGTGTCCAATGGCTTAAATTTCCTGTCACTGTGTGTGTTTTGAAAGTATGACTTGGAGGTAATTGTCATCTGAAAGGTCTCTTTCTTTTAGTCAATTATGGGGTTTTGAAATGAGCAACTTTTTTTCCACTTGGGATCTTATATCCTATCTTTGTTATTGTTTTTAAGATTTACTTACTGGGATGCTTGGGTGGCTCAGCAGTTGAGCATCTGCCTTTGGCTCAGGCGTGATTCATCGAGTCCTGCATTAGGCTCCCTCCCTGCAGGAGGCCTGCTTCTCCCTCTGCCTATGTCTCTGCCTCTTTCTCTGTGTTTCTCATCAATAAATAAATGCAATCTTTAAAAAAAAGAAAGATTTACTTACCTATTTTGGAGGGAGAGAGAGTGAGTGCATGGGGAAAGGGGCAGAGAGAGAGAGAGAGAATCTCAAGCAGACTCCATGCTGAACATGGAGCTGGACACAGAGCTCGATCTCAGGACCCTGAGATCAGGACCTGAGTTGAAACCAAGAGTTGGACACTCAACCAACTGAGTATCCTAGGCACTCCTTATTTCCTATCTTTGTACTGATGTGAGTATAAATATTTATCTAGACTTTTGTCTGTATGGATATAACACAAATAAAATAGATGGTAGAAGGACTTGTTCTGACAGCTACACTCCTTCTGTCTGCCTTGTGTCTTTCCTAAAATATATAAATAATATAAGAAATAATTTAATATATAACTATTAATTATAATAATATAAATTATATATAAAATTTAAATGTTTTAATTACAATATATTGTATGTAAAGATATGATAATATATTACACATAAATAAAAATATTATATATTATATATGCACACACTTTTGGTAAGAGACAAAAGACTATTAACATTATAGTTTATCTAAGCTGTGCTATAAGAGCCACAGTCAACAGGAGAAATGGTTGCTGATCTTGTTGTTATTTATTCTGGAGGACCTAGAAGATGCTTCTAAGGAAGTTCTCAGGGGCTCATCAATCTGGTAGATTGCAAGCTGGGGATCTGCCAGGAGGGAAGGGTTGGGAAGAGGTATAAGGAGACTCCCAGACACCTGTCTAAGCAGGGATGGGAAAGGTTTAAAGAACTGAATATTGTGAGTGACCATCATCATCTAGTAGGATTTCTTTCTGGCAGCTGTAAGTTGTATCTCCAAGCACATGTAAACATTGCTCACACAACTAAGAGGTTACAAATGCAATTTAAGATCTGTCACCAATTATTTAGAAAAAGATCCAAATTGGTTTCTCCCATCCAGCATGAGTAGGGCATAGCATATTTAGGTCAATTAAATTTTACAATTAAGAGTAGCAGATAAACTATAAACACTTCACTAGTTTTTACAGACCTGGGCTGCATGAACATATTCTTCACCTTCCAGCGTCGTAGAATGAAATGCCCTTCTGTGGATGAGGACTTGGAAATTTTAGTGCCTCAGGGTCATGAAAGAACACTTGCTGCCATGGACTAAAAGAGGTGTAGGGCTCTTAGCCACCAGCACTTCACAGCATTTGGGCTGTGCTCTGAGGCACCGTATAAACACTGGAAGATTTAAACCGGGCCTTAATGCTGTATTAGCTTGCCAGAATGGCTACCATAATGCAGCACCATAGTTGGGTAGTTTAGAACAATAGAAATTTACTTTCAGTCCTGGAGGTCAGCAGTCTGAAATCAAGGTGTAGGTAGGGCCACAAGCTCTCTGAAGGTGCTGGGGATCAGAGGAGGAGGAAGACCTGCTCCTGGCTTCTCCCCTTCCCTTTGATTGCCGCAGCCTTGTAGACGGCCATCTTCTGCCTGTCTCTTCACATCATTTTCCCTGTGTCACGTCTCTGTTCCAGATTTCTCTTTTTGTAAGGACAACAGACATATTGGATGATGGCCCTCTTTAATGACCTCATTTTAACCTGATCATCTTCATAAACCCTGTCTTTAAATAAGATCACGCTGTGAGGTACTGGGGGTTGGGACTCAGTATATTTTTTTTTGGTGTGGTCGGCACAGTACTAAACCCATAACATGGGCTTATAACAGAGTGGAGCTCTAGCTAAGATTTGTTGGGAAAGGAAGTTCATTGTCAAGTATTTTGCAAATCCATTACATGAAAGGTGAGGCAATTAAAGCCTAGTGAGTTGGATGTTTTGCTCAAGTGGTACAGCTTATGTGGTGGATTTCAGATTCAGATCCAGGGCCATGGGACTTTGTAGTTTATTTTCCAGCACACAGCAGGAGCTGCCATGCTACTTGATATAAAGTTATGATTGCTAGCATGGCTGCTAAAGCAACTTTATTCTTTAAAGTTTTTATTAGTCTTTTCATAAATGTCCCCTTTAATTGGAGATTTTGACATCGACATTCTGTTGGTTGGAAAGAGCCTAAGGCAACATAAAGTAATTGTCTTTCATTAGAAGAGTTCAGAAGTATATTTGATGATCTCTGTCAGCAGCTAAAAAATATTCATTTCTTCCTGGAATAATTTTGAAGTGAAAAGGTGGAAAACAATCCAACAGTTAATGACATAACAATCAATACCAAATAGAAGGAACGTAAGTATTGTTGGGCTGTTTTAAGATTTCTTTATTCCCTCTCCACCCTCTTTTTTTCCCCCATTGTCTGACAAGACTCATTGACAGATGCTAATTTAAAGGATTCAGAACTTCTGGGAGAGTGGAAGCCAATTTGGAAATCCTTTGAAGTCTTGATTCTCTTGTGACAATTTGGAAATGTGGAGAGCCACAAAATGAAAATAATTAGCCAGTGAGATTTGTCTTGTTAGACCAGGATGTGTTGTGCTGTTGGGCATAAAGGGCAGCCTGAGGTCTTTCCAGAAAGCCAGTCCTTCGGCACATTGGGCGGTGGGTCATATTTGTCCCTGATGGCCCCTTGATACTCTCTTCATACCCCTTCCCACTCATCATCCACTTGGCACCCAGGGCTCTCCTTGGCCACTTCCTGTCATTACTCGTGGTGAACTCTGGGAAGATGGTGGCTTACATGTGCGTCTCTGAGGCTCTCTGCCTTTTAGGAGTAACACAACAACCAGTGAGGACCAATGACCAATATAGGCGTGGCTGTGAATTTGAGCTCTCTGAGGAAGACTAGGGGCAAGGTGGTGGGGAAGGGCAGAATTCTTGAAGGCATAGGGTGAACCAGGAGGGAGCAGGGCAGAGCACAATGCCTGTCTCTCCCAGCAACCCAGAGGAAAGACTGCAGACACTGTCCCTTGAGGAGGTCCAGCCAGCAGACGCCTGGGCTCTCCCGTGGGATCCTTCTGAACCTTCTCTGAGGTTGCTCATAGTGTGACCCTGGAGAGTAGGAGGTCGCCCCACACAGACACTGGAGAACTATCTATGGGCTTTGGGGTTGGGACAACCTGTTGGATGAACTGGAATACACCCAAGAGTAGTGAGGTTCCTTTGGTATTCCTCAGCTGCAGAGTGAGTCGTGGGGATCCTCCACACGTCCTCAAGGAAGCAGCTGCCAAGACACACCTAGAAGTACAAGATTTGGGGATTAATGCTTGTGAAAGACAAAGAGAAGGAGCAGGACTAGTCAGGGAAAGCCCTTAGACCATGATCTGCTTCTTGTGCCAGACAAGGGGAGAAGCATTGAGGTGCAGCTGTGAGAGTCAGCCATCCCCGTGTGGAGCTCCAGCTGGGATACTGCCTGTAGTGTCCGGATGGGACAAAAATGGCTAGTCTTAGTGCCTCCCTTGGGTTTAGTTACTGGCTGGGAGCAGCCTGAGGAGGATATGGCCTCAACTTGAGCCCTGCAGCAGGTCCCAAAGGCTCAGTGGCTCAAAGCTGTCAGCCATGCACACTCCTGGTGTAAGATTCTTCCCAAAGAATCTTGAATGACTGAAAGGAGGTTGGAACTGAAGAGAGAGATGTGGGATATTTCTATATTTGTAGCTGTATTTTTATCTCTGTCTGTATCTCCATATATCTTTTCTTTCATATATCTATATGTACATCTATACCTATGTGGATAACTTCAGTGGTATGTACTAGAACAAAAGAAGGTTTTCTAGATTTTAAAACAAGTCTTTTTGATATCAAAAAATTTTATATTTATATGCATACATACTATGTATTTGTATGATATATATAAAATCTATATATATATGCCTACACAAATATATGAATCTATGTATATATACATCCAGATAGACATATATATGTTATAAATAATTTATTCATATATATGTAATATTTCTATTTGTAGAGGCCTAGAGAAATGTATGTGAAGGTAAGTGCATGCATAAGAGAGTGTTTATCTTGGGGCGAGGACAAAGTGAGGGTTTGTATGCACATCAGTTATTTTCTTCTACAACTTTGGGTTGTACATTTGTTGCAGTGAATTATTTGTGCATTAAATTTTTACTTTTAATCAAAGTTAAATGTGCTTAATGTTACTAGATCTACTAGTACCAACAAGATTTGTAGTGGAAAAAGAGGCCTTCCCTGCTTTTTTCTCACAGGCAATCACTTTTAATTATCTCCCCTATCTCTTTCCATGGTTACTTCCATATTTCTAAATAATATGCTCATGTTGCTCTTTCTTGATTTTTCCCATTTTAGACTTTGTCCCTGTTGTTCTAATGTTACGGAGGAGCATTTATCTCTCTGGCACCACCCCATCCCATGGGCCCCTCCTCTCTTGTTTTCCCTGTAAGGATTCTATGGTATTACAACCATTAATGAAATCAGTGAAGTGTCTGTATCATCACTGACTATGGTTTCCTGGAGAGCCGAATATCTTGCTATAAATGCATTTCTTTTTCTTTTTTTAAATTTATTTATTAGAGAGAGAGAGAGAGAGGGAGAGAAACAGGCAGAGGGAGAAGCAGGCTCCATGCAGGGAGCCTGACGTGGGACTCCATCCAGGGTCTCCAGGATCACGCCTTGGGCGGAAGGCGGCGCTAAACTGCTAAGCCACTGGGAATGCCCCGTTTCTCTTATTACTAGGATATTTTGTGTCTTTCCAGTGAAATTTTTTTCTCTGCCATTGATACATCTTAGCAGGCAGACTCTCTCTACAGAGCAGTCTGCCTTTCTTATGTTACATTATTTTACATTAATTTTATGCACATTCAAACACATATGTGTATGTTTTCCTTCTCCCCTGAAATAGAAGCACACTGTACACAGTATCCCTCACTTTGATGATTTCGAAATAATACATCCAAAGTATTGTTCTATATTAACACATATAGACATACCTTGTTCTTTATAGCAGGTGGTTGCGTAGTATCTATTGTATGCATACACCCACATTTATTTACCTGGTGCTCTATTGATGGAAATTTAGATTATCATCAGATCTGGAATGAATATTCTTTATATGCATCATTTCATATGTGTGCTTATTATTTACCTAAAAGTATAAATTCCTATATGTGGAATTTCTGGGGAAGCAGTAAGGCCATTTTAAGTTTGGATGATACAGTGAAGGTGTCCTTCAAGGAGATTGTATCAATTTACATTTCTAACAAGATAAGTTGTTTATCTAGACTTTTGCCAGCAGAGAATATTGTTAAATAATTTCCTCTTTGCCAAAGTGATAAAGAACTACAATGCGATATAATTTTATTTTGCATTTCTGTTATTATGAATGAGTTTGAGCATATTTCCATATATTTTTGAGCCATTTATAATTATTTCTATGTGAACTATCTAGTACTGTATTTTGCCAATTTTCTATTGGATTCTACATCCTTTTGATTTGTTGAAACGATTTATATGTTAAGGGGACTGTTTTTTTGCTTGGTTATATCTTGTGGATTATTTTCTTCAACTTGGGGTTTATCTTTTTTAAAAAATATTTTATTTACTCATTCATGAGAGACACACAGAGACAGAGGCAGAGACATAGGCAGAAGGAGAAGCAGTTCCCATGCAAGGAGCCCAAAGCGGGACTTGATCCTGGGACTGCAGGAATCGATCCCAAGACTCTGGGATCATGACCAAAGGCAAACACTCAACCACTGAGCCACCCAGGCATCCCGGGGTTTATCTTTTGACTTTGTTTGTAGGGTTTCTTTCATGCAGAAATTATCAGTTTTTATCTATCAAATTTTGCATTTGTGTAGCTTTAGTCCACTTTGAGAAAACATCAGACAAATCCAAACTGAGGAGCATTCACAAAATAACTTAATGCTTTTCAAAATGTCAAGGTCACCAAAGACTTAGGATCCATTGCACACTGCAGGAGACTAAGGAGAAATAATAACCAAGTGCAACACAGTATCTGGATAGAATCCTAGAACTGGAAAAGGACATTGGTGGAAAAGGAAACAACATGGATTTTTTGGTTTTAATTATTATATTATGGTTATGTAAGATATTAAATATTAGTGGAAACTGGTAGGCTGGGGATGGTGGTATATAAAAATGATCTGCTCTATTTTGCCTCTTTTTTGTAGGTCTAAAATTGGTTTTAAAAAGTTCAAAAAGGGACTCCTGGGTGGCTCAGTCGATTAAGCATCTGCCTTTGTCTCAGGTCATGATCTCTGATTCGGTCCTGGAATCGAGCCCCGCATGGGGCTGGCTTCCTGCTCGGTGGGGAGTCTGCTTGTCTCTCTGCCCCTTCCACCTGCCTAAATAAATACAATCTTTTTTTTTTTCTTTCTTTTAAAGAATAAAAAGTTCAAAAAGTTAGTTTTGGCAGAGACTTATGGTTGTCTACTCAATTTTATTTTATGCTCTTTCCTTATTAACAAAATGCTGGGCAATGTTCCTGCTTCTTTGCAGGTAAGGATGCCAATAAGAGGAAAGCCAAATTTCTTTAGTGGGGCCTCTGTGAAAGCCAGTTTGCTTTTCTCTTCCCAGTTGTCTGGGAAGCAGGAAACATGGCTGGAGCTTCAGCAGCCATCTTTGGTTCATGAAGGAAGGGACAAAAGAATTGCAGAGACCTCACACTTGGCATCAGGGATATCCTGAACTATCAGCAGCAATAGTCTATCCTTTTGTGATTCAGTTTCTTTATACCTAGAATGCAATTTTTAGCAGATAGCAGCATGGCTCCTGGCCTTTCTCACTTCAAAAACTGAAAAGAAATGCTTCAATTTTCTTCTAGTATGACTTTGGTTTGATTTTTATATTAAAAATGTTCATCCATCTGGAATTAATTTCATTTGGTCTGAGGATTGAGAGATCTAGCTTAATTTTTCCCCCAAATACCTGCTCAGTTACCCAATACCATTAATGTATTGAATTTCCCCCTCCTGATACTCAATGTCATTTTCATAATATACTAGATTTTAATAGATATTTTGGTCTATTTCTGGGATTTCTATCTGGTTGCCTTGATCTAATTATTCATGTGCCACTTTCATAATACCTTAATGCTAATTTTATAATATATTTTAATATTTATTAGGACAAATGTCTCCTCTGAACTTTTTTTTTCAAAATTTTTTGCTCTTTTTAAAAATTTGATTTAATTAATTTATTTTAAAAGTTAACTCTACACCCAGCGTGGGGCTTGCACTCACTACCCTGAGGTCAAGATCAAGAGCTGAATGTTCTCCTGACTGAGCCAGCCAGGTGCCCCTAATTTTTTTTTCTTCTTCTTCTTCTTCTTCTTCTTCTTTTTTTTTTTTACTCCTTATGTATTTCCATATAAACTTCAGAATCAGATTGCATTCTAAATTTTTGGTGTTGGTATTTATATTGAGATTGTGTTAAATTTATGTATTAGGTTAGGAAAGAGTGATATCCTTTTAATACTGAGTTTTCCTATCTCAAAAAATGAGATATGCCTTTCAATTTATTTAAGGTTGCTCTTTAGAAACATTATGATATTTTATTTAGATAGGTTGTGCACATTTCTTGATAATTTTCTTCTCACATATTCAGTTTTTTTCCATTGTTATTTAAGAGAGTTTTTCATTATGTTTTCTAAGTTGTATGTAGGGAATATAATAATTTTGTATAGTTTGTAATTAGACAACTTAAAACATTTTCATAATGTTTTCAGTTATTTCCTTTTTAGGTTTTTCCATTATATAACCATGTAACCTGCTTATAAATTCTTTATATACTCTAATTTCATCCTCATGGCTAATTGCATCAGATAGTGGGGAGGAAGTCAGAATTCTAATATAAAGCAGGTGGCACAGTCAAATTGAGTAATAGGAGAGAGGTTTAATAAATGAGTTGCTTCCCAAGTGTAAACAAAGTATGGGGAAACGACACAGTGCAGTACTCTGGCCAGTCGCAGTGGGAAACTTCTAACACCTCTTGGCCTAAAGGGGTGAAGAGTGGGAGCAGTTATTGGAGCCTGGACCCAGAGAGAGCTGTATGGGAGGGTCCTTCGACAGGAGTGATGGCCTTTAGTTGAGAGACACAGCCAAGCTGCTATGAGAGGGAGAGAATGGGAGAAGGGTGTCTGATTCCTCTGTCCTGTCTGCTAGTGCATCCAGTTGGTAGAATGCAGTGAGTAGTCAGAGCAAGACATGCTCTTGATGTGCTCTATGTAAGTGAGCTTCTTAAGCAAGAACAAGGTCCAGAGGGATAGAGCAGATCTGGAGGGGCAAAGAAGGTGAGTACAGGGCATATCCTTGTCTTGTTCCTGATGTTAGTAAGCCTTTAGTATTTACCATGAAGCACATGTGTTTGTACATATGAATGTGTATATATCTACATAGCTATATATAGGTGTGTGTGTGTGTGTGTGTGTGTGTGTATATATATTATCCATCTGTATATGTGTATATGAAACCATGTTTAACAAGTAAGCATTGATTTCTTTTTCTAATTAAAAAATTCTGGATGGCTCATTCAGTTAAACATCTGCCTTTGGCTGAGGTCGTGATCCAGGGTTCCTGAGTCGGGATCCCAGCTCAGCAGATACTGTCAGCTTCTCTCTCTGCCCCTCCCCCTGCTTGTGCTTGTTCTCACTTGCTCACTCCCAAATAAGTAAATAAATAAATAAAAATATTTTTAAAAAAATTCTAAGATTGATGTTGAATATTATATTAGAATCCTTGTGGTATTTAAAGAAATGATTATATGATATTTTCTTTTGATATAGTAATAATAAATATTTTAATACATATCCAATGATCATATAATTCTTGCAGTACCAATATGAAAACTTAGTCACTGTATTATTTTTAAAATATGCTCCTGGATTCTGTTTGTTAATATTTTATTTAGGATTTTTGCATTGATATTCATGGAGGCGATTTTTCTGCAGTTTGGGTATTTAATCTTTGTTAAATTTTCTATCAATATTATGCTGACTTCATAAAAAGAATTTGAAAGCTGTGCTTCTTTCTTTTGTGCTGTGCTAACAGTTTAAATAGCATTGGTGTTACCAGTTTCTTTAGTGGTTGGTAGAATTTGGTAAATTGGTCCTGTGTATACATGTATGTCTCTTTTTGACAACTTGCTCCATCTTTTAAATGGAAATTTGTCTCTTTAGACTTTTTCCTATCCAAAATTGATGAGTTTATGTAATTTATATTTTCCTAGAAATTCATGTATTTTATCAAAGTTACACATTTATCTGCATAGAGTTGACCAAACTAATCTATGGCTCTTTAAATTTCCTATCAATAGTTATTTTATTCAAAAAAATTTTTTGTTTCAGTGTGTGCTTGCTTCTGTTTTTTTTTCTTGACTTGCTAGTGACAATTTAAAAAATGATTTCTAAAAACAAAAAGATTTCTAAAAAACATCTCTAGATTTATTTCTACCACTTTCTGAATCGCAAGTCATTTATTTCTGTTCTTTTATTAATTCCTTCTTCGGATTTACTTAATTTAATTTTCTGGTTATATTTCTAATTTCTTGAGTTGGATTATTAAATCATTTAAAAACATTCTTTGTCATTTATTCCTCTTAGTATTAAGACTCTTACGGGACCACTTTAGCTGTAACATGTGGTTTCTATAATAGAGTTTGTAATATTGTTTGCGATACTCTTTTTTTCTAACTCTGCAGTGACAATGCTGTCTTCCTCTGACTGAAGGGTGCTTTAAAGAAAGTTTTAAAGTTTTCAGATGGAGGGGATCCCTGGGTGGCTCAGCGGTTTAGCGCCTGCCTTTGGCCCAGGGCGCGATCCTGGAGTCCCGGAATGAGTCCCACGTCGGGCTCTCGGCATGGAGCCTGCTTCTCCCTCTGCCTGTGTCTCTGTCTCTCTCTCTTTCTGTCTATCATAAATAAATAAATAAATCTTAAAAAAATAAAGTTTTCAGATGGAGGCTTTCATACCGCTTTTTGTTCTTTTAAAAAAATACTTTGTCATGTGACATAGTTTTAGGAAAAATTGAGCAGACGGCACAGAGATTTCCCATATGCCCACAGTCCACCTTTGGTCCTTCCTCTTTGTGAGATGAGAAACCAATGGAGGGTTTTGCAGGGAGAATATGTATTTTGAAGGGTCTGCTCTGGCTGTTCTCATGGAGAACAGACACATGGGGATCCCTGGGTGGCTCAGTGGTTTAGCATCTGCCTTTGGCCCAGGATGTGATCCTGGAGACTGGGGATCGAGTCCCACGTCGGGCTCCCTGCATGGAGCCTGCTTCTCCCTCTGCCTCTCTCTGTCTCTCTCTCTCTGTCTCTCAGGAATAAATAAATTTTTTTTTTTTTTTTTTAAAGAACAGACACACAGGTGGAAGCAAAGTGACTTGCTCCCCTTTGTTAGGTCCTATTCTCTGGTCGGCTTGTTTTCTTTTGCTTTTCTGTTTACTCTAACTCGTCTTGGAGCCCATCTCCTGGTAGTTTCTTAAGAGTACTCCATAAGGAAACACTCCATGTCTTTGTGTGTCTAAGAAGGCCTTCATCCTCTCCCTACATTTGAATAGTAGTTGGGCAGGTGTCCATGTCTGGCTTGAGAATTATTTTCCATCAGCATTTTACAGAACCCATTCTCTTGTGCTAGTGCAACTTGTTCTTGTTTTATTTTGTTTATTTATTTATGTTTAAAGATTTTATTTATTTATATGAGAGAAAGATAGGGGGAGAGAGCATGAGCAGGAGGCCGAGTAGGGGGAGAAGCAGGGGGAGGGGCAGAGGGAGAAGCTGACTTCTCACAGAGCAGGGAGCCGGATGTGGAACTCCATCCCAGGACCCTGGGATCATGACCAGAGCTGACGGCATCGCTCAACTGCTTGAGCCACCTGAGTGCTCGTCTTGTTTTATTTTCTGAGTTTGTTCACCTTAATCTTCTGTACTTCTCTGTACTATTTGTTAGATTTTAGACCCTCTAGAATGATCCTTGAAATTTTTTATCTTTTTCTTACATGTTTCAACTCTAACATTTTGTTCTCTTTCCTGTGAATTTTTCTCAAATTATTTAGGAACATTTCTATTAATTTTTTGTCTTTGAAATGAAATTTTTAATTTTGAAGACAGTTATTTTATAAAAACAATTATGTTTTAGTTTGGTGAAAGCAAAATATATTCTCGTCTCAGACCATTTTTTTTTCCTCTGCTCCCTCGATGACTTCTCTTTTCCTCTGAGTTTATCCTCCCCCCCTCCCGCCCCACATTTGTTTATTTTCTTTTTCATATCAGATGACTTGCTGCAATGTCAAGGATTTCCTTAACTTGGGTGGTTTCTGTAAGGGCCTGACAGTTATTTGGGTGGTTCCCAAATACAAGACCTGGTGGCCTTTTTTCTGATTTGTTCAGTTTTCCCAGGTGAATACTGGAATCTCTCTCCTGGAGAATATTTCCTTGGCTTCCAGCTTTTTGTATATGGGTTATGAAATTGGAAGCTAAGAGTCAAGATCATTCCATATTTGGTTCCTCAATTACCCTGCCCCATTCTGGGTTCAGGCATGAGGTGTCTTGGGATCCTGTAAGAGTCCCTTTCAGCTTCTCCAGGGTATAGACTTCTACTTTATTGCATGAAGTGCAAACCACCTGCTGGCATTCTGTGTGAGTATAGCTGGGAGAGGATAAAGGTGGGCCTTTCTGTATGTGACTCTTAGCCATTATATTCAACTGTGGGCCTCTGCCTCCAGAGCCATCTTGGGAGGCAGGTGGACTCTCTTGTCCCTATTCCTCTCTGCAGACCCACTGGGCTGTCACTTCCTCCTGCCTGCTGAATCAGGCACCACCACCCCATCTGCCTTCCGTTTCCTAAAACTATGTCAAAATCTCTTATCCACTGATGTGCTTAACATCACTGCCTCGCTTTATAGGCTCCACGTTTTCCCCCTTTGTTATAATTTCCATGGGATTTCAGCTAGAATGGAGACAGACATTGCCTCAACCTACTTACTATCTTTTGATAATTGAAAAACTCAAATAGAGAAAAATGTAAAAGGCAGGAAGATAATTCTACTGGCAGAAGAGTCCTTTTTTTTCACTTTGGAACTGACTTAAGTGCTTGTCACATCCCCTCCTGTAGTGTATGATTCACTGTGAAAATTCACTGTTCTTTTCAAAGGACTTGCAGGCACAGAAAACTAGATAGAGCTTAGGAAGAGCAAGGATGAGGTCTGGAATAGCTCACATAGGTCCTGGCTCCTGGAGAGAGAGAAGTCATTCTGGATCCCCATGGACATTTTGAAACAAGCGGTCTTACTGCTCGGCTTGTGGCTTTTCCAGACACCAAACATTGAGAGATGTTGGGTGGAATCTGGGGACTGGGGGGCCATGTGGGGCAGAGCCAAAGCTGCTAAGGATAGAGGTTTCTGCTGCACCTAACCTTGGTGAATTTGAGAACCTGGAGAGCCCTCTAACTTATAAGCTGGGCACCCTTGGAGCAGACAGCACAGCAAAGCCACCAGGGCTCTGGCATTCCTTCAGATTCGATCACTTGCATCAGCTTCAGAGGTAAATTTTCTGAGTGTATTTTCAGTGTCGTGCACCATGCTGGATACCTGACAGGCATAATCTCAACTTTCAGAACAACCTGAGAAATAAGGGTTGTATCCACATTTTACGGAGGAAGAAACTAAAGCCCAGGCAGGTAAGAAATAAGAACCAGAACTTGAATTGAGGTCTGCTGGGCCTCTGCATTGACCAAGGCATGAAGCAGGTTGAGGCCAGACATCTCATCAGCAGCCTGGGGGCCAGGTTTCACTATATATTTATCCCTTGGCCCAAGTACTGTAAGTGCACACAGTGTCCTAAACATATTTTGAACAAGTTGGCAGTGTTGGGAAACTCAGGGGTTTATATAATCATCCAGAATTCTAGCTTTATTTTGAAAAAGTCCGCAGACTTGACCACACTGGGTCTTCTACAATTTTTGTGTGCCAACAATACTTGGAGCCGGAGCAGTTTACACCTTTCAGTGGCAGGGATGTACCCTCCTATATGGCCCCAAAACAGCCCACGTGAACACCTGGCCCCTGGAGAGCATGAAGTTATTCCATGTGGATGCAGCTGAACTCCACAGATATCTTAGAACAAGCTGTGACACCTGCTTGCCAGTTTTTCCCTTTCCCCAACACTTCCTGTCACTCCCCATCGTGGGTCCTGATGTTGGTGCCTGTTACTGAGCTTGTGTCCTGATTTCCCTTAGTAACATCTAATAGACTGGTTTATTGAATGAGCTGGACATAGAAGCAGGGAACTTGTAAAGTAGTTTCATGCATAATCAACCATTCTTCCCCATTGAAATCCCTTCCTAGGGTCATTCTTCCTTGTCCCTGAATGAATCTTGAGGTGCATCTAGAAAATAAGAAGTGCTATTTGGTCTAATAGTCATGTTGCTTCAACCTTCTTCCCCTCCCTCTTGTAGATCTCGGTCACCAGTCTGCTGTAGGCCGAGGAGGCTGGCTGGCTGGCTGATTTACCTCTCCTGGCAGCATTTGCCCCTCCAAGTCAGCAGTGGGGACTGGTGGACAGGATACCATCCAATGCATCCAGAATAGCTAGAAATTGGCTTATGTTTGTCTCCCCAGCATTGCTAATCCTTTTGGGGTTCCTTTCTAGGATCTCTACCTGCAATTCGGTAGCCTTTTTAAAAATTTTCATCTAATTTCTATGAGTTTATTTTTTTGAAAAACTGGTCTATTGGTACAACTTATATGTCTTTTTTTGTTTTTTTTTTAGATTTTATTTATTTATTCAGGAGAGACAGAGAGAGAGAGAGGCAGAGACAGGCAGAGGGAGAAGCAGGCTCTTGCTGGGGAGCCTGATGTGGGACTTGATCCTGGGACCCTGGGATCACACCCTGAGCCTAAGGCAGTTGCTCAACCACTGAGCCACCCAGGCATCCCTAACTTATACATCTTTAGATAGGTTATGCGTTTTTTTTTTTTAAGATTTTATTTATTTATTCATGATAGAGAGAGAGGCAGAGACACAGGCAGAGGGAGAAGCAGGCTCCATGCCGGGAGCCTGATGTGGGACTCGAACCCGGGACTTGATCCCGGGAGTCCAGGATTGTGCCCTGGGCCAAAGGCAGGCGCCAAACTGCTGAGCCACCCAGGGATCCCCTAGATAGGTAATGTGTTTGATAGCATGTATTTGAGTATTATTCAAGCAGAACTTTTTATCTCTTAAATGATGGAATTTAAGATATACATGTTAAGAGGAATGCAAACTGGTGCAGTCACTGTGGTAAACAGTATGGAGGTTTCTCCAACAATTAAAAGAAGAAATACAACATGACCCAGTAATTCCACTACTGGGTATTTACCTAAAGAAAATGAAAACACTAATTTGGAAAGTATGTACATTCCTTGTTATTAAAGCAGCATTATTTCTTTAAAATTTTTTTTTAAAAAGATTTTATTTATTCATGAGCAACACATAGAGAGGCAGAGACATAGACAGAGGGAGTAGCAGGCTCCTTGCAGGGAGCCCAATGCAGGACTTAATCCTATGACCTCGGGATCACGACCTGAGCCGAAGGCAGATACTCAACCACTGAGCCAACCAGACATCCCTAAAGCAGCATTATTTATGAGCCCAAATATGGAAGCAACCCAAGCACCCATCAATAGATGAATGGGTAAAGAAGATGTGGAATATTATGCAGCCATAATAAGGATGAGACCATGTCATTTGTGACAACATGGATGGACCTAGAAGGTATTATGATAAGTGAAATAATTCAGGAGAAAGACAAATGCCCTATGATTTCACTTACATGTGGAATCTAAAAAACTAAACAAATAAACAAAAAGCAGTATTAGACTTATAAATACAGAGAACAAACTAATGCTTTCCAGGGGGAGAGTAGTGGTGGATGGACAAAATAGGTGAAGGGTTGGGGGAAATTCAGGCTTCAGGTTATGGAATAAATAAGTATTGGGAATAAAAGGTACAGCATAGGGGATCTAGTCAGTGGTATTATAATAACATTGTATGGTGACAGAAGGTAGTTACAGTTGTGGTCAGCATAGCACGTGTAAACTTGTTGAATCATTACATTGTACACCCGAAGCTGATGCAATGTTGTGTGTCAATTAAAATTAAATATAAAAAATAAAAAATACATGATTTGTATATTATAGGTTAAATTTTTCAAAGCAGTAATGGGTCAGGGCTTATAATGGAAATGGTATATAATTGTACATATTAAGCATTTCAATGTAAAATTTCTTAATTGGAATACTCTTTCTCTTGGCTAATTCATTAGTGAAAGTATTAATGCTATATAGTATGAAGCAATCCTTACATAGTATAAACTTGTTTATGATATTTTTATTTCTCTTTTAAACCTGTAGTTTGCTCCTTATACATATGGTTCATACTCAGTCTAATAAGTGCAGACATTCATGGAAGAAATTCATATCAGCTGTTGGGTTTTACAAACAATAGTAAAAACACTGTGTCTTACTAATTTTGACTACTTTGGGTTCCATTTAGCCCCTGGGCTCTTCTGAGGTCTCTTCTGAGGTCTCAGTCTCCTCGAAATGGTGCTTAGGACAATAGCCTTTCTGGGCGACCCTATGCTATCTTGCTTCTGTGGACTCCACATCCTGTCTTCTGGGAAACCTACACCGTTGGTCATACAATTGGTGTTTAATCAATTCTTTACATCAAATTCTCTCTGTTAAATTGAACTGCTGTGGTTTCTGTTTACCTGGCTGGACCTTAGACACAGTAGCTCTGTCTACAGCCATACCACCCTGAACGTGCCCGATCTCGTCTGATCTCGGAAGCTAAGCAGGGTCGGGCCTGGTTAGTACTTGGATGGGAGACACAGTAGCTCTATCATCTACCCATTTTCTCAGTGCTCCAAATGAGGCACAGATTACCTCGGAGAGGTATTGATTAATCTCTGACAGTGCTTAGAGAACTTGAGTTCTCTTTCCCTTTCTTTCCATCTATTCCTTTCCCATCTCTTGAATTTTCTCACATTTCTATGAAGAGAATGGAGCACATTTGGCAACTGGTTAGCTTGAAGTATCTACGGTAATGGTTCATTCAGACAACGTTGTTGGTAGAAAGATGAGGGTGGTTTATACATATACAGAAGAATTCTGAATCATGGTTCATTTATAAGTATCACTTCTACTTGACAATGTTTTTAGCCAAGCAAAATAGCCAAAAGAAGAAGGATTTATTTGGAAACCTGATTTACTCAGAGTGGGTTAAGTGATTGAATAGATTGTTTTCTTTGGATCTCTCCATTCACAGTGGCTGTACTGTGATTTTTATTCTAGCGACCTTTGGTATAAGTCAGCTCTCTTGTTCTTATGGAACTGTGTTGAAGAGATGTGTGGATGTTCAAGAAAATGGTTATATAATTAGTGTGAATAGAATTCCGAGGCAGATAAAACTTGGGAGAAGTCCTCTGGTTCATCTCTTTGCCTTCGGGCAAGTCAACACTTAACCTAATTTAGACAGAAAATATTCAGAGAATTCCCCTCATTGCTTTTATTAGCTTAAGTCCTATGTTAAAAATAGTTTCCTCCGGAAAGCTCTCCTCTGATTTTTACTTTGAATTAATTTAGTCTCTTCATCCTTCACTCATTCATTCAACAAAGTTCTTTTTGAGCTTCTACTGTGTGGCAAGGACTGCTAGCAAATGCACAGTTTCCACATAGCCCCCAATGCTTGTACCAAGACTGATGAGGGAGACATGTTTCAGGAAAGCAGAGCTCAGCTCAGTGAAGGAAGAACTTTCCAAGAGTGAGAGGCACTCAAGATGGTTCAGTATTAAACACACCCTTGGGTCACTTGGTCAGAAGTAGAGAGGAGGGAGCAGCTGCTGGAGGCTTGGACTGGACGTGCTTAAAGACCCATTTCAACTTTTGGTTCTCGTCTCTCATCTGAGTACCATATTGTCATGTTGGCCCTTTCTTCCCATTTGATTTTCGGGATTTCCTTCTTCTATTTATCCTGGGCTTTTAGGAAGCCTGGTCTTGTTGACAATGAACTGTCATTAGTTGGTAATTGCTTAGTCATTAATACTAGAGAAATGACCCTTCCTCCTGATTCTCTTAGAAGGATGCTCTCTGCCTTGCCTCTCTCACCACCCAACTGATGCCTGATTACATTCTCTGTCACACCAAGTACTTCCCTTCACTGCACTCAAGTACAATTCTACTTTTATTTGAGTGATCTTTAAATTATATATATATAATTTCCACTGATACAACATCTAGCCTGACACAACACTGGCACATAGTTGGGCTTAATATTACCTGTGTGTATCTATGTGATATATGTATATTACATATAATATTATATATAACACATAATATGTCTATATAGTATGTACATGTACTTTGAAATGGCTGAATAAGTCTTTAGCCATTAGCTGGATTTGTAGAAAATAAGAAAATAATGACATTGTGTTAAGATTCTCCAGAGAAACAGAACCAATTGTCTATACCTATTATATCTTGAGGGGATTGGAATACAAGATTTTGGGGTCCAGTAAATCTGTAGGGTGGGCCAACATGGCAGAAATGTTGGTTGGAATTGATGTGGAGTCTTAAGTCCAAATTCCTCAGGTTAGTAGGCTGAAGATCCATACAGGGTTTCTATGTTGCAAACTTGAGACATAATTGCTTCTTCTGCATGATACCTCAGTCTTTGCTACTAGGGCCTTCAACTGATTGAATGAGGCCTACTATCCTCATTAGGGAGACTGATCTGCTTTACTCAAAATCCACTGATTGTTGGTTAACCATAAAAAAAAACTTCATAGCAACATCTACACTGGTGTTTGACCAAACAACTGGACTCTAGCCTGGCCAAGTTGACATGTAACAATCAAGCATCACACACATAAAAATAAAACCTGCTTTTGGACACATATTAGATTGGGCACCATGTTGGGCATTATGGCAGACAGGGTGACTCCTAATAACTGTGGCTCTCTGGTGTCTGTGCTTCTGGGTGATCTTCTCCTCATGAATGTGGGTAAGACATATGACTTGCTTCTAAACAAGAGGATATGGGAAAGGTAACAGGATGTCACTCCTGTGATTGTGTTCCACTGTGACACATGTTAGTGGACTGGAGTGAGCAGCTCTCCTGTTGGCCTAGAAGAATCAAGTTGCCCTGATGTGGTCTGACTGTAGAAAGGCTCATGTGGCAGGGCTTTGGAGGTGGTCTTTAGAAGCTAAGGGCTCAGTCCTACAGCTTCAAGAAATTGACTTCTGCCAATAACCACATGGTCTTGGAAGGGGTCCCTGAGCTTCAGATGGGACCTCATCCCAAGCCTTGATTGCAGACCCAGTGCAGAGGGCCCTCCTAAGCTGTGTGATCTCTTGACCCACGGAAGCTGTGAAGTAATAAATATGTGCTGTTTTAATCCACTGAGTTTGTGGTGATTTGTTATGCAGCAAAGGAAAACTAATACAGCACATTTTATGCACCCTGCACTAGGGTAGGGTTGATACTAAATGAATGGCTAGGGCTCCATGAAATAAAAAAGCTTGCCACATCAGGGCTACTTCAGAGCACAGCTGGGACTCCCAAGTCCCAGTGGGTCCCAGTCCACACCCACATTTCTCCTCAGTTAAGTGTGGGAGAACAGACCCCATCATGAGTCTGTGCAATGGTGAGGACAGAAAGAAAAATGCATTGTGCATATGTAAACAGAGTCTAGCAGGTGAGATTTAAATGTCTTTTTTTTTTTCCTGAGAAGGACTCCAAGAAGCTGCATCACTGTCCTTAGGAGCCAGGAGAGACTCCAGACTCCCTCTGAAGGTAACCTTAAAATGCCAGCAGAGTTCTTAATTAGGAATGAAGGTTTAAACATTGTCTGAATTGGTCTTCCTTTGCACCCGTGTGTGTGTCCCTTGATGGACACTGAAGCAGACCAGGTAAGGGAAGAAGTGAGACAGGTGCCGTGGTGAGGATGCAGGTGGAGTACAGGATACATGGTTGCTCTTGTCCAGAGCTGAGCCGAGCCGGCCCCAAGATGCCAGAAGCCTGCTTGACAATTGCCTTCTCATTCATTGCAATAAATTAGCTCCCTGTGGATAATGTTGCCTCCTGTTATCTGTGGATGTCAGGACTTTTTATTATTCCTACTTTTTGGGACTCTCTTCTGTCTTGACTTAGTACAGGAGACAAAACTAGGACAACATTGGGAGGCCCAGGCCTGTTTTTGTGCAATAGCTCTGCCTTGGGGGATGTGTAAGATTAATCTGGTCATAAGATGAGGAGAGTTTGGGCCAGAACTCCCTGGTGTCAGCTTTCAGAGATCCAGAGGCCCTTCTATGAGTCTTGTGTGGTCCCCTGGGCAGGAAACCAATTCTTCCTTGAAAGGGATTCTTGGTGATGTTCTTTTTTTCCCTCTAAAGTGAGCAGCTGATTGCTTCTTCTGAGTCCCATCTCACCTTCCTTAGCTTAATCCTCTGAAAACCCAGCTTTTCTTCCCTTATAACATCAGAGATCAGGTTGCGCATCCTCTTTTGTGTGTGTGTTAGTTTCATGTTCTCTGTTGCGTGATGTGTGACAGTGCTCCGTGAGCTGACCCTGTTCATGACTCTCTGGCTTTTCCTCCTGTCACCCCCCTCACCGTACCTGAAATTCCAACTGTTGGGAACTACCTGCATTGCCAGGGATGTGCCTGACCTCTTGCCATTACTTCCTTCCAGCCTTTGCAGAGGCTGTTCCTCCCTTCTGGAATCCTCCACTGCCTCCTGGCTAGTGCTCACATGTTCTCCAAAACACAATGTAAGTGTGCCTCCTCTGCAGAGCTCTCTGCTAGATCCCAGTCTTCTCTCTCTCTTGATGGACTAGCTCTGAAACTTGAGGCAAGTTGCTTTGCTGCCCATGGCTCAGTTTTCTAGTCAACAAAGCAAATCTTATAATAATCCCTACTTAATATGGTTGTTGGGAGGTAATGAGAAAATGCATAAAAAAGGCTTTAGCACAATACTCAAGGCATACTGACTGGTCAGAAAGCTAGATATACCTTCATACTGGCTTTATTTATTTAGCTATCTCTGTCCCCTGTGTAAATCTGTGAGCACCTTGAAGACAAGCATTGTTTCTTAGTTGTCACTGTTGATCACTGGGCCTCGCCGTGGCAGGTCATATTCTTCCCAAATGGCTACAACATGACTTTGACACTCTTCCCAGTGGGAGGTGGAGTCTATGTTCCTTTCCTTTGAAGGTAAGTGGGCTCGGACCTATGGTGGGAGTGATGTTGTGTGACTTCTGAGGCTGAGACATAGATGATGACACACCTCACAATTTGGCTCTCTTGCGGTGCTTGCTCTCAGAATCTGGTCTCCATGAACAGGCCCACGTAAAGAGGAAATGGGGCCCCTAACAGGGCCCCCAGCTGATACCAGTATTAATGTGCCAGCCATGAGGGTGAGCCATCTTGAAGATCCATCTTTCAAGCATAGTTCAAGTTTTCTTCCTAAATTGCAGATTTGTGAGCAAAATAAGTAATTGTTGTGGTTTTGAGCTGTTGAGTTCTGGGGTAGTTTGTTACTTGGTGGTACTCATAACCAGAAAATCCACTGTAGCCCCTGACTTAGAAGCTTTCCAGTCAGAGGGCATTAATGAATCAACGGGAATGGGGTAGAAGTCTGTCTGTCCTTGAAGGGACCTCTCTCAAGGCAGGAGGAATACTTTCCGAATCTCTGACTCTTCCCATGATGATTTCCACTGTGTAAATGCTGGTCGAACTGAACAAAATGGGTGAAGAGACTCAACCAAACAGTATTTGCAGCGTGTTATTGCATACCTCAAATCTGCCAAGGGAAGCATAGGGTAAGTGTCTGTCCTCAGGGAGCCTGGGATCTGTTGGGAGGAGAAAACACACAGAGGAAACAGTTGGAATGTAACAGGAGAAACTACATTTTCAAAAGCCAAAGTCAGTGTCAGGAGAGGTCAGACAGGGGCAAGTCACCAGGAGGGAGTTGGAGTTGAGGCAGGCTGGGGGGCTGAGGGGAGGAAGGAGGGCATCCAGGTAGAGCAAGGAGAATGAATGGTGTGGGGAAGCAGGTGCTGGGAGGGAGCAGAGTTGGCTGGTTCTTAAGCATCAGGATGAGGACTGTGAGTTTGATTGTTTTTAGGCCCATTCTAGGTTCCAGAACAAGGGAGTGGACTTGATGAGTAGGTGTGTTGGGATTTGGGTAGATTTGGGTGGGGGAAGCTGGATCCAGAGTGGATTTGGGTGGGGGGAGACAGGAGGCTGGAGGAGGGTGGTGACTGGAGGTCTCAGCAGTAATTGGGGGGACTGGGAGTATTTCATTGCCCAGGACATCACTCCCAAATCAGTGCCCCATGGATGATGCCAAGCCCCTCTCAGATGCCCCTTGTCTGTCTGTGGATTATTTATGTGTCTTCTGGTGGCACAGCCTTCTTGTTTGTGAAGTGAGGTGGGGACCCAGGTGACAGCTTTGAATCTTGGCTCCATATCTTATTAGCCTGTGTGCTCTTAGGCACGTTAATTAACTTTGTTGGTGTCAGTTTCCTCATTTGAGATATGGGGACAGTAATAATAATAATACAGGGCTTTGTGAGATTGTGAGTTGGTTTGTATGGAGAAGAAATGCTCAGTGAATATTCCTGTTACTTTATGTCACATCTTTAACATGTTTCCACAGTTGACTCTGGCAAATAGGTATGTGCTGATCTTTTATCTGGGACTTCCCAAACAGCCATCATTCACCAATCTATAGTTTATCTCTTAGATGGAGCTACTTTAAGGGATGCTTGAGCGCATTCAGCATATATGAATTTAATCAAATTCCAGGGTATCATACTGTTTCCCCTCTGTGTTGTTCTTCACTTACAAATCGTTGTCAAAGTCCATGTACTTGGCCTCTATAAAATTGAACAGTCGTTGTCTCTAAGGTGGTTTAATCCAGGCAGATAATCACATAACATCCTAAGTGCTTTTTGGTCCCTAGGTGAAATGCCATCAGAAAGATGATATCTCCCAGAATTGAGGTTCGTTTGGGGTGATGTAAGTCTTGCTGAATATGGCTGAAATCTGGAGCCTGGGCTTACAAAAGATTTTGGAGCAGATTTGAGCAGCAAGACATTCTTCTGTCACTCTTTCTCTCTCTCTCATTCTCTATTCTTAAATCCATCCTCCCATCCGTCTGTCCATCCATCCATCCGTCCATCCATCCATCCATCCATCCATCTGTCCCCTCCATCCATCTTTCCTGTATGCTGATAAATCTTTTTCATCTACAAAACAAGTTGATTTGTTTGTTAGCTTTATTGGTTATTCAACAAAACTATGACCAAATCAATGCATTTTTCTAGTTATGTAGACCCAGCTAAAATATTAATACATTGTCCCAAATAAGCAAATAATTTTTGAGCAGGGTCTTTGTCTTCGGTTCCATTTATAAGATGTGATTCATTTTTAAAATTTAGTATCATGAGTAGGTACTTGTTATTAAGAAAGGTAGAGGTTTTGTGAAATTTGAAGCTCCAATGGGTCCTTGATAGCTGCCCTGTAGTCCCTTGTTCCTGTAGGCACTCATGATTTATTCTTTTTCCCAAGGCCAAGAAGGACAAGAAGCTTTCTTTGGTGTTGATTGGAAGCATTAAATAGAGCACAAGGGAAAAGCACATTGCTCCGATTACTATCTTTCCTAAATTGGATGTAGAATCTTCTTATTTCGTAAGGCCTTTAGCACTGATTTAAAAAAAATTATTTTCTCTTTCATTTACAAAAGGTGCCTCAGGCATCCATTGTATGATAGGTGCTTAATAAATAATAATAACAGTTATTATTATGGAGCAGAAATCTGCTGATCCTTTCACATCAATGGAACCTTGAGACCTCTTTTCTATTATAGAGGTGGATATATTTGTTTCAATACCACGTTATTGTGGCTTTTTATTTCAATGCATCAGCATTCTGTTTATCCACATGCTTCAGGATTTATGATTATTACTGTGTCTGTTTTTCTGTCTTCTCCATATTCCGAGGGTTTACATTCTTTTCTTTCTAAATTCCAAAAGTTCAGATAACAACATAAAATGCATAATAAATTTGTGCCTCCATAAATAATATAGAAAGTGAATGAAGCTTGCATGGGATTAGACTCATTTGGTCTGTTTTCCTCACTTGGAAAAATTTTGATGAGTTTATTCTTTATCACTTTGGGAAATAATGTAAAATGTGATTAGAGGCCTACATAAATCTGGGCTGTGTTCCCAGAACTGTTTTTATTTAGTGTTGCTGTTTTTGGGTGATGAAATGTTTATGCCACAGCAATAGATTTTTCAAGTTACACCATTTTCAGTAAAGATACTGCATTTAAACCTCTTCTTGTCCATATTGGGGTGATCAGAGTAGGGAGTTTTTTTGCTTCAAACCTTATCCAAAGTGTATTGGATGGAAGATATTTTCATAGGGGTGACACATTTCTCATGCATATAATTTCATCTTTTCTTCATGACTCAAAGTGGTTATGAGCCTAAGCTGGGGAGCATGGCATTTTCTTCAGGAGTGATCAAGATATTCTTACACAGAATATCCCCAGGCTGCTTTCCAGAAAATCTCCTTCATTGATTCTTTCTCCTTCTGTATTCCCAGGCTGTTACTTATTTAACTATTTGCTGCTGTTTCTGCCTGGTGTTTCCTGTCTCGCACCCCACAGTCATCATGTGTACTTTGAAATGGAAAAATAGAGAGCACTGTTGGTATTGTATGTTAAATAAAAATCAGTAAGCTAGGAATAAGATACCAGGCTCTGTATGGGAATTCAAGTTAATGGACTATAATTCTGCTCTGAGAGCCACTGGTGTGACCTTGGGCAACAATCTCTCAGGACCTTAGTTTCTCCTGCTGTAAAATGATGAAGTTAGGTTGAAGACCAATGGTCTTAACATTTATGAGTTTGCCAAAGGCGACCTTTAGTCTCTGTACTTTCTGACAGGTGGAATGACTCCCTGGGTGCCATTTTTGTTTACCTGTGGGTTTTTGCTGCATCCTTGTGGTAATCTGCTGATGCTTCCTCTCAGATGAAGGGAGCATTAGCCTACTCATGACCTAGCTCTGCCCTCATGTGTTTATCTGGGGTCATTCCCCCATCAACTACCAGGTTGTAAATCCCCATCTCAAGAGGCTGCTTCTTACAGGAAACCCTGACCTATGACCGAGCTGTTCAGTAAAGATTTCTGTGCTTGGCTGTATATTCTGTACTGAAGAAAAATTAACAAAATAATACATTAAAGGATGTAAGAGCATATGGTAGGATAAATACTGGCTCCCAAAGATGTTCACTTCCTAGTTCTTGGAATCTGTGACTGTATTACCTTGTATGGTAAAAGGGATTTTGCAGGTATGATTAAGTTAAGGATCTTGAGATGGGGAAATTACCTTGGGTTACTTGGGCTGGGTCCGATGTAATCACAAGGGTCTTTGTAAGAGGGAAGCAGGAAGCTGGCTGTAAAGATGGAGGAATGCTGGTGGCCTCTGGGAGAAGTTAGAAAAGTCAAGGAAACAGATTCTCCCCTAGAACCTCCAAAAAGTAATGCAACGATGCTGACACTTGATTCCAGCTCCCTTAAGACTCCTTGTAGACTTCTGACTTCCAGAAACATAAGAGAATACGTGTGTGGTGTTTACACCACGAAGCTTGTGGAATTTTGTCACTGCAGCCACAGGGAGCTAATGCAGAGCTGCTCCTGTTCTCTTCGTCTGAGTTATTCTCTGTTCTCAGTCTGCTCCAGCAAAGTGAGCTGAATAGAGGGCTCCAGAAAGATGTGCTGGATCCCTTTCCCCAGACACGGAACCCAAATCTGTGCTGTGGAGGACCTCTGAGCCTAGTTCTCTGGCTCATTTGTCCTGCCTGTCACCATGTCATGGAGTGTGGACTCTCTTTGTAGGCCTTCATTCCCTGGACGGTGGGAGAGACTCTGGTAGAGGGAGTCTTCTCTAGACTCTGTCTCCCAGTTGACAGTGAGAGCCAACACTTCCAACCCTATCCCCACTACATTCTAGTTTCTGCTTGTGCCTGCAGGATGCAGGCCTTCCTTGGGGTAATTTCTGAAGGCTAGTTTCCTCGGACACCCGCCTTGATTCTTCCAGGCTCTTCCTCTGGGTCCTGATCTCAGGACCACCTCTGCAGGTATTTTGGCCCTTGTTGCTCTCTGTACTCCCAGGACCCATTTTTCCTCTGTGTGTTCTAAGCATTCGTCGCTCTTGTCTCAGGCCTCTGTGACATCCATCACATGCTCCAGTCTGACGGTTGCTGTGGTCTGGGTGTCAGTCAGAACCTTCCATCCTGAGCACTTGTAACCTCTGCCTGTATATTTTGTATCTTCCAATGCTCACATCAAGGTCAGGTGAAGAGAGGCAATTGAAATGGAAAGTCTCATAACAAAAACCCCACAGGGTGGCCATTTACCTTGGTTTGTATTAGTGCATCTTCCTTCCACTTTGCCCTAAAATATATCTTACGCTACATATGTTCCAACATATGTCTTTTATATCCCAAAAGAAGTGTTTGGGTGGACTGGGAGCCTAGTTCTGACCAATAAGAAACTATGTTTGCCATATGGAAGGGCATTCCCATTTCAGACTGCTAAAAATGCCAATTCATTCTCCTCATTCATTGTAGTGAGGTTTCTGGTGTCCCCTGGATGTACTTTATGTGTTGAGGGAGCTCTGTGTTCTGTATTTATAGAGTTTGTTCTGTTAGAATGAAGGTGTTAATTACGGGCCTCTATAAATTGCGCTCTGTGCAATGCATGGTGAGCATGCACAAAGTATGGCACGAAAGTAACTAGATGAGTTCTATTCCCTCCAGCATGTTAACGAGTCACGAAGGGCTCCAGGTCACAGCCCTGGAAGCCTGCCCTGCCTTGGTATCCCAAGCACATTGACACAGCAGCTGACAGACATGCAAGGCATAGAGTCAGCGAATTACCTCTTCTGGTCTGAAAACTTTGCCCAAGGAGTGTTATATTTGAATCCATTTTCTAGCAGATTTGTTAAGAATAGTCAGAAGTTCAAATAAGATCAGTCTTGTTTCATTTATTACTTGTTTGATTGCTGTGAACTGGAAAGGAGGAGAGGGTATTAGGAAAGAAAATGCAATGTCCCAGGGCAGACCAGGTGTCTCAGTAGTTTAGTGCTGCCTTCAGCCCAGGGCCTGATCCTAGAGACCCAGGATCAAGTCCCACGTCAGGCTCCCTGCATGGAGCCTGCTTCTCCCTCTGCCTGTGTCTCTGCCTCTCTCTCTCTCTCTCTCTCTCTCTCTGTCTCTCATGAATAAATAAATAAAATATTTTAAAAAAATTCAATGTCCCGAAGCATGATAGAGCCAGGCCAACCTAGGTTCGAATCTCAGCTCCATGATAGTAATATTTACCTTTCATGATTGTTGGTGGATTAAATGTATGCTTGCCTCTGTCCTTTGTCACTTCCAACATGATCTATGTCAATAGTATAGCAGTATTGTCAGGAAGGGGCTAGATGAATGAGCATGAGGTTGCCTGAATGTGGCAGAGCCTGGGATATAGAGGTCTCTGGGCCCTAGTGATGGGATGCAGCAGGAGTTTAAGGTGATGCTCTATGTAACGTTCTTCCCATGATGTGATAGAATGTCTCAAACATATCTTGGTTCTGATTTCATATTGTTCAAGTCCCTTTCTGATTGTAATTTGGTTTTCTCTTCTGTATTCTGTATTACCTGTGCTGGAGAAAATAGTCCAGTCATACCAAGACCATTAATCCAAAGACACTAGGTTTATACATCAGTCCCTCTTGATTTGACTATGGTGAGTTTGCCCCAGGAGACAAATCTTTTTGGTGGGCTTACAAAACCAGGACGTTGTGACTTGGAGCATGACACAGCTCTGTGGTGACTTGTTCAGGGGATATGCTACTCCATTTTCTCCTGGAAATATTCCAAATGCACAACATAGCTTTCTCATTCACCAACAGTTTTTCATTTGTTTATTTGATGATTTAGTTAATCACATGAGTCTATGAGGGAAGAAGGAGTTCTTTAATATTTCTTCGGTTGTCCTAAGTGAACCTATTTTTTTTAAATGTGTTTAATCCCAGTTTTTGGTTTTATTCATGCCTTGAGACTAGAGGAATAATTCCATAATATCCTGTAAGCCGTCCAGCTCCCTGGGGCTCCTTTTTGGTTAAATGGGAGTAGCCTTGTTAATTGTGGTATCTTCAAAACGGAGGTGCTCATGAAGCACAGTGCTGTGGTTAAGGGTATAACAGACCACACTTCGAGCAAGAAGGATGTTGATGTGGGTCAGATTTGGTCTGAGGTTACTCAGAGGAGGAAGCAGAGCCCCAGCCATCACACATTTTTGGGCCACCATGTGTTACCTTGTGCCCTCAACTGCCCTGCCTCGATCTGGGGAGGATGCTGCTTTCTCCCATGCAATCGCTAGTTTCAGTCTCCCGACAGGATAAAATCACATCGCATACAGCAAAATCACATCAGATAAACACCTAACTTACTCAAATTCAACTCTCTGCTCTCCTTACAAGAGGAAAATGATAATTTCAGTGGCACTAGGGAAGTGAGAGACCCATCACTGGCTGATACACAGAATTCATCCTCATTTTTCACAGTTTGTTGGACACTTGACTTTTATACATGCATGATAATGTACTGGGTAGAATGCACCAAGCCATGTGTGCTGAGAGGCAGAAAAGCCAGGCCGCTGGAGCCTAGTCCGGAGCCTGACTTCCCAGTGTTCAAATTGCTGGTTCCACCAGTCAATGGCTGTGTGACTTTGGGCAAGTATAAGTTAATCGCTCTGTGCCTCAGTTTCCCACATCTATGAAATGGAACTTGTAATCATACCTCCCTCTTAAGTTTAGACTAGAGCTGGCACATGGTAAGCTCTAAGTGCTAGGTATTATTACAATTCTTCTTATTCTATTTAATGAGCTAGTTAAGGGATTTTCAAGGGCAGCACTGGCTCTGTGTGAGATTTTCATTACTTGCTGATTTTATAAATGTCGTGGAGCTTACCTACAAAAAACAGGACCTGTAGGATGTCTTTGCTGGGAGCATCTCCAAAACTAAGCCCTCTCTGGGGTACCAAGAATTATGATCCTCTTCCAGCTCAGTGGGAGGGAAGGCCACACCCCTGCCCAGGCTTCCTAACCTCCTTGTTGCTGAGCTAACCTTGATGGAAACTTCCAGCAAAGTGTTTCTGCAGAGTGATCCATAAAGCATGACCTAGAGCCACATTAAACCTACAAAAATCAACCTCCAACAGTGAGAAACAGTTTTATATGATAAAATAGTGATTACATTTTCTAATGATTGCTCAAAGTATTATGTAATCTATTGGGAATATATTTCATAGCTCCTGGGAGCCCTCCCAGTTACCCATTTGTCATTCCAAGCTTTAAGTAGAGCACAGAATATGAGGAGAACAATCTTGGCATATGTTATCCTTTGGGGAACTCAATATATGCAATACTCATGCAATTAACCTGTGTTTAGCTAGCTGGCTCACTATGATGCTGTTTTGTCCTCAGCCACAAAGAGAAATCATTTATATGATCTGCATATTAGACCCCCTACCCCGCCCCAAGTTTCTTTCTTTTTTTCTTTTTTAAAAAAGAGGGTCATTGCTAGCGTTTTCTGTTTTCTTGCTAGAAAGATTTTTTCTGTTGAAAAGTTAGAGTTTTAGATCCTTTGCAAAATCTTTCATGGAGGTCTTTCAAAGGCTCATGGAGATGTGCAGTGGGCCCTGATCTAAGTCTTCAGACAAGCAGTTTCTTGCTCAGAGACTGTTTAAATCTTTTCCCTGCTTATTCCTTGAACCCCCCAGCTGGAGCTTCCAAGGCAAGCATTCCTGGCTTGAGGTTCAGAGCCCAAATATAGGAGTTTTTCTGAAGAGAGAAAACGTGCCACTGCTAATCATGAAGAAATTGCTGTGGGTCTGGATTCTAACAGAACATAGAGAAGCATGGAGGGAAGAAAGAAAATAGAAAACAGAAGTATAGAATTTAATTGACCATCTTATTCAGGGCTGGGTCAGTGTTGGGCTGGAAAGTGGCTTTGATAATGGTCTCAAGCCAGGAATCCCTGGTTGCTGTTGAGACTGAGGCCAACATGCAGTGTATCCCAAAGATTTCTATTTAAACTGTAAGCTAGAATGAATATTCTAATAAAGGACATACAGTATAAAGTTGGAAGGGATTAAAATAAATTAAGACATGAATGCACACTGTACATGAGTATATATGTATGTTTGTGTGCTCCTATACGTAGATGCGTGTGTGTGCGTGCGCCCCGATGTCAACACTTGATGCTGTGTGTGTGTGTGTGTGTGTGTGTGTGTGTATGTTTCATTAAAGGAGCGTAGATGTGGAGCCTGGGCTTTCATTTCCAGTGACTTATAGCCTCAGGGACAGCAGCGAAATGGAAAAGAGCAGGGCAGCCTGCGTTCCCAGAGATGTTCACTGCATCTGAAAGGTCATGTCATGTTTCCTGGCAATTGACTCGATGGGTTTGGATTCTATAGCATAAGGTCAAGGCTGTTTCCAGTCTGCCTGTGTGTCCGAGGAACATGCCTTCCAGTTATGTTCACATTGACCTCATTACCCAGCGCTGGCTGTGAGTTTGGCACGGACTCCCTGCTACTTCCACTGCTCAGGGCTGCCAGGCCCCCAACAGCCCTGTGTCTCTGCCCTGGGGGCATCGTTGGGTGTGGAGGGCTGACCCCTCCCCCAGCAAAAACCACCTGCGTGTTCCCAGAGAAGAAATGGAATATGGGGATGTGTTGCTGGATGTGGGGACTATTTCTCTTACTCACAGGAGGGCGGGAATGGAGGGAAGAGACCAGAAATGCCTAGGCCTCTAGTCTCAGTGCCATCGCATGAACAGAGGGACCTAATCAAGACCAATAAAAATTCCTGAAATTCCTCAACTCCAGATCAGGCCCAGAAACTCATTTTGAGGAAAAAAAAAAGAAAGTAAATGTATTGAATTCACTGCCTCTGGATATCTGCTGCCTACAAGATTCTCCTTGGTAACTTTCAAGGGAATTACAATACTTTTTTTTTTTTTTTTTTTTTTTTTTACCATGAGAGAGATTGGGGTGTCCGGGTGGCTAGTGGTTGAGGGTCTGCCTTTGGCTCAGGTCATGATCCCGGGGTCCTGGGATCGAGTTCCGAATCGATCGGAGCCTGCTTCTCCCTCTGCCTATGTCTCTGCCTCTGCGTGTGTGTCTCTCATGAATAAATAAATAAAATCTTAAAAAAATAATGTGAGAAAGAGAGCATGAGCAGGGGGAGGGAAAGGGGGATGGGCAGAAGCAGAGGGAGAAGCAGGCTTCCTGCTGAGGGTGGAGCCAGATACAGGCATTGATCCCAGGACCTCGAGATCTGACCTGCCCTAAAGTCAGATGCTTAACCAACTGAGTCACCCAGGCACCCCTGGAATTAAAGACAGTACTTTTTAAAAATGAGATTGTTCTAGTCCTAGGAAATAGACTCCTTCACAGCCAAAATGCTCAGTGAATTCAAAGTTTTAATTCCCAGACTATTGAAGATGTGGGCATGAGCCAATGGCCAGAGTGCCTCTTTCAATCAAATACCAGGAACCAAGTGGATTGGACCCTTCAGATCAAGTCTCAGTCACGGTTTTATCCCTTGGGTCATCACTGTGGCTGAGTTGTTTGAAACCTCAGAGGCTGTCACATGAAGATCTTGTTTCATATCCTTATTATGACAATTCAATGAGATTGCATCTAGGGAGAATTTATTAAAGGTCATATTTTGGATTTTGACTATGGGGCTTTTTCATTTGCCAGAGTCTGGCCAGCTATCTGAAGTCAGGGGAAGGAAGACTAAAGTCTGACACCCAGGAAAAGAACATTCTGAACCATGAAGGTCAATGAGGCAATAGAATAATTGTGCTTGGGAAGCTGTCAGGACACTAGAACTAGAGGTATTCAAGGGAAAATTGGATGTAATACTTAGGGAAATAGTATGAGAAGACTTTTTGCCCTTGTTTTTGACGTCTGAAGGAAATGACCCCACAGCCAATCTATAAATAAAATGCTTTTTTTGTTGTTGTCTAAGATTTTTGGTGCTCTGGGAATGATGGGATATGTCGGGCACTTTGAAAAGTGATAATACAAAAGGTCTTGCAGGAAAATGAAAGCCTGGTGTTTCTCTTCATCACAGAAACCATATTTTAAATGTGAGGCTCATTCTAAAATGCATATCTGACAGTGTCACTTGCTCTCTATGTTAGAGTAGGTCAGGCTGTATGGACATGTATGATGGTTTGACATGATAGGACTTTATTTTTTGCTGTGCATTTTGAGGCAGTGGTGCCTGGTTGTTGGAGAGCTTTTCTCCACGTGGTGATGCAAGAACCAAGACTTCTTTTGTTTTCTGGTTCCGTTATGCCCGACACCCCTGCCACCCTCTTCATGAGCTATAGAAGGAGAATGAATGTGTGGGAAGGATGGCCACTTCTTAAAAACCTTGGCCAGAACATGTGCCATCTTCCTTTTCATATTCCATTGGTAAAGCCCCAATCATAGGGCCATATTTGCCCAGGAAGCGAAGAAGATGGCTCACATACCCTTTCTTAAAGTTCTTCAACAGATCCCCACAGCAGCAATGGAGCATTTATACCATGCAGAGCAAAGCCATAGTCTTCCTCAAGAAACAAATATGAGCCACAAGCCCCACAAGCCCCCTCCTTGTCCTTATACCCAATGCCAGTTCTGCCTGCAGGTTTAGGAAGAGTTCCTAGATGCCATTAACAGAATCTCTGATCTAAAGGGACAGAGAAATTATTCTCTGATAATGGTCCAGTCTGTGAAGTAGCCTTTCATGAAAATTTAGTGCTCTTTCAGAAGGCCTGGAGTCAATAGGGAACATACAAGAGGCTCATTTTAAGTGCCAACATCTTTAGGATTGGTTGCCTGAGGACATATGTGTATGAAAAATGCTAGTCCTGCACACCAGCACATGGTGAGCTGAGCCATTTTCTCCAAAGGTGCTGCTAACAAGGCCTTGTTTTTGATCGCCATCGTTCACTGGAAGACCATTGTGGCTCCCTGCTGAAGAAGCAAGGCAGACTTGTATACACAAGGTGGCCAGTCCTTGGGGCCCAATTTCATCGAAATGCATGCAGGTGTCATAATTAGCTATTTCCTGGCAAACCCCCACAAATAAGCTATAATCCTCAAGACACAACCCTCTGGAACCTTTTATAGAATTGTTTGCAGACCAAATAATACTCATCTGTAACCTGTTTAATTACCCCAGCCATATATTTAACTGCCCTGGACTTGCTGGTACAAATTTTACAGCAAATGGGATGTGAGGGGGTGGTTAACAGCAGGCAGGGCTCTAGCTACTCTGTGGAGCTCAACAGAGCCCAAATCAAGGCTGGTCTGCCCGCAGCTAAGTCAGGTGGGTGCAAGGTTGCAGTTTTCTGTTCTATTCTTTGCCCATCAAGACCAATAAACATGTCATGAAGTGGCCAGAAACGTGTGAAGTTGGGAAGTCAAACACCGATGTTGAGCAACGTTTTAGTGGTCTGAGCAGCTTAGCTTCTCTGGTCCCCTAGGAGGGGAAGTTAAGGCACTGGATTATTTAAGGTGAAAAAACTCCCACAAGTCCCAAGCTTTCTGTTCCCAGATATTCCCTGCACATCCCAGCTAATATATGAACCAAACCAACATTGCCCTTTTAGGAGAAAATTGAATTTTGTGTTAAAGTTGAAATCATATTTACTTGTTAGTAAGGGCATGGGTAAGGCTCTCCTCCCCTGAACAGCAAAATAAGTGGGAAGCTACTGTGCATTTTTAATGCTACAGGGGAGATGCCTATTGGGGATGCATTCATGTGGTGTGTCTCCAAACTTTGGAGGGCATGGTCACTGGATAAACAATTGCTCTGATTTCCTGGAGATTCTTGCAAACATATTTGCATCATACAATCCATCTGCCCGTGTGCAGCTCTGTTTTGAAGATCCCCATTCTCATGAGGTTTTGGAATCCCTGTTAGACATCTCAGGCTCAGGGTGCACAGATAGTTCTTGGACAAATCCAAACTTAACTACATGGCTAGATGAGAAAATATGAGGGGCAGGTATTGTATGAAATGTGACGCATTCCTCTTTGGTAACATTGGGATTTGACAAGGTTGATAAGAATGGAAAAACAGCAATTTTTTCTCTCCTGTTTGCAAAGTGTAATTATGAGAGAGAGAGAGAGAGAGAGAGAGAGATTGGTGGTGGAGTCATTCAGGCAAAGCTTCATTTGTTTTATTTTATTTGAAAGAAATCTGGACTTTCTCCTTCTCTTATTGTTGTAAATACTGCTCCAGTGAACATCTTCCTGCAAGTGATTTCTTTTATCCTTCTGAATTATTTCCTCAAGAGTAAGTTTTACACATGGGAATAGTTGATTAAAGGGAATGAGTTTTTTGACATTTAAAAAATAGATAATCATCCATTTACTTTTCCAGAAGAATTATGCTAATTTATATGGTCACCAGCAAATAGTGAGTTTAACAATTTTATTGCAATTTTATCAGCACTGGATTTTGTCTGGTCCTTTTGTTCTTTGGCTTAGTTGGAAAATGGCACTCATTATTATTTCAATTTGATTTTTAAAATTTTAAAAAATTTATAGCAATGGTATTTTCCCCTGTGTATCCCTCTTTGTATTTTTTGGTGAATATTCAAATATAGTGACTTTTGCCAATTTTGTTAAGTAATATCGTCTTCATTTGAATGAGCCCTTTATAAAACATGAGCATCATCCCTTTAAACAAAGTGAAGTGTAGCAGTGATAATTATGTTCATATCTGTAAAATGCATGTAATAATTTATTCCCTGCGCTCAATGCATAAATTGTGATCATGCATATTTCAAAGTGCTTTGGAAAATCATGAGCATTATATACAGGTCAGATGATCTTAAGGTAAAAATGTAATATAAAAAATTATATTTGTTTAAAAGCATAAGTATGGGGGCACAGTTGGTTAAGCAGCTGCCTTTGGCTTAGGTCATGATCTCAGGGTCCTGGGATCAAACCATATGTCCCACTTCCTGCTCAGTGGGGAATCTGCATGTTCCTCTCCCACTACCCTTCCCCCCACCCCTCTGCTCCTTCGTTCTCTCTCTAATAAACAAATAAAATCTTAAAAAAAATAAAAGTGTAAATATAAATATACTTTAGGGAAAATAGTTTAATAGGTATTTATGTACAAAAGATCGGGGTATTTTAACCAATCACAAACTCAATAAGGTGGTGGGACCCAAATGATAAAAGGTTAATATGAGACACATTTTACACCCGAATGTATTTTTTTCCCACCAAAGTTATCCACTAGGGGAGAAAAAAAAAAGCCACCTTGTATTCAATTTCTAAGTCATTTTTAAATTTTTATTTTTTTAAAAGATTTTATTTATTTATTTATGAGAAGCACAGAGAGAGAGAGAGGGAGAGGGAGAGAGAGAGAGAGAGAGGGAAAGAGAGAGGCAGGGACATAGGCAGAGGGAAAGCAGGCCCCCTGCAAGGAGCCGGATGTGGGACTTGATCCCAGAACCTGGGATCACGCCCTGAGCTGAAGGCAGACGCTCAACCACTGAACCACCCAGGTGTCCCCTAACTCTATTTGTTTAAATTGAAGTATAGTTGACACACAGTCAACTATGTGTCAACTAACTTATATTATTTCAGGTGTATGACACAGTGATTCAGTAACTCTATACGTTATGCTATGTTCACCACAGTATAGCTCCCATCTGTCACAGTGCAACGGTATTCCATGACATTGACCGTATTTCCTATGTTGGACCTTTCATCCCCATGACTTACTCATTCTATAACTAGAAACCTGTATCTCCCCGTCCCCTTCACCCATTTTGTCCCTTGGGCAACCACTAGTTTGTTCTCTGTATTTATGGGTCTGTTTCTCATTTATAGGAAAAAAGAATGCATTAGGAAGACATGTTAGCATAAGAATAGCTCAGTCAATGCTAGTTTTTGATGCTTACAGAAGCTCCTTGATAAAAAGGATTAAAAAAGGAGGCAAAGAAATTTAACATCAATTTTGTGATTATTCCCAGTGATATGACCTCACAATTTGAAATGCCAAATGTTGAGCAAGTCTTTCATTGATCCTTCAGAAATCACTCCACAAAGCCTAACCAGTCCCGGGTCATATTGTGGAAGTGACACAATATGGGATGAATTTAAAAACCCAACTGCCTAATACTATGCTGATGGACACTTGTGGCTCAGGAGGACATCTTTGGCAAATGCACCACACACAGATTTAAACAGTGCTATATTCCTTGAACTGTAAGTACAACCACAAAACGAAGCAACATGGATGAATCTCAACCAAACAGGAACTAAACACAAAAAAGCGCTTAAATAAAATTTGAAAATAGGCAGCTCTCATAGACTGTGCTAGAAGTGAGGAGGGTAGTTATGTTCTGAAAAGAGGTGATGGGGAGGTTCCTGCAGTGCTGGCCGTGTGATGAGTGCAAGGGTCAGTCTACCTTGTGCAAAGCCAGCAGGCTAAATAAAAATGCTTTGTGTATCTTTCTGTATATACAGCGCCTTAGCAAAACATTACAAAATTTTTTTCTTTTCTTTCTTTCTTTCTTTTTTTTTTTTTAAGAGAGCATGAGCAGGGGCAAGGGGTAGATGGCAGGAGGCAGAGGGGCAGAGGGAGAGAGAGAATCTAAGCAGGCTCCATGCCCAGCACAGAGCCTGACTGGGGGCTGGATCCCATGACTGTGAGATCATGACTTGATCAGCGAAACATTCTGAAAAGACCTCATCTCAAACAACCCAGAGCTAAAGATGTTGGCTTGGGAAAACAGCTTCCCATGATTCCAGAAGAAGCTCTTGCAGTGGCAGAGATAACATCAATGATGCAAATGAAGAGTGAATAAATTTTGTGATGAAACATGGATAGGAAAGACAAGCCACACTTACTAAATGAATCTATTGCATTAGAATAGAGGATCGAGAATAATTTGAGCCTCAAATTATGAAATTAAAATGAAAAACTTAAAGGAGTCGTCTGTTTTATTTCAGTCCCTCAATTATGTAGGCACATGGGCCACGCAGTGTCCTGTAGTGTTTTCTCTTCAGGAAACTAGTGTGGCTCTTTTATTTTGAGGGGCAGGTGGACCTCATTACCTGCATGTGTAGTTGTAGGTGCTTTGTTTTAAAAGGGAGCCTTATGTCCTGAAGCCACCCAGAAGAGGGGAACTAGGGTATGGAGAAATTGTAAGAGCACTTGTATGGGGCCCCAGGGGTGCTAACCTGAGATAACAGAAAATATGGGGTGAAAGAAGTCTTTGAAAATTGGAAGGGCCATCATGTGGCTCCAGAGAACTTTCTAGAAAAGTGAGTGGCAGGCACATTTCAAGCCAGTATCAAGAAGAGTTTTCACAGCCATTGGAGCTTGTTAGAAGTGACATGGGCTGCCTTCAGACTGGTCCCCTAGAAGATTCAAGAAGAAACTGAATGTTAGAAATACTTGTTGAAGAGATTCCTTTAATGGATTTGCTCATCTTTGAAGATTTCTCCCAAACTCAGGTGCTCAGGACTTCATGATGCCTATCTTAGCTGTCTCTCCCTGGTCAGCTTAGTGTCTGCAAAGTTCGGGAGGTGGAGAGTGACTCTGTGAAGTGATCTGCTCTCCAGAGTCAAGCTGTTCTGGCAACAATCTGTGGCCAGGATTATCTGGTTTGATTCTTCATAGGGATCAAATGAACAAAAATGACTGTTGCTTTCTTTGTTCATTTTTCTAGGTCAGAATTCTGAACCAGTGATGAATTTTGCTTAGCTTCCAGAGTTTAAAAAAAAATGAGTTTGTTGCCAACATCTAAAAATCAGATGTTTTCACAGAAAATGCCAGGTTTCTGGGGTTTTCTGGAAAAACCTGGAGGCAGACAGTGCTTGGACGCTGTTCCCACAGGGAGCAGTGAGAGCCTGTGGTCTTTGCTGCCTGTAGGTGGGGCTGGCTTGCCTGCCTTTTCCTGGGCCACACCCAGCTGCTTTACCCCCTCCTCATCTGCCCACCCCTCCTCTTACAGCCTTTTGGATTTGCAATCCTTATTTGAAGAAGATAGTTTTAAAAGGTTTTTTTTTTTTTTTTAATTTTACACAATTTCAATTGCCTTTAAATGCGGTGAAGTCTATGGTGACCAATCCACAGCAATGAAAAAAATCAAAGCCTACTGCTTGCCAATCAGTATTACATTCTAAGTAAAAAATGACCCTCCCAAGAACAGCGGGTATAGTATCTGCTAACTTGCTTTTCAGTGTGAGTTTAGAATGCTATTTTTCTCAACAACTATGTCTCTCTGTTACTCCATATGTAAAACGGTGTAAAAGGTAGTCATCGTAACCTCATGGAATAGCGTTGTGGATTACATGGAGGCATGCTAGAAAGCACTGTCAGTGCTTCTTTGCAGAATGCTCTTGGTAAATATTATGATGCCAGATTATGATGAAGGAATTATCTGACCTTCAAATAGTAAAATACACTGAGCTAGAAATATCAAAATATCTACTGTGGTTATCAAATTAGCAAACATTTCAGTAATTTGGCAGCCATTGTATTTGGTAGGATTAATAAAGTTCATGTCATTGTGTTCACATTCCAATTATCCTGCTTTGACACAGGGGTCACCGTAGTCCTAGAAGCTCCCTTAGGGTGGGGGCAGTCACTTAATAGAACTGGGGTCTTTTATTTTGTATTTATTAAAAGGTTTACTTATTCATTAGAGACACACAGGGAGAGGCAGAGACATAGGCAAAGGGTGAAGCAGGATCCTTCTGGGGAGCCCGACATGGTACTTGATTCTAGGATCCCAGAATCATGCCCGAGCCAAAGGCAAGACGCTTCACCACTGAGCCACCCAGGCACCCCAGGACTGGGATCTTTTAAAGAATAAAAGTAATCTTCCTACCTTTTTATCTAGGATATCTCTTGAAATTGTCTTCAAAAACAGAAATAAAACTAAACCATAGACAAACAAAGTGGACAATTCCTTGTGGCATAAATAGAAGAGCAAACATCTTTTAGGTACTACCTGGAGTTAGCCAGACTCAGGGTGAAGGAATAGTCCTCCAAGACCGCCAAGTTTGCCCAAGACTTCTGACACCAATTACAAGTGTGGGAGTTCCCAGGGCAACCCTCACATGAGTTATAAACTTGGGGAATCCTCATGGACTCCCTCAGGTTTGATAATTTGCTAGAATGACTCATAGAATTCAGGAAAACACTAAACTTATAGTTACAGTTTTATTGTAGCAAAAGGACGTAAATCAGAATCAGCCTGGGATGCCTGGGTGGCTCAGTGGTTGAGCATCTGCCTTCAGCTCAGGGTGTGATCCTGGGGTCCTGGGATCGAGTGCCATATTGGGCTCCCCACAGGGAGCCTGCTTCTCTCTCTGTGTCTATGCCTCTCTCTCTGTGTCTCTTGTGAATAAATACAAATCTTAAAAAAAAAAAAAAACGCCAAAGGAAGAAACACATCTGGCAGAATCTGGATTGGGAGGGTCCCCAGTGCAAAGCATCAGTGTCCTCAGGGGTGCATTTCATTATGTAGGCATGACTCATGGAGTCCTTGACTACATGGCTCAATCTCCACCGTCTCCTCCCTGGAAGGGCCACTGATATGTGGCTCAGAGCCCTAGCCTCCTAATCATGTGGCTAGTCTTTCTCATAGTCAGTCCCCATCCCAAGTCACCTTGTTAGCACCAACAATGACCTACCATGAATAACAAATACACTGCTTTTACTTAGACAATTCCAAAGTTTAAAGGTTACCTCTTAGGAGCTGAATCAGAGGCCAGAACTCTCTTTGAGTAAAGTTTACTCCTCACTACCGAATTACCTGCTTGTGGCAGGTAGCCTCTGAGATGGCCCTCATCTCCATCTACTGGTATTCATACCTCATGTAATCCCCCTCCATTTGAGTGTGGGTTGGACCTACAGTGACTCATTTCTAGCAAATAGAATTTTAAAAAATAGTGGAAATCACTTCTAGGATTCGGTGAATAGAAAGAGTACATCTTTCCTCTTGTCATCTTGCTTCTTACATGAAGCCAACTGCCATGTTGTGAATTGCCCTACAGAGAGGCCCAAGTGGAAGGAAGTGAGAGAGGCTTCTGGCCAAGAGCCAACAAGGAACTGAAGCCGTTAGTCCAAAAGCCCGTGGGAAACTGAATCCAGCTAGCTAATACATGAACAAGCCTGAGAGTAGATCCATTCCTAGTTGAGCCTTGAGATGAGACCCACATTCTGCCAACACCTTGATTAAACCTTGTGAGAGACACTAGGCTCCTCCCTGGAGATAGCTTTAAACAGCAAGCATTTATTCCTCATAGTTTCTGTGCGTCAGGAATCTAGGTGCTGCTGAGCTGGCTGTTAAGTTTTGGGATGACTTTTTTATGCAGGAGCAGCTGAAATAACATATTATCCTACTCTTTGCTCTTTTCTCTTGGAAATATGCTTTACAATTGGTAATAGACATATCTTTCAGGGAGCACCTGGGTGGCTCAGTTGGCTAGGTGTCTGCCTTTGGTTCAGGTCATGATCTTAGGGCCCTGGGATCCAGCCTTGCATCAGGCTCCCTGCTCTGTGGGGAGTCTGCTTTTCCTTCTCTCTCTGCCCTTCCCTTCACTCATGTTCTCTCTGTCTCTCAAATAAATAAATACAAATCTTTTTTTTTTTTTTAAAAGGTACCTTTCAGATCACAGGTTGAAAAATGGGTTATAGATGCACTACTTAAACTTTGATATGTCCTTTATGGCTGTTCATCTGAGCATTGACACCTAAATGATGCTGTTATTTTGTTCCCTTTAAGACATCCTACTTGCTACCCTCTTGTTATTTTGCTTATAATGGGTTAGTATAAAGTTAATACAGTTTATAACTTTTGTAATTTTTAAAAAAGATTTATTTATTTTAGAGAGTGTGAGAAAGAGAGCAAGCAGGGGGAGGGGCAGAAGGAGAGAACCTCAAGAAGATTCCTTGCTGACTGGGGATCCTGATGCAGGGCTGGATCTCACAACCCTGAGATCATGACCTAGGCCAAAGTCAAGAGTTGGATGCTTAACTAACTCAGCAACCCAGGTGCCCCAATCTTCTTAATTTTTAAACAAAGCATATAACATCTGTCCATTGCTATTATGTATTAAGGGATAATAAATTTCTCAATAGGAGAAACTGTTTTGGTTTATCTTCTTTTTTTAACCTTTTAAAATATTTTCTTTATTTATTTTAGAGAGAGAGAGAGCAAGCACACAAGTGGGGAGGAGAGGGAGAAGCAGACTCCCCAGGAACAGGGAGCCCAGCACAAAGCTTGATCCTAGGACCCTGAGATCATGACCTAAGCCAAAGGCAGACGCTCAACCAACTAAGCCACCCAGATGCCCCTGGTTTATCTTCATTTTACATTGGTCTTATTCTGCCTACATTTAGTCTATGTTAAACTAATAGGGAATTGAGCCATTCGAATGTTATTTTTGGATATTTTTTTAAAAAAAAGTATGAACACTAAACCCAAAAGTTTTGTTTTTGTTGAAAGTTATTATTTTGGCATTGGAATTTTCTTGCAGCTACAACTAGCCCTCGGCTAGTTGTAAAGCCTACACCTGAGAATTTGTACCCTAGAAGACGCTTTCATTTAGTGCCTGATTGTTTCTCTGTGGATAAATTCAATTATAAATTACAATAGAATTGACTTTTTCATAGCATCCCTCACTCTCTAAGTATCTTAACGTCCTCTGTGGATTGTAAAGTAATTACAGTGCTCAAAGGACAGCTTAATAATTGTGGACTTGAACACAGACTCCTCTATATTCAAGAAGGGTTCATTCCCAGCTGGGAACACTAAGTTGGATTTTATTGAGACTGAAGCCAGACAGCTGGGTGATCCCCTGTGCTATTTTGAAAAGTATCCTGGGATCTTTAATTTCCACCTGGATGGTCAGGGAAGTGAGAGAATGATCCTCCCTGTGTACAACCTGGAGTTCTACTTGGGGTCTTGAATCAGGCCACCTCCCACCACAGAGGTGAGATGTGCAGTATGGGCAAATTGCACAGCATCTTAATTATTTGCCCTCAATCCCAACTGAATTCCCAGGGTTAGTTCTCTCCCAGGTGAATTCAGATGGTAGCCAAATAAAGTGTTAGAAAGTTTTCAGACAGGTGTTTCCTAAGAATATTTCAGTTGGCCTATATGTGATGTTTTGTTGTTTTATTTTCTTTTAATACAAGTTTTCTTTTTCTTTTTCTTTTTCTTTTTTTTTTCATGCTGTGAGGCTATTGTAATACAATAACCTGGCAAACACTCAAGGTTCTTTGGTTTTGGCCACAATTTTCCTCTGGCTCATCAAAAATTGAGCATCATCGTCTTTCTCCCTTTGTTCCTTTTCATCTGTCACCTTGATACTGCTGACTGATTAAATGTTAGTACATCTTGTGCACCTCACCTTGATGGGCTTTAGTATGAAAAGATGTTAATTAAGCTCTAGCTGTTGGCCCTGTTGTCTGTGTGGGCTCCAAGACCAGAAGGAGCTGGATTAACATGTATGTGTGTGTGTGTGTTCCATTTTCAGCTTCTTCAAAAATTGTTACTAGTGAGAATTTGGTTTAGAGCTTAGAAACACAACACATTCTTCAAACTAAGGGATTGACTCGAGCAACTCAGAGAGTTTGGTAGTTTGGTGAAATGCTGTTCGGTTGTTGGTGGTGTAACTCCACTTATACTGATTTTGAATATTTTCTGAATCTAAAGAGTGTTGAGTGCCTTCTAAAAACAGTCATTGTTTCCTCCCCCCTCTGCACCCTATAGATAGTAGGAATGGAGATGAGTGAATGTACGAACAGAACTGAGTGCTTTTTATCATCAGCATCTAAAATGTGAAGTTAATTCATGCCACTGTCTGGACCCATGGGCTCACCCACTGGATTGTGATGACCACAGCTTTCTCTTGGTATCAGTTCCAAGGCACTGGTTATGTTTCTTCTGAAGCTGAAGTACCTAGTTTTGCTTTTAGGCCTTTTAATACAATTTGTAGGCTTTGGCAGATTTCTAAAGTATCCCACTTGATATCTTTCACAGCTCAAGACAAATTGTATACCATGAATTTATAGGATTTTTTTCTTTTACCTGGGGGTGAGAATGTACTTTTTTCTACTTCTACTTTGCTGATATACCTTTCATTTGTTTATGTGAATTCCATTTTCCTTGCTGTGGTTAAATTTTTTTTTTGAAGCTGTTGACATAGATGTGAAACTTTGGTTGTGACTTTCATGAAGTTAGGTGGGACCAGAAGGTTTTTATCTCTGTATCCTGAGTGCCTCTCACACTGTCTAGCCACAAAGTGGATGCTCCACTGACAGTTCTAGAGGAGTTGAACAGGGCTTACCAGGGGCAAGGAAGTAGGGGAAATGGGAAGATGTTAGTCAAAGGGTACAAAAGTTGACTTTGTTGTAGAATGAATAAGTATAGGGATCTAATGTATAGCATGTTGACTATAATCAATAATACTGTTTTGCATACCGGAAGTGTGATGGAGATATTGGTTTGATTGTAGTAATCATTTCACTCTGTGTATATCGATTCACCATGTTGTGTACCTCAAATATACACAATTTTAAAATTAAAAAAGTTATTGAATAAGATGGTGATGAATCCATTCTGTCAATTGATTGGATTATTTGTAAGCACTTCATTGGTTGATTGGATTAACCTATGCAAGGGCTGTTCTGGGCATCAGAGATATTTATATGCATCTGGAGACTGTACAATCACCTTGGTTAACAATGTTTGTTGGAGGCATCTGATGGCAAAAAGGGCCTAAAGAACCATGGTTGAATTCTGCTTGCACATAAGTCTACTTTCTACCACAAAATGGATAAGAGCTTTTAAATAACTGATGTGAAGATTTCAGCTCCAAAGGACAACCAGAAAAATTCTCCTTTTGCAGTAAACAGATCATTCTGAGGGAATCTGAGAGAGGGCATGGTGTGTTATATTTCACTTTTGGCTGGAAAATTCTTGAAGTCTCATCTGAGAGGATGGTCTCATTATGAAAGAGTAGAAGGACCCAAGCATCCACTGTGCTGTTCATGTTTGGAGTTAGGGAGGGGGCTCAGAGCTTAGGGGAGGACTCCTCACAATAGTGAAGGACAGCTGAAATAATAAAGATGTGTCATCCACACTTTTTTTTGTTGTTGTTGCACAACCCTAACATTCTTGAAGAAGTTAAAGGGAAAGGAAAAATGAGTTTTTTGAAGAGGAGGGTAATGGAGGACAGGAGGTAGAAATATGGAGTGATTTAATGTGTCTAGTTGGCTTTCATCTTAGCCCCTAAGGCTTTTACCTAACCCTGTCACTGTCCCAACACCTGCTTGGGGCTGACAGTCTTGGTAATTGATGGGCTGGTTGGGGCTCTTTTTTGCAAATACATTAAGTTAGGAGGGGACACTCCAGCCGCCACCCTCCCCCACCCCCTGCCTGGCTGCCTGGCCACCTGGCACGGGGGCCCCAGAGGGGAGCAGATCCAGGGCCTGGCCATGTTGTGTTGGGGAGAGGGGATCGATCTTGTCAATCTGGCTGCCCAGTGACTGTCAGGCTCGGGACCTTCCACCTGCTCCTTGGAGTCATTAGAACTCTCAAATCTCTTTGAAGGCCTTTTCTATTAGACACATACTCCCATGTTTTGATTTTTTTGGTCCCAAACTCATTTTTTTTTATAATTACCTGCATTGAACCACACTTACCATCCGTGAGCTGAGAGCGGGCAAATGATTTATTAGTCTCGGTTTCTAACCATGCGGAGCAATGCAGGATTGATTTGGCTGATGACACACACAGCGGACCTGCCGATGGGTGGGGGTCAATGTCACAATGATGCTTCTCGTGCAACTGACGCACACGTGGGGACCTGGGTCTCGGTGTTTAGTCGACAGACTGTGACATTGCAGACACTGAGCCTCAAGCCTGGGTGGGTAACAACCGGTGGAAAAAGCAATGACTGGCAGTGCAGGATTGTTTTCTCTTCAAGTAGAAAGTAAAACTGTGTGAAAAGAGGAGACGGCTGTTCAGCTCAAATAGTTTCTGGTGAGGGTCCCCAGATTTCTTTTGTCCATGTTGCTTGTTTATATCCAAGGACTTGTGTGTGGCTATTGTGTGTGTGTGTGTGTGTGTGTCCCTGATCATTTGACTTGGCATTTGGGTGGACCTTGATTTATACCCAAATCAAGGTATCCATCAATGTAACAGTTTCCCAGTGATAAACATGCTTCCAGGGCTAATTTTCCTTTAGATTGATGTCAACTTGCAGCATGGCCCATGGGATGCATCTGCTTGGAAAATCACCTGTCCTCACACACAAAATGTTGACTATAAGACACCAGTTGCCATGCTTGGCACGTGGGCAATATTCAGGAGCAGTGACTTCCTTCCTTTGTCACTCTGTCCTGTCCAGAACAGGAAGGAGACTGACCCAAATTGCTTGGGACGATGGAGAAGATGATATGAGGAGGACAGTAGGGATCCAGTGTAACTTTCATGGGTTTTGGGGACTTTTGCCTTTCATGGGCCCCTTTGCTGTAAAAAAAAGAACAAAATAAAAACAAAACAACAACAAAAAAACCCCCCAATTTTACTATAAGTTTCTACTAAAGATGACATTATTAATATTATATAATAAAACTTTTTCTTTCACTAAAAGTTTGCATTTATTCATTCTGGCTTCCAAAGAAATTAAACTATTTTCATGGCCCTTAGAAAGATTACTGACCTTGGGTACTGTGGCTGCTGGCCTTAATGGATCCACTGGCTCTGGAGAAGAGGTGTTGGTGACACTTAATGTCAGGTAGAAAATGTAAAATAATATGATCTTTTTCCCAGTGATAAATAAGGCATACAAAACATGTTTTATTTATTTATTTTTTGATGTGGCCTCTTAGTTATGAATGCTGTCTACTTTTGATCTGCAAGGTAAGTTTAGAGTCCATCTATGTTGACTCCAAGAAATTCCCAGAGGTTCGGATTTTTTTTGGATAACTCTTGATATGAATTATTTATTTATTTTTCTAGCTATGACTTTCACCTAGATTTCTACATCTGTGTAGTTACATAGCGCTCCATCCCAGGCCTTTGGGAACATGACCTGAGCTGAAGGCAGACACTTAACTGGTCTTCCACCCAGGAGCCCCCAGAAGTATTTAAAATATTATCTCGGCTTTTGATCACTTAGCTAACTCATTATTGGGTATGTTTGTTGTACAGTCGTTCCTGGGGTTATTGTCTTTGTACACTTCATCACATATATACTCTGATGAAGTAATATGTTAGAAACGCAAATATTAAAACATGTAGTGAAATAAAATAAACAAGACACTAAAAATGGGTCCTAAGAGATGAGGACCTATAGATTGAAGGTGAGTAAGATTTGGAGTAAGAGAAGAGCCATGGAGGTTGGGGTCACTGTTGTCTGTTAAATGCCTGGAAGATACAACTCTTTGGCCCATAGACTATGCGAATGGCTTGGGCATTATCTTTGTAATCAACAGTCTAAAAGGAGGGTCCTCTATCAATAAAAGAGTGTTGATGGCAAGATTTCATTCTTCATTTAATCTTTAGTGGATGGTGACTAAAAGGTCCTAATGTAATCATGGCTACAGGGCATATGATTCAAATGCGACCCAACATTCCACATATTCATCCTCTTCAAGATGGCTCTAAATTAAGGCACTGGTGTAATTAGGGGAGTATACCAATCTGAGTTTTAGCCTAACACCTTCTTCATAATTTCCTCCAAAAATTAGTGTTAACCTCTCCTTAGAGGCTTTATGTCCTGGCACATTTTTCATGTCTTCTGCAATGCACATAGAAGGTGGCATCTGTTAAAAAACAGAAGTCTTTCTTAAATCTTTCCAACCATCCAGGCCTTGGTTTGGAACTCGACTTCTCCACTGAATTTTCTCTTTGTCTTCTGACCTTTCAAAGGTGATTAGTCCCTTCTGTTATTTCATTAGGATGCTCAGCAGCATCCCATGAGGGCCATCCAGCCTCTCCCTGGGTGTTTTCCCAGGTTTTAAAAAGTACTATGGTTTCCTGAGTAACACTGTGAGGCTTTCTGTAACTAACCGTACTTTAATAATTTTCTTTATTTTCATATGCCTAGAAAAGCCATCAAGTCATTGTGAACTTGTACATGACCAAGTCAAGTGTTCAGGTGTCCATTTCTCCCACTCTCCCCTTTTTGTCGAATGTGTGTGCTTTTCTAGCTCTCTTGGTCTCACAGGGTTTTCCACTTTCTTAGTAGGCATTTTCACCTCGTAATGTAGAAAGATGATAGCAATAAGGCACATCACATATATTTAAAAACAATGTTGAAATGAAATCAGTGAGTGATCTCAGTACTCAGTCCCATAGACTGTAGAGCAACCTCATATACCCTCTCAGGAGATGCAGGAACATCAAATAGTGAATTTGGGGCAAAGCTTTTTGCAGAGCTTTCTAACAAATATTCTGGTAATGAGAGTCAGGTAAGGTGTACTTGTAGTACGTGCCTCATTGGGCAGTTACAAAGATGAATATGGAATCCAAGGACAGGAGGTTGGATGTGGGAGGCATTGACATCATGCAGGGCCTCTGAAAGGAGGAGCCCACTCGCTCAGCCCTTTGGGCCATCAGTGATGACTTGCTTTGTAACTGGCCTCTCCCATATGCAACCATGCTCAAAGCAGCTTGAATGCTGCCATAGGGAGAAGTCCTGGGGGACTGTGAGAAAGAGAGGCCCCAAGGGAGCTTGGAAGTGGCTAATGGGAGATTAAAGAAAAGAGGTAGAGAGCTTCCTTCTTTTGAGGAAGCTCAGCAGCTTCTGCCTTGGGTATCTGGGTCATTTAATGTGCAAAGAGGCCAGGACAAGGCTGAACCATCTCCCTGTGGCCTGTAAGAGTCTAGGGAGGCAGGAAGTGAAAGACACTGGGCAGACACTATGAGGGTGGACAGATTCTCACAGGAAGCACTTTACTCACAGGAAACCTGTTGAGGGCAGAGCAGAGAATCACCAGCTTCCGCTGCTAGTTCCTGGTTTGATGTGAACACGATGTTTCTGTAAGTTAGCTTTGCTAATGTTGGATCCCAATTAGCAGTGTTTATAAGACACATGTGTAGGCTGAGATATCTCCACATCCAACACACACTAGACAAACTTAACTCTCCAAAAATTCTTGATCTGGGCACCTCAGGCCATACAGAGGTGACATTCAGATAGTGAAGAGAATTGTGTTCTTCATAGTGCTAACTTTTGGATTTTGTTTCATATTTTTTTTTCAGCCAGCTGGTAAATGTTGAATTGAAGACTAAAGTATTATTTTGGCTCAGGTTTATGTAGAATAACAAAGAAACATTTCATTGAACCCAAGGAACCAGCTGGACCAAATTCCCCCATTCATTACTCTGGCTTTGTAACTTTCTTGCATCTCCAGGGAATTGCTACTGTTAATGGAATGGGAAGTGTCAAAGCTTTCTAACACAGATTCTTCATGAATACAGAGAAGTGAAACTGTGTGGGGAGAACACATAGCCAGATAGAACTTTGGTACAAAAATCAGATGTGATCTATAGACTATTTCACTTTAGGAATGATGTCTGTATTTTAAATTCCTGACTTAAAGTAACTATTGCATCACTGCCACCTGCTGGCTAGAAAAGGTATTAGGTTAAGGTGCCATTAGTAAAGGATCTGGTCTTTATGAGGTAGAGTATATTAACTGCTTTCTGTGGTTGTTTTGTATATAAAAGGTCTTTCTCTAAAGTTTTTTTGTTTAGAAAATGTTTTATTATTTAAAGACATTGTCATTTCAGAAAGTAGGGAAAATACAGAAAACTATTAGGATTATATCAAATAGTTTCTTAACACGAAAACATTTTGAAAAATGAAATGGGATGGTAATTTTATATATTGCTTTGTTTTATTCAGTTATTGAATTAATTTTTCCTTTTTTAGTCATGAAATATTTTAAGCATACCCTAAAATATAGAATATAGCAGATACCCATGAACTCGCTTATTTAGATTTAACTCTTAATATTTTACTGCATGGTTTGCTTTAGAAATTTTTATAAAAGAAATGCAATTTTATAGGTACAGGTGAAATTCACATCTGTCCCCACCCTTGCCATCAATTTCCCTCCATTTATCCATAATCAATCCATAGTATGGTATTTAAAATGCACTGAAAATTGTACACAGTTGGTTGATATACTATACATTTTTCAATTTGCTTTTTTTCACTGAAATGTGTTAACACACATTTTTTTTCTGAAATGTGTTAACGTTTTAATATGTAAATCTAGTATATTAATTATATATATAGTTGAATTACAAATTCCAGTCTGGAAAATTTGATCTTTGGAGAGTTTAATCCATTTACATTTATTGTGAATATGTTTAAATATATTTCTACCATATTCTTTTTGTTATCCGTTTATCATGCTTTGCTTAAACATCTTTTTGTCTTTTGTTAGAGGCTATATTTTAAAAAAAGATTTTATTAATTTATTTGTTAGAGAGAGAGAGGGAGAGAGAGAGAGAGAACATGAGCAGGGGCAGGTGCAGAGGGAGAGGGAGAAGCAAGCTCCCCACTGAGTGGGAAGCCTGATACGGGGCTCCATCTTAGGACCCTGAGATCATGACCTGAGGTTTAATGGACTGAGCAACCCACCTGCCCCATGGGGCTGGGTATTTTTAAAAATTGTTTTTCCTCATTTAGTTGTTTTGAAGCTATATATATATATTTTTTTTACTCTTAAATTTGTACTGTGCCCATGTGACTTAAGTCCAAAGGTAATAATCATTGCTTCTCTTGTGAAGAGTAAAAAGACCTGAGATCATTTCTTTCACATTTCTCCCATCTTCCATGTTGTACTTTCCAGGATTTAATTCCTTATTGTTTTAGATTGCCCACATAAGCTGCCACATCGCCAAAGTCATCATCATTATTACCATCATAGATCAGTGGGTGCTTACTTAGATTTATCCATATGGCCGCTTGTTACATTTTGATGTGTGTGGCTTGTTTTAGATTTTAATGCTTGTATTCTGTATTCTAGCAATCTTACTTGGGAAAGATTATTTTTTTTGGAAAGGATAAAAGAATGAAAAGATAAAAGAATAGAGTAACATTGGGATTTAAATGGGGTTGTAGTAAAAACTGAAAGGGAGAAGGAAATAAGAATCTAAAGAATAAGAAGATACAAAATCCAAATCCAAAAGAACATTTGCCTAAAGCAATAAGTGGGGTTTATTCCTTCCTGTCACCTCAAATATTAAAGAAACATTTCTGGATTCTGAGTTACAAACACATGAACAGGTTATATATAAATTGACTTCCTGCTCTGTGTGGTCATGTAACCATGGGCCTCTGTCAGTTTGTGCACCATGAACATCTGTTAATAGAATCCACAGCCCTGGAATTGGAAAGTGGAACTGGATAAAACACTAGATAATCTCTTAAACTTGAACTACACGTACGTTCTTTTTTCTTGAATATCTGAACTGATGAAACAGGATACAGAGTCAAATTTTACTCATTTTTAGAAACAAATAGATATGATATTTACATGCCTTTTATTATTTTTTAAATTTAACTTGTTTTCTCACAAGAGACTTTTGCTCTTTTGGGGAAAGCTTTCAACTTTGCATGACCACAGGTATGGCCTGTTAGGAGGGATATATTAAATTGTTCTCTTTTTCTGGAAGTTGCTTTAGGACTGGAGGATTGGAGGGCTGGTGGGGGGTTGTATTTTCATAGCCTCCTTTTTGTTGTTGTTGTTTTTTTGAAAAATATTATTTATTTGAAAGAAAAAGAGAGTGCAAGCACAAGCAGGGGGAGGAGTAAAGAACAGAGGGAGATTCCCCACTGAAGAGGGAGCCTGATGCAGGGCTCGATCCCAGGACTTGGGATCATGACCTGAGCTGAAGGCATATGCTTAACTGACTGAGCCACATAGCCTCCTTTATAAGTGGGCAGATACTCTGATGAGTTGAGGTAATCTGAGTAGGATGTCTTAATCCCCTTGGCGATTCCTTTCATGTTCCTGACAGAAAGAATCTCCTTGGAAACAGTCATAGTAGACACACTTAGACCATAGAATTACAGTAGGTTAGCCTGGAAAGCTCTAGAAATGTATTCATCCAGCCCCATAACTTTCCAGAAGAGGAAATGAGGGTTTAAAGTGGTAGATGATTCATAATGGCAATACTCACAGCTTACCCTGCAGGACAGGAGAAGTGCCTTTGTAAACTCAAATCCTTTATCTATAATAACGAGCCTTGGAAGCCAGCCTGCTACAAGCCAGACTTGTAGGAAGCCATACGGTGATGTCTAGAAGCAATCCAGGACAACAGGCCCCAAATAACCAGGTCTTGGCTAATAACTGACAGCTTCTCTGATTTTGTCCTGCTTCTGATTTAGTACCAACCAGAGAAAGCCAAATGTGCTTCCATAACCAATGACATAGGATGCCCTCTTCTAGGTAGCTGCCTGCAGCTTCCCCATGGACAGCCTCCCATCAGGGCATATCTGACACCTTCTCTTGTTTCCCACTCCTCTGCCAAAATGCAAGTGACAGTGGCTGATTCGCTTGCCATAGCCAGCTCTGAAATGCCTTTGCCTCTTCTCATTTGGTTGGTCTTTGTTTATTTCCACTCAGCAGTAATACCGGGGATGGGAACTAGGACCCTGGACCCCATGTCTCTCTACCCCCGCCTTCCTCCTGACTACTGAGGGTTCTAGCAAGGTCAGAAGCAAAGGTCCCCACCCAGCAACACAGCCAATCCTGTTTTTTTTTTTTTTTTTTTTTCAATCCTGTTCTTTTGATCCCGTTTTGTGACATTTCCCCCGTGGCTGACCTGAATGTTTTTGATAATGACAGGGGAAAAAAAAAAAAAAAGTATTTTTATGGAATGAAAAATCCATGCAACTTGAACCTGGATCCTGCTGTTTGCAGTGTATTTGGATGTAGGTTTCTGGACAGTTTTGTCACCTGTGAGTTGGAAAATTGCAGCTTTGGGTTGGGTCATTGGGGTTGGGTCAAAAGTCTCTTTGAGAGCAGTTGGGCATGAATCCCAGTCCATTTCTCTCAGATCCCTTCAGGTAATATCCCTTCAGCTTGCTTTTGCCAATGATAAATAGTTTAGTATTTTAGAGCAGGGGAATGTGGACATTTTTTTTTCTTTTTTTTGGACATTTTTAAAAAAGGTATTTAAAAAAAGGAAGACTCATCTATTCAGCAGTTACTGAGCGCCTGCTATCTGCCAGGGTCATGCCTTACTATCAAAATATGTTTTCATCGGGTCTGTGAAAGTACAAGTTTATATAGACATGGCTGATTCATTGTTACCACTTGCTATGACTTTCTCTTTTGCACAGTTTACACATTTTTTGGTCAGTGGAATGTTGGATGAGAAAAAGGCATCAACTTCTGTTTCTTCATATAAGGTTCTTTGACCATCTGCAACCACACGTTCCAGGATGCTTCTGATGAGAATTGAGTTCACCTAGACTTGCAGACTCGGACATTCTGGGGGGTGGAATCTGCGTTTTTGGCAGGCTCCTTCTGAGAGCTGTGAACACCAATGCCTAGGTCACATGGCTTCTGTGTTATTGGATGTAGAAGGATTTTATTATGTAGGAAGAAACTCAGCAAAGGAGGTTAAGTAGCCTGCTAAAGGTCACAGAATCAGTTAATGGGTGGTTGTAACATACAAAAACCCAAGGAGCTGAATGATAAAGTGATTTGAATCTGAGTCTCTCGGAGGCTTCAGGTCAAGTGCCTACTATTCACAACTCATAAAAGAAATCACTTAATAATGTGATACTGTTCTCAGTCAAAAGTTCATTGAATGGGGTGGAAAAGCTGGTGCTGTTCCTGGAGTTTGAGTTTCTTTGTGTGTGGCTTCTGGGCAGCCAGGTGCTAGGGTCTGGGAGACAGGGGCCCTAGCCCAGCCCCTGGCCCAGAGTGAGTTCCTCAACCCCTCCAGTGAAGGAACTGGGAGCACCAGTTCCCCTTTGTAAAGCTGAGAGGGCAGTGCCCCTCCCCTCTCAGGAGGGGTCAAGGTTGTTGTAGCATATTTGAGTGGAATCTTTGCTAACTTCAGTTTCCCCTGTAGTTTGGGTAATTCTGTGGGGGTTTCAGCCGTAACTGAAAAAATCCTTTTCTAGTTTTTTTTTTTTTGGGGGGGGGGGTGGGAATAACCTAATTGGGAAGACTGTTTTGATTGGAATGATGCCCCTCCTTCCTTGTCTTACTCCCTGCTTTTCTGTTTGTTTTATTTTATGGCAATCACTTTACAGGGCTGGTGATCACCTCTGGGGGTGGGCTGCAACCCGAGTTGGGGCTTTGCCACCTTCCAAAGCTGCAAGCAGCTGTTGCAATGTCACAACACCCCGGTGGCACCCTGCAGTTAAGAGTGTGAGTCCTGGGCAGGACTGATCCCTGGGGGAGCTTCCCACACTGCTGTTTACATGAACACAAGAAATCAGTGGCCAGACCTAGGCATTTCCAGAAATAGAAAATAAAAGTGAAATGAGCCCTGCGTTTATATAGAACTTGCAATTTATTGAACAAAAATGTTTCTGTAAAGCATAGTATACTTTACAGAGAGAAATCATTCTTCCTGAAGCAACAGATTGTAAGGAGTCCCTCTTTCCTGCTTTACTTATTCTGGATTCCAAAGCCTCATCTGGCCAAAGTCAGGCAGGTCTATTGATCCTTTTGCAACGATCCAATCCATATCGTGTCCACATACCATAGATCATACTTGCTGTGCAGCTGGGTTCCAACAGAAGCATCTGACTCTTCCTTTCAAAGACACTGCCAACATCCTTCTCAGAGGAGCAGAATTTGTCCTGGTTCCTCTCTATGCCTTTGTCTAGGTTCTGTGCATTCTTTTCCTTGGATTTCATCACTGTTCTGGATAGAAGCATGTCACTGGTTGGATTGCTTCTTGTATAAGTCTGCTCGACTTATTACTTGCTCGAAGTTCCAGGAGTCTTTTTTGTGAGGCTTGCAAAGAAGCCCTGCTTTGTGCCAAAGTGCTCTGAGAAATGCAGGCCACTAATTACTTCTTCTAGCCTGCTGGTTGCTTCAGTGCCATGTCCTGACCCAGGCTGTCCATCACGTCAATGTTTTGTCCCCAGAAATTTTCTGCTGTGCTGGCCTGAGAGGAGGATGCCTGGAAAGCAAACACAACTAGCCACACTTCCTTACTCATTAAAGAAATGATAAAATTATGATTGTAACATATAAAATAACATATATATGTATAATAAATAAAAGCAGAAAACAATCTAGGAAATAGAGATGACCTATAAGGAGAGAGAGAGAGGGAGAGAGAGAGAGAGAAAGAGAGAGAGATCTTCCATGGTTTCATCCAGAAATAGAAACATCAACATTTTGGTTTATGTTACAGGCTGATGCTGCCATCTGGTAATCTGTTTTTCCCACCTACCATGGCATCTTGAGCATATTTTCAGGTCATACTCTTGTTTCTAAAATTTTTAGTTTATTTAAAATTTTACATGCTTTGTAAAACTATCATATTTGGGAGAATTATTGTTTCAATAGTATATTTTCTTCCTCTCATTTTCTAAAAATAGTGGCTTAGTCCATCATTATAGGGGAGGTCTGTACATATCTGACTTTTATTGGACAACATAGATTGTTTCCGGATTTTCGATACCACAAATGCTATGGGAGTGTGGCTACATAATCTTGTGTCTACCTGTTTGCACCATCCGTGATTATGGAAAGGCTGTTTTTACTGTTGTTTTGGTTGGGTTAGGTCAGAGCTGAGGACAGATTTCCCTAGTAGGCAGAAGTGACCATGTTGTTTGGTTTTGTGGACATCAGGGAACATCTTCCTTGCCGTCTCAGCTCAAAGATGTCCTGCTTCACCCTGTCCAGCTCACCTTCAAGTGTTGCACTTTCACATCCTTAGTGATCACTTGCCACATGCCAGGAGGTAGGTAGGAAGGGCATCCTATGTTTTGTGGAGGTCAGGGGAGACCCACCCACACCAGCCAAGGAGACCTTAGTGTTCTCCATCCATGCATGGGGTGAGAGGTACTTGGCATGAGATTTGTCTTTCCCTTCTTCTAACTGATTCCCTTTCTAATCTGTGACCCAGTTTCAAGGCTGAGGATGCTGTGTGTTCCCACTGCCATCCCTCCCCTTACAGTGTTAAAGGAGGGATCATCCTTTTTCTCATGTCACGGCTCTTTTATTGTTACGTGAGGTCCTTGACCTCTCAGTGCCACAGGCATTAATAACTCAAGTAGAGGCCAAGTGACCACCCATCACAAATGGATTTGGGGATAAAATGGATGGTGAAAGGCACTATGGGTGATGGGGTTCAGTACCCTGTTGCCTTTTCTAGGGGCAAGGTAGGCTCTTCAGGAGACAGAGGACTTCCTGGTGCATTTCGATGTGGCTTTTCCTTCTTAGTGTTAAATGCTTCCACCCTTTTCCAAAACCAAAACCAGTTTACCATCTATGCCCTGGCATCAGAAAATGACTTTAGCATCTACTGGACACCGAAGGGGCTCCTCAAGTGGAGTTGGCAGACATTTACCCCTGCAGTTTGGGTTTTAAAGTTTCCAAGTCAATGGAGTTCTGTGCAGGAAACAGTCTCAGTGATGCTTTGGCTCCAAGCTTCCTAGTTACTAGGGGAACTTGGTTGGCCATTTTGGGGTCAGAAAGAAGGGTTAACATGGCTGTTTGGGTCCACCTGTCAGAGTCCACATGTGTTCTGTATTGATCACCCATATTTCAATGGCATGTGTATGTTACCAGCATGGCCTCTTCAGTAATAAAAAATAAGGCATTTTATAATTGTTGATGCCTTTTCTTCCAGCGATTCAATGTCTAGGAATCTATTACTAAGGAATGAATTGAAGATCACCAAAAACCTTTTCAAGAATGTTTACTCTAGTGCTTATGGAGAAGAGGAAAAATGAAAGGAAACAAACATTACAAAAATCATGGTAAACCAGGGTAACCATGAATAACCAGGAAGGAAAGTTCACTGGTGTGGCTGGGGAAAGATTTAGAAGCTAATGCTGAGGGGAAAAAAGCAGGAGATAAGACAAGTATAATTTAATACAATTCTGCTATAGAATAGATGGACATACCACCAGTATGTTTGCATTAGTTGGAACTGGTTGGGAGCATTTCCCCTCCTTTTCTTGTGCCTTTGTGTTGAGGGGGGCAGGTTTTTAGTTATTGTGATTGGAAGACCCAAAGTAATGCTTATGCAGATATATTTATAGATAGAATAATGGTGGGGCTTAACCAGCATTTTTAACCTACAGGATGGAGACGGGTTACTCTCCATTTTTCCTGAAAGAAGCAGGCAACCGGTTGGTGTCTCACACTCTTGAGAATTTTTAACATTTTCATGGTGCACACATTTTGTTATTTCACTTTGTCCTTGCAACTTCACACTGCCTGTGAGAGACAGAGGGATAAGTGACCCACTAAAGTCTAGGCATTTCCCTAGCCTGTAGGTTAGGCATACCATCTTTGGAGTCTCAGAGCACTTATGTGGAATATAGGTCAGTATCTCTGAAATCAGGACTTGCCTGGAAAAAGCAGTATAGTCACCACCCACCTATAACCCTGCATTTCCCTCCAGACACCCAAGGAAGAGGATGCTGGAGACCAGCTCCTGACTCATCTCCTGCTGCCTTAATGGAAAATATGGCTGGGAAATCTCATCCCTATCGTGAAACCGTTTTTATTTTATTTTTAAAATATTTTATTTATTTAGGAGAGGGAGAGAGCAAGCGCAACCAGAGAATGGGCAGAGGGAAAAGCAGACTCCTCGCTGAGCAGGAAGCCCTACCCGGGTTGATCCCAGGACCCTGAGATCAAGACCTGAGCAGATGCTCAACCGACTGAGCCACCCAGGCGCCCCAGTGGAGCTATTTTTAAAGAGAGAAAGTGCTAGTGGCAGAGACAGCTGGGAGAGACTGTGTTTGAGCAGAAGGTTTCTTCTGAAAGCCTTCCTGCAACGTGTATGTGCACACACACATGCACACACATGCACGCACAGCTATATGTAGGGAGTGAGTTCGGATGAGATGCAGTGGGATGGGGAGAGCCTTGATGAAAAGCACCTGCCCCTGCCCCCGAGGAGGGAAGCAGCAGGTTAACAGGAAAGAATAGCATGAGGCATGAACCTGACAGTAGAAACCTAGGGAGAAGGAGGAAAAAGATATTTAGATAGAAATGCCCCTTCCTTATTCTTATTGGAAGCACGCGGGGTTGCTTTGTTGGGAGTGGGGAGGAACATCATTCTGGAGATACGTTTAAAGGGGTTTCTTGGGTGTGGACCCCACCGAGAGAACTGATTGAGAAGGGTATTAGTGGGGACTAGCAGGCAGGCAGGGGCTCCCGAAGAGAGGAGGGCCTGTAGGGCCTGGGACCCATGTGGACTTGGGGCTTCAGCTGGGAGGGAGAGAGTGCAGAGCTGCTGGGTGTTAAGGATGGGTGGTCAGTGCACCAGCAGGGGCCCCTTGGAGGCAGCAAAGGAGAAATAGGGGGAAGGTAGGGGTCCGCGCACAGGGGTCTCACTCTTGGCAGAGCTGAGTGGCTCTCCTCTCTGTGGACAGCCTGTTAGTGGCAGTCGGGTGATCGAGAATCTCTGAGCACCACGAGAGTATATTAAACATGTCTTTCTATTCTGGAGTTTTGAGGCCTGGGGACAGGTGAGATGTGGGGAGCCAGCCTCTCCCAAGACTAGCCAATTCCTAGAGATAGTTGGAGGTCTCACCTGTGAGTACACCTTTCACCAACTAATCCAGAGTCCTGGAACCTATCTTCCCCTTTTCTCTGGGCCATTATCCCCTCTACCCTAATCACCCCAGGGCCAGGAATCACACAACTAGGGACAGCCCCTAAATCAGAGCCTGCTGAAATTATTTTAAGTAGCTAATCCTAAACTTGTTTATCCTGCCTCACCCATCCCATCCTGTGGAAACAAAAATGAGGCTCTTGTCCATGTTTTTTCTCTAACTCCTGCTTCTGACCTGGGCCCATGCTTCCCCTGTGTGCCATGCCTCCTGCATCTAGAGAACGGTGAGTAAAAACTTCATGGCAGTCCTTTCTGTGTCTGCATGTCTTACTGTGTCTGGTTAAAACAAATCCTTGTATAACAGAAAGTGAACAGGGTCTGGCCCAAGTAAAGATGGCAATTTCTGTGTCCCCAAAATTCTTGATTTCTCTCTCTCTCTCTCTCTCTCCAATGCTCCCTGGTACTCCCAAAGGCACCCAGTGTTTTTATGCTCTTGGTCTCTGCACTTCATTTGAAATTAATTGCAGTGTCACCTAATCTATTGGGTGACTCCAAAATCAGCATTCTGTTTCTGACTTAGTGACAGAGGTGGAACAGGGTGGAGGTGGAGGTGGAGGGGACTGGGGGCCACTCTACTCATCTGCTATCAGACATTGTCTGTAGACTGGAGAGTAAATCAAGGCACACATCGTTCTTGAAATAAAATTTCACACAGCCTCAACACATGATGAAAAAGGAAAAGGAAGCTGTGAATTATGCAAACCGTTTGGAAATTTTCGTGATGGAAGGTTTAGAACAGTCTATAAGTAAAGGCGATTTTAATACTGAACACAGAGATCCGATCGATATCTTATTATATTATGAAATCTTCCTGGGGTAGTCAGGCTGCATTAGGAGATGCTGATTTTTGATGTTATCTTTAAAATAAATTCCTTCCCTCTTAACACTAGAGGTCACTCTGCGACCACATATGTGAAATTAGTACCCTGGGGCCGGCAAGGTCAGAGCAGCTAATCTGTATAATTGCTGAACCATGAGTCAAATTTGTACCTAATTACAAATTGCTTTGATGCAGCTCTGCTTCTGTTAAAAGTTTCCCTCTTTCCTGCGGAAATGCGATGTTGTGATGTGTATATTCCAGCCAGAGCCCCGCAGGAGCCCACTGCTATTTCCCGGCTAAGCAGTCACATTTGAGGCACTGTCTTCCTTACCCTCCAGATTCTTTTTGGTGTTCATTTTCCAGGTGGAGAAAAGGACCTGCCACTTCGGTATCAAATGCTGAAAAATGAAAACTTGGTTTATATTTCTTTATGACACTGAGATAGAGACAAATTTAATACAGCCCTGGAGATGGGTGGGTGGAGACCACAGGCAGGTCAAACTGTGTGGAAACAATTGTCTAGAATGTTCCAGAAGCTTCTCTTTTCTGTTTTTGGTGATACACAAGATCAGCTTGCAACCAGTGTCTTGAAGTTGCATCTGATGTGGTTGAGTTTTGGCTGAACCTCAAAATCAGTTGGAATTGAAAAGCCTAAGGTCAGCATCCCTAGAAAATGTCAATTTTCTTTGGTTTGCATCTTTTCAGAGTAACATTATTTCTAATTTGGATAGCTACAGCTTTGGATATTTATCTGTGCCGAAATTTCATATATAATTGCAGGCAAAAATTTTGAGCTTTTTATTAATGGCTCATATTCATTGGAGTTTGTTTCCGGCCAGTGGGACCTGTGAGGCCTTTGGAGTAGCCTCATTCAAGGACAGTGAGGTTTCTGAGCTGGGCAGGCATCAAAGAACTGAATACCAAACTTAATGGGAAATAGTAGTAATAATGGAAGCCTGTCTCTCTGTCTAGTAGCTCCCTGAGATTTGATAAGGACTTTGCAGGAGAGGAGGTAATGCACAGGATATGCAGGGCCTTCTGCTCTGGAGGGCAGGCTCAGCCTCTGTAAGGGTCAGAGGGGCCTTGACATTGGCAGTTGCAGTGGGGCTGCTACCCTGCTGTTCTGCTAAGCCTCCAGCACTGGCAGCAGCTGGAGAGCTGATGGGCACACAGTGAGGATGATGAGCTGTCCTAGGTCTGCTTCCTCACATCCTGGGGTGGCCACATTTAGAAAGATCTTAACTATAGGCAAGCTAGACAGTCCCCCCCCACCCTGCCCCCGCCGCAAGGATTGCACCATAATCATGTAATTGCCCTGACCCCTCTGTGTCAAACCCAGGCCTGGATTGAATTTGCAGTGTAGTTTTTTTGCTTAGATTTAGAGCACTCAAGGCAGTTGAGATCATTATTCTGTGTAAGGAGATAACAGAAATACTCTATGGCCAACTTATCATGGCACCTAACCCGCCTGCCCACCGCTGATTTCCTATCTGGGTTCGCAAGGTGCTGGATGTAGCAGATCAATTTAACAGCACTGATGTGGCTCAAACATTCCCATAATCTATATTATCAGTGGGCTGCCTTCCTGATGTCCTCATCTGAATTGGTCAGATGGCTTCTTGATCAGATAAGTGAAAGGGGGCATTGGGAGGTCTTTGTGGGAGCCTGTCAGCTTTAGTCTTGCAACTCTGTGTGGATGGGGGTCTCCTCATGTCCCTACTCACACCCCCCCATATCCCCTGCCACATTTTTCCTAATGTACACACTTGCTTCTCCCTGCTTGGATTTAAATTAAAAGCCCTAATGAGTCTCCTGTTTTCTAGCAGCCTACAAAAACACCATTTGGGGAGGAACTGTTTAGAAAGCAGGTTTTTACTTAATAAACAGTGATCAATCGAATTGATTAACCATGAACACATTCCCGCGGAGTCTGTGGGTGGCGCTTGTTGGTAATTGTAGTTCACGTGTATCAGACTATTAAATGGCTGCCTGTAGACTATTTGCCAGCTCTTTCTTTTAATGGAGATGGGGGTAGGGGTGCCAGCCTCTGTTAACAGCACTTTTTGGGGAGGGACTGCCTTACCAGCCTTTGTCCCCAGCACATCTTTGTAATATCTCTATCAATTGTGAGCCATTTACTAGGTACTCCAAGACATTTCTGTAAACCTCACATCTGTTTTGTTTTTGTTTTTGCTTTTACTAATTCACGTGATAATTAGATCTTCTCCTGCTGGCTTTGTGGCTTTACATAAACTGCAAGTGTTTGGAGCTGCCTGCATATTAGAATTAGTGCTGAGTGCTCTGCAAGGCTTATTACCACCAGTTTCTCTCTGTTTGCTAAAACCACAGCTAGAAGCTGGGAGGCAAGCTTCCTGGCAGCATTAGCAAACTAGCTGCCCTGTAGGGAGATGAGAACGATGTAAATGAAGGTAGTTTGTGTGGGAGAGACACCAGTCTCCCGCTGTAGCTGGAGGGGCTGCCTGGAGCTGCAGTTGATGAATGCAGCCCAGAGCAGAGGTGCAGCTGGGCGGGTTGCCCAGGGCTCCCGGCCCAACTCCAGGCCCAGAGGACGGGCTGCTCTCTGCATGACAGAGGGGGAAGGCACCAAGGAGAGGACACCTGCCATTTGGAGTCTCCACTAAGGCTCCATCTCATTGGGGCAAGTTTTCTGAGCCTTCCTGGACTTAGTCTCGCAACTTAGCAGAAGTATAAAATAGCAACCTAGTGTATTCTGCATGGCCAGGATTCAGTAAGACAGTGAGTAGTTCTGGAAGATGGGTGCATTTGTGTTGGTTAGAATGCCTTTTATGCCTTTGGTACTGTCCCTAGGTGAGTGGGAACAGCCAGAAACCCGGATCACAGATCTCCAGGCTTCTTGGCCGAAGAGGATTCCTCTGGGCCAAGTTATGTCTTGCGCCCTCTCGTGGTTCACTTACATACTCTTCCGACTCCTCACCTAGTCCTGAGCTTTCACTGTGAGTGTAATTACAGGGTCCCATCCCCAGAAAGTTTCCTTGGTCTGAGTACTGACCCAGGTGTTGGTGCATTTTACAAGCTCCCTAGGTGGTTCTAACTTGCAGCCAGGCTAGGGAACTTCTGATATAAACCAAGAAGGGATAGAATCCCACATGGCAGGTGGTAAACCATGTATGTTTGGTTTTGAAATGTTTATTTTTTAGGTGTTTGTTTTTATTTTACTTAACGTTTACCTGATTGGTCTTAATCTAAAAATAGTCCAGTCCCCTGGGAAGACCCTAAAGGTTGCCTGGCTTCCCAGCGATTCCCAGACCTTAACCCCTTCTAGTCCGGGGACTGAAGAAACAAAGTAAATACATGATCTCCCAGTATCTTTTTGTGCAGTGGGAACACCTGGGAAGGGAGGGGAACAAAGCTTCTGGCACATTCTTCTTGAGGGGAGTGTTGACTATAAATGATGTAAAGACTGCAAATCTGGCAAAATGGGCAGAAAACTCCAGATCCGTGCCAAATGCAGAGGCTCTGTGTCTTTGATGGAGAGGAATGGAGAGCCGATGTCAGAGCCTATGTCAGAAGCTTACCGGCGACGGCACCTCTTCATATATGTGTTACAAAAATTCATGCATTGTAATAGCTTGGACCTTCATCACGGATTGCCAGGTCAGTCGTTCCTTGTAAATCTGTAAATCTTTTCTCTTCACATAGCACTATGTTAAAGACCCCTTGCTTCCAGGCAGCCAGCACCGTACTCCACCTTCCATCCTGAACATGCACCCTGGCACCACTGTGTCCTGTCTCCCAGGTGGAGTGGCTGGCCTTGAGCCTGTGCTGCCTGTGTCACTGGTGTGCACCTTCCCCGACTGGATAGATCATTAAGAGAATTGGTTTACAAGGCTCTTGCTGAGCTGTTGGCTGTGGGAGAGAAAGTAAACAGACGCTAGATAGAGCTGTAACATATGATGTTATATCCAATGCTTAATGAGGCCAGTAAAAACAGGAAAGCAAGATTAGCCGCAGATAAATGAACATGCCTGGTGTAGAATCAAGAGTTGACTGTATTTTATTTGATTTAGTTCTAGAAATAGCAGATGTTGTGTCAATTATTGCAAGTAGTTCTCACTAATCTCTTCATTGGATTCATCTCGTTGACTGAAATGGATTAAAAAATTATTTCGTTTCCATGATGATGAGTAGAAAAATATATGGAAGAATAAATCAGAGAACTGGCAGGACCCGGAATCCCATCACTAGTAATTATTCTTAACTTTTATTTATTTAAAGAATAATTAATTAATTAATTAATTTATTTATTTATTCATGAGAGACACACAGAGAGAGAGAGAGAGGGGCAGAGGGAGAGGCAGGCTCCCCGCAGGGAGCCCGATGTGGTACTCAAACCCAGGACCCCAGGATCATGCCCTGAGCCGAAGGCAGATGCTCAACCACTGAGCCATCCAGGTGTCCCCATTCCTAACATTTAGATAACGTTTACAAGTGCTTTACTGGGTGCCATGCTCTGTTGAGGACCATTGCTCCATGGGCACGTCAGTCAAATTCTCTGTGATGAAGGAACAACCAGCAACCATTTGCTTTAATATGAAAGAAGTGAAAGAACTTCTCTAGTATTGCATGCTCAGACTTGATGTAGTCAGGATACAGGCCTCTGGATTCTGCATTTTTAGCTACAAAGACCCACTGCCTCTGAGGGAAACTACTGATACCACGTAGTTATCACTTATGCTCTGAAAATCCATATAAATACATATTTGCAAATTTGGGACCGTATTCCATATGCTGGTTTGCAACATGCTTTGTCAAGTAACTTTATATACCATTCTTATAAATAAGGTGGTTTTTTTTTTAAAAAGATTTTATTTATTTATTCATGAGAAACACACAGAGAAGCAGAACATAGATAGAGGGAGAGGCATGCTCCCTGAGGGGAGCCCGATGCAGGACTCTATCCCAGGACCCGAGGATCATGACCTGAGCCAAAGGCAGACACTCAACCACTGAGCTACCCACGTGCCCTATAAGTAAGTTTTTGATGGCTGCATCGTATTCTTTCCTGTGGAGGTCCACAGGAGTATTTTAAACATTGATCTGCTAACTTCAGGCATTTATGCTGTTTCCAAGTGTTGGTTCATTTTATAAGTAATGCTGAGATGTGAACCCGTTTTATATACATTCCTCTGGGGGAATCACTGATTATTTCCTCTAGGTCAATTCCAGAAGAAAAATTACTCGCAAAAAAATTATATGTAGCTTTAATGATCTCAAAACTGAAACAGGTTTAGTTTGGTGATTAGCTTTGATTATGGTGATGAAATGAATGGGTCAGTTTCAAATTTGTGGTTGTGATTACAGCTCTGTCCTTGGCTATATGGCAAGTATGCATTTGATGGGTTGGAAAATAAATCATCCAGTGGCTCTAATGAACCCCAAAAGCATTGTGGGGGATTGTCCTCCTTTGCTCCTTCACACCACTGTGTACACCCCTGTTACTTGTCTGCCTCCACCTCTGGGCTGTAAGCAGGAGGAAGGTCATGCACTGGCTATGGGCTCACTGAGCATCCTCTAGACGCTGGGTGCCACGTAGGCAGGGGTTCCATCCTCACCTGAATCCCTGCACTCGTGTAGAACTGAATGCTCTAGAGGCCCTTGGTGAATGGCTGCTGAAGGAATGCTCTCTCCTTCCAGTTTGCCTGATATCCTCACACTCAACCTTCCAAACTCATCCAGGTGCCTCCTCCTGGGCTGGAAACAGACACTTTAATGCAGACAAGTGTAACAGTATAACCAACCCTTGGAAAAGTCTGGAAAGGTAGATCCCTGCGTTATTATCCCGTTTTGCAGATGAGGAAACCAAGGCGCTGGGAAGTCTAGGCTATGCTTCTGGGAAGCAGGAAACTTGGGATTTGAATCTGTATCTGTTGAATTGCCAAGGCTCTGTTCTTTCTACTTCTACCCTGTAGCCTTTAGGAAAGTTCAGCAATTCTCACGGGGGTTAAGCTTCGGGTTCAGCACTTGCCTGGACTCCTGCAGGGTTGGTGTGACTCACCCCAAGCCACCTAGAGAGCAGGGACTGGCCTTCAAGCTATTCCTTATGGTTCCGGTGATGGATTCAAAGGCCTTGTGGAAGGGAGGGAGCCCTATGCTTGCAGCATGAACCAGGCTGACATTAGTGTTTGGAATTACTCCCTCTGGTAGCACCTTACCCTGTTGTGATGCATCTGGTGGCAATCTCACCTGGTTTCTTCTAATTAACAAAAATAACTTTCTTTTTTTAAAAGATTTTATTTATTTATTCATGACACACACACACACACACACACACACACACACACACACACAGAGACACAGGCAGAGGAGAAGCAGGCTCCTCGCAGGGAGCCCGATGTGGGACTCGATCCTGGAACTCTGGGATCACGCCCAGAGCCGAAGGCAGACGCTCAACCACTGAGCCTTCCAGGCATCCCCAAAAATGACTTTCACTGCTGTGGCCATTTTTAGCAAAATGGATTCTAGCACATTGTCAGTCTCAAGTGAAGAATCTAAAGGCTCTCTCCTCTGATCATTCATTTGTTTGGCTGCTTCTGAGCCCTTTCTCTGTGTCATTCTCTGGCACTGAGACTCCAGAGGGAACTACAGGAAACCTTTTCCCCCAAGGATCTCCCTGTGGAGACACTTGGACATGACTCTTCCACCACCCAGAAGTGGACAGTGGCTCCAGTGCAAAATGCTCTGGGTGTGAGATAAAGGGACAATTGATCTTAAGAGATATTCTCTCTACAGATGCAGAGGGATTGTGAGAAGGCTCCCCAGGAGAATCCTTTTTGGATAAGAACTCAAATTAGGGGCACCTGGGTGGCTCAGTGGTTGAGCATCTGCCTTCGGCTCAGGTTGTGACCCCGGGGTCCTGGGATCAAGTCCTGCATCAGGCTCCTCGCAGGGAGCCTGCTTCTCCCTCTGCCTATGTCTCTGCCGCTCTCTCTTGGTCTCTCAGGAATAAATAAATAAAATCTTAAAAAAAAAGAGAACTAAAACCAAAAAACATTAGAAAGTTGTAAGCAGAAATGTATTACTACAGAGTAAGTCAACAGAATGATCAGGGTCACATTAGGCTGGGGGGAAAAATCAAGGAGGCAACGAATGGCAAGAAATTACATCATGACCAAGCAACTTTAAGAAGTGGGCTCATTTTAGTTTCTTTTTAGCCAATTAGTGAAAAAGAGAACAAGGTAAATGGGAAAGAGTAATCAAAGGAATTGATTTTTCTCTCTTTCATGCTGGAATATTTGCAAAGCTTGACATAATTTGCACTGATGTTTTCCTGGGAAGTGCATCAAGACAGCACTCGAAATAATTATGCTCCTAACAGGCCTGTTCTGATGCTGGAATCATAGAACAGAGCCTCTGGGAGCTGACACCCCCCAAAGGGCCTGTGGGTGCCCCATGCGGGTGGAGAGGAGCAGCAGCTTCTGTAGTGGGGTTCTTAGAGGCTGTTCGGTGAAGGAGGAGAGCTTGGGGACCATGCTCAGCCTTGTATGCCCAGAAGCTCTTCTAGGAGTCCCTTGCTGGGAGAGGAGTTAGAGGCTCTGAAGCTGGCCAGCCCAGATGCCTGAATACACTGTGGGGACCCTGGCCCTGGGACTACCTCCAAGGCCTGATGTCAGGAGCCCCGGGCCTCACCTGCAGTGCTTTGTCCTGGCACAGAAAAACTGGCAAGAGAAGTGAGAAATTGCAGGCAATAGTCACTCTCTCCTCTGCCTTCTGTATTCTGGAGAGTGAATTTTGTCTATCAATCTGCTCTAATGCTGAGAATTGTGTTCCTGTGAGGGTCCTCAGCCTCATACCTGCACAGTTTGATTGTCTGTGGTCCTGCCATGTGGCTCCCAGGGGCTCTGAGGTCAATAATTTGCAAATTAGGAAGAATTTACATGATAGATTGTGATTGCAGTAGTTTCAATAGGAGACGCCAGAGTCTTTCAGATCAAAAGATTTTCAAAGGTGCCTTCCATTTTCACACTGCCTGGTCCAATGGGTCTACTGGGTTTGACCTAGTAATTCAAGCTTTAAAAATTCCATGTCTTTGTTTATGTTTAAACATTACAAAGCTCTGTCGTAAATCACCTCCCTCCTGTGGCAACCTCTTCCATCGATGGGAAACCCTGGTTATAAATCAGGATCAAACCAGACACGGTGGTACCCCCACTTTTAAGTAAGTTTATGAGACTTTTTAATTGTAAGAAATAATGTTCCTGGTAGACATTTTAAACAATAAAGGTATAGCAAATTCATAGAAATTAACCAGAGTCCCACCAATCAAAGGCAGTCCGACTATTAATTCCAATACTTTTTTTTTTTAAACAGCAGAGCTATGGTTATATTGTTCTTTATATTGAATGAATAGGAATGACTGACATCCATGTACTCAGTATGTTTTTTACTTCTTCCCTCTTAATAATTTTGACAGTTGGGGCACCTGGAGGTCTCAGTGGTTGAGCATCTGCCTTTGGCTGAGGTCGTGATCCTGGGGTCCAGGGATCAAGACCCGCTTTGGGCTCCCTATCGGGAGCCTGCTTCTCCCTCTGCCTGTGTCTCTGCCTCTCTCTTTGTGTCTCTCATGAATAAATAAATAAAAATCTTAAAAAAAATAATTTTGACAGCTTTGTGGCACTAACATATTGCAAGGTGGGGGCTGCATAAGGTAAACTTTTCCTTTCTTTGATGGATCCTCCTGACTATTTTCAGTTGTCTTCCTGACTGTAAGTAGGGGGTCATCTTCAGGCAGTACCAAAATGTAGCCACCTTGGAGGGGGTGCACTTGCCTCTGCTGCTGTCTTCACTCACAGCTGGGTACAGTCTGTAGAAAGGGCCACCCATCGTCACCCAAAGTCCCCCTGGCCCTGCTCCATGTTGCTCATCTTGCCCGGCATTTGGTTATCTCTCCATTGGGTGTTGTCCATGGCCTCCATGTGGGCAGGCATTTAGAAGGTAGGCCTGGCATTTAGTAGATGATCAGCTAAAAGTTGTTGACCATATAGATGTGTGTTGGGAATGTCAGGATATGCAGGGATTCAATCTCCAGCTTGATAGAATGACGTTGAGGCTGCCATGATAATACCACAGACTGGGAGGCTTAAACAGCAGACATTCATTTGCTCATAGTTCTGTAGGCTGGCAAGTCCAAGATCAAGATGCGAACCAATTTGATTTCTGGTGGTGCTCCCTTCCTGGCATGCACATAGCCACCTTCTTTCTGTGTCCTCACATGACCTCTCCTTGGTGTGTGCTTGGAGAGGGAGAGAGCTTTCTGCTATCTTTTATTTATTTATTTATTTATTTATTTATTTATTTATTTATTTACATGTGCACAAGAGAGAGAAGAGAGGGAGAGAGGCAGAGGGAGAGAGAGAATCTCAAGCAGACTCCCTGTTGAACACGGAGTCCAACAGAGAGCTCAGTCCCAGGACTTTAGATCATGACCTGGGCCAAAATAAAGAGCTATCCACTTAACCGACTGAGCCACCCAAGTGCCCCTCTGTGTGTCTCTTCTTATAAGGACAACGATCCTATCAGATCAGGGCTCTACCCTTAAAAACTCATTGAACCTTAATTACCTCTTAAAGGCTCTATCTCCAAATATTGTCACGTGGGGGTTAGAGTTTTCAGCATATGGATATTGGGGGAACACAGTTCAGTCCATAGCAAATGAGGTTGCCATTGACAGCAGTGATATCCTACTGCAGTAGTGGCAGGAATGTGGCCTCTCTTGTCCTGAAGGTGGACTGGCATGGACTTCATCACATGTGTCTTTAGCACCATTCAGAACAGGTCCTAAAGGAAAATCAAGCAAATCTTCTTACTAAGTGACATTTGAGTTATTGAAACCCAGGCCAGGTGTTCTCAGCTAAGGCAGTTTTGTCCCCAAGGGACATCGGGCAAAGTCTGGAGACCTTTTTATTGTCACAAGTGGGGAGGAGGATTGCTGCCATCTACTGGGTAGAGGTTAATGATGCTGCTGAACAGCCTGTAATGCAGAGGACAGCCCCTTTGGTAAGGGGCTAAAAATGGTCAGGCCAGTAGTGCTGGAGTTGGGAAACTCTGTCCTAGTCCTTCTCTTCTCTATACTGAAAGAAAAACAGAGATATTTAGCCCAAGAAGGGAAGTGACTTCCACTGATCACCGATGTACCTGGCTCTGTTAGATCTTCATAGCTCAGTAGATGCCATGTTCAGTCTTCACAGTGAAACTTTGAAGAGGATATTATTACTCCCATTTTACAGATGACAAACTGAGACTCAGAGAGGTTAAGTAACTGACCCAAAGTCATACAGCACAGCTAAATATAAATCTTCCCTGTTCCCAAGCCCACACCATTTCCACTAGATATAGCGCATCCTGCAGGTGGTAGGATGTGGCTCACTTCCCAAGGAAGCATATTAGATGAAGTAGGAGACCTTCAGGAAAGATGCAGTTAACCTTTTGCATTTTAAGACTTCATTAATCTTGAATCTGAAAATTTGACCAGGCTGAGATGGAAGCTTCCTTTTGCCAAGAAAAGATTTGCAGTGTGCACAAAACTGTGGTGGGGTGGGGGACATAGTGGACTCATTCAGGGAACTGATGTTAGTGCAATGATTATTACTGAGCAGGACCTCAATTTGTAACCACTGATCCTCAGTTGTGTGACCTGGAAAGTCTTACTGTCCCTAATGCTCTGCATTCAGGAAGGAGTAACTTCCCCACACAGTTAGCAACACTTTTAGTAGACATTTATGGAGCATGTGCTTTGTGACTGATGTGCCCCTGGCCCTGAGAAAGCCCTGAGGAGACATACTGACCTGACCAAGTTCACAGTTTATGAAGGTCAGACCTAAAATAAAGAGTTGCAATAGCCTGGAGGAAGTGCTGCAATGGAGACATGGATTGAAACATGGATATCGCTTTGTAGGTGATGGGACACTGCAGAGGGAACAGTAAGAATCCTGCTAGGGGAATAGGAGCAGGGAGGGAAGGCATCCCTGAGGAATAAAGGTTGATCCAGATTCTGAGGGATGAGTAGAACTTTCTGGAACAGACATAAGAAACAAGGGCATGTTGGCAGAGGAAGCAGTTGGGGTAAATGCCTTGGGACAAGGGAATATTTTTTTTTTTCCAGGGGGCAGTAAATATTTACACATAGACAAATACTTGAGCCCCTGCTAGGCTATGGATCCAGGATAAACAACAGAGACCAATGAGTGCTACCCAAAACAGAACAAGGTCTCATGACCAACGTGAGGTTAGAAGGAGGGTATCATTGGACTCAAGCCAGCAGTCTCTAGCATGAGTCAGTTATATGACCCAAGTATTTCATATCTAGACTCTTCCTTTTTCCTGACCCAGGCCCCAGCCGGAGCATTTTGGGCAGTAAAGTTACATCTTTGTTCTAAGGTTCCTGGGCCAAGGTTCCCAGGACACAGGTAGATCATGGAGAAGGAGGGAGGCTTTCTGCTTCTTAAGTTCTGTGTTAGTCATTTGGGAGGTGGGGGCCGGCCCTAGTGTCAGCCAGCTCCTTGACGACCCCCTGAAGCACTCCTTGAAGGTTGGACGACCTGCTGAGCATCCCACATGACTCAGGTTGCTTCTCTGATGAAGGTGTTACTGAGAAGATCCCATTCTTGGGAGGGGGGGAGGGTGTGTCCTCAAGATCACACAAGATGTGACATCATTGGGAAAGTACAGACTCACTCTGCCCTGGACTAATTATTTCCTGAGGGGTAAGACTGGGCTTTCATAGGGAAGAGTTTTGTCATGGGAGGAGAGGTAGCTGTAGACACAGTTGGGCTTTGTTGGGAGGCAAGGTCATTAAAACACTATCTCCGATACCTAGGACCACTTTGTCATGGGTAGAAATGTCAGATAGAGTAGTCCAATGAGCTGAGCCAGGAGAGACCCCCAGAGACCACCTGGGTGAGTGAGGTTGAGAGGGCTGGAAATGCAGATAGAGCCTTGTGAGAAGTCATGTCATAGACCTGAGATGTCCCCCTGCACATGATCAGAAAACACCCAGAGGTGTTGGGGGGGTGGTGAATGACATGGCCGATTTGTACTTTACAAAGGTTCCCTCTGGAGATGGTCAAGAGGACAAGCAGATAGACTGGGGTAGATACAATACAAAGAATCAGCAGATGATGTCAGAGGTGACAGGGGTCAGGACCAAGAAGAATCCCAGATTTCCAAAGTGGGACAAGAAGGATGGTAGTTCTGTCATCAACTAGAGCATGAGGGGTCAGAAACATGCTGGGCTAGGGAAAAGACTGTGAGTTCAATTTTGAAAATCATGCTGAGTGCAGACAGCCAGGCAGCCCTGGAAACTCATGTCTGATGCTCTAGAGGCCTGTGACAGAGTAGATTCATCTAGAGTCATGAGTAGCAGGTTGGCCACACCCTGGACATGGGAAGAACAGGAGACAGAAGACAGAATCCTGCCAGATCCCAACATTAATGGGAAGATAAGAGGAGAGGGTTCTACCGAGGTGGGGAGGAGGGGTACCCAGGAGGCAGAGGATCAGAGAGAGTGGGACCATGCATTATGGTGGAAAAGCATGACAACCACCTGTGAGAAGAGATTGTTCTTTTTCATGGTGAAATTGAAGCCCAGAGAACTGAACGCCTCCCTTGGGTCATCAATGGAAGGTGGCAGGTCTCAGCAACCCCAGGTCAGGGACGGATCCATCCACCAAGCCACTTGCTTCAGATTCATTTGACAGGCTCACGAGAGTCACATTTACAAGAGTTACGTTTTTTTTTTTTTTTCATACCAGATTAATATGTATTTTCTATTAGAAGGGATCTAAATGCATTGTAGGGAACTTGGAAAATCAGAGACAGAAAAAAAAAATACTCTAATCCCCTCCTTTTAACCCAGTTACTGTTGTCTTTTAGTGCAACTTTTGTGTGATTTCCTTTTCCTGATTTGTATTTGGAACGTTTAAACCTAATATTATAACCAGTTGCTCAGATTTTGCAGAATCTCCATAACCGTCCCTTTTAATGGTTTCATAATAATCCATCAAGTGGATGTACCGCTTAATTAATTTGAACATTCTCCAGTTTTGAACACTCAGGTTATTTTCTCTCTTTGCTGCTGTTGTGGCTGTTTTATGTGATATGATCATGCTATCTGGAACATTTTTCTGAATTGGAGACTATTTCCTCATGAATGTTTCAGTCAATATTTCTATTGCTTTTGGTACGTTTTGCCAAATTGCTTCATGAGAGGGCTGTGCAAGTAATTATCCAGCAAATGTGTGGCTAGAGATGTTTATTTTTTAATTCTGGATTCTTCATTAGAATCACTCAGCTCAGCGAGATGGAAGTCGGAGGCAAGAAAATGCCACCTCTGGGCTGCAGTGTGGCTTCAGAGCAGTATGCAAGGCAAGTGGGGATTTAGAAGCGTCAGATTTGCTCATTCATTGAAAACTTGGCTAGCAGTGGACTGAATTTGCAAAGGTCTGGAGGAGGCCCAAAGGGAGCTGGGTAGGATTGGCTGCAGGTGAGTGGGAGGAAGACAACCTGATCACATGAAACCAAAGAGGCAAGAGGGTAAAATAGTGAAAGAGATGCAGGTGGGAGCTCCCCAGTTAACCTTTGCCCATCCTGGAGTCTTCAGAGGACTTGCCTCCAGAAACTATACCTTGTAGAGTCTTGAGGGACTAACTTCTGGGACTGGTTGAGGATCCCACCACATCCTTGAGGGATGCATGGAGTTCTCGGGCTCTGCTGCACGGGGTGTGGGGAGTGGGAAGTGGCCAGCCAAGGGCAGGGGTCCCATGAGGGCAAGCCCCATGCTGGGGTCTTAGATGGGATGGACAGGTGTACATCACCAGCCAGAATGGGGCTAGATGCCACTCCTCTGTGTGCACGTTCTTAATTTCTCTGGCCCCTGGAAGATCCATAGAAAGACAACAGTAATAGAAGGGAGCTAAGGTGACAGGGAGGCGTTGTACACTGGTTTCAGGTACAGATGCCATGTACCTGATGCAGCAAGACCTCAATACTGCATAGCCAAGGAGAAAAGGGAAAGGGGGCTGCCTGGTCCTTGTCCTTCGCACTTGCATTGATAGACCAAAGCAGATATTAGTGGGAAAGGCTTTAAAGTCCAACTTACCTTCTGTGTGTTTCTAAATTCCAAAGGGTTTGGATAAGTCCCCTGGATTCCCAGGAGGAGTGAAGGGATAAACTGCGCACAATCACTGCTTTCTAGAGAAGCCTTAAGATAACAAAGCACTCATTAATGGAAGAAATATACTGTGGCAGGCACCTTTATTTTTGTTTAGTCTTTTGACAGGGCTGGAATAACAAGAGTTATGTGATAGGGAGAGAAAGCCCTACCTCCATTTAGCTTGCTGTATGCTGCAATAGGGTATAATTACCTATAAGTGTAATTACAGAGAAGACAAATGGCATTTTTAGCTGTGGTCCTAAAGAGGCGAGTTAATTTCCGACTTTGACCAGAACTATGTTAATTAGCCTCATGCTCTCTCCTTCTCCGAATGGAACTTCCTTGCCCAGGACCGAGCGTGGTCTGCCTCTCCTGTACCTTTGAGTAATGAAAGGACACTGCATGCCAACCGAATCAGGGCTGCTGTATTAATAAGGCTACTTTCCTGTCCATTTATCATCAATTAAAGGTGCGCTAGTGTGTAAAGTAACCCCACCTTCGGCCCGGCCGCCCAGAACGGCTCCTCATTTATTTTCTGCCTGGTTTCCGTTGGCGTTAGAACCACCTTGCAGCTCCGAGGTGACAGGCGGCATGAAAAAGTACACTAATTGAGACATCTCAAGGGAGAAATATAAGAAAACTGAAACGGTAATTAGAATGAGGGTTTCAAGCTGGGTAAGGAAAAATCGAATGGAGGTGTACATTAGGGGCCGTTGCAGACGGGGGTGAAGGTACTTGGAGGCGGGAAAGGGAGAAATGGATCTTAGAGTCGCGTGTACCCTCTTCACACTTTGGGGAGAAGGGGGAGAGAGTGGGAACATATCCTGGGTGGGGTGCGCGGGCTTTCCGGAAGGGTGGCCTGGCACGCCGGCCCTAGGACAAAATGAATAGAGAAGGCAACCGACAATCTCCAGGGTCAGAATGGAGGAGCAGAAAATGCTGAACCTTTGGGAATGTGGTTCTAGAATTAAAATATGAGGGACATCTGGGGAGCTCAGTGGTTGAGCATCTGCCTTAGCTCAGGTCATGACCCCAGGGTCCTGGGATCCAGTCCTGCATCAGGTTCTCCAGAGGGAGCCCGCTTTTCCCTCTGCCTGTGTCTCTGCCTCTCTCTCTGTGACTCTCATGAATAAATAAATAAAATCTTAAAAAAAAAAAAAAAAAGAAGATTTCTAGTGCTCCCAGTCTTCTGGGCAGAGGTAGGGAAACCACAGGGACCGTTCCCGTGATTTGAAAATGAGTGCATTCTTGGGTTTCTGCCTCCTTCTGATGATGTCACTGTGAGTCCACAGCTTCACAGGCCGAAAGGTGATGAAACAGTTTACCCAAATGACCCATCAAATGTGGATACGTGTTTTGGTTAAGGATTTGGTTCCAGTTGATCCTTTTCTTCCTGAAAAGGAAGTTCCGGAAACCAGGTACGAATGGGCCATTTTAGGAAATGTTCCCTCTAAGCGTGAGAATAGTTTTGAGTGGTCAGTTCCTACTTTAGCTTCATGACCATAAGCCCCCAGTCACTGCCACCCAGATGCACCAGCTCAGAGAGCATGGCAGGCAGCACTTGCTGTGGCCTTCTTGGCTAGCTGATAAAGTCCTGAGGTCCAGAATGGAATTCCCAGAGCAGTGGAATGATGATGCACAGACTACACCCCCCAGGTTGGAAGAGAGAGGAAATGTCTCATAGCCTGAGAACTTTGCCAAGTGATTGGAAGACTCAGATTGAACACTTACAGCAGCAGGGAGCCCCAAGTGTTTTTCCAGTACCTCGCACCTGTACTTCTCTCTGCAAGGAAACAACTCCCAGTGTCGTAGAAGAACCCTTCAGATATTTGCATCCAGTGGCCATCATTTCCCTGTCTTGTTTCCGACTTCAATGTGTTCAGTGCGTTTTAATGTTCTTTGGAGGGTCTGGTTTTGAGTTCCTTCCCCACCTTAACCATTTTTGTCTGGCATCCAACATGAACCCTTGTGTGTGATCTGGGACCTCCTTTGTCATAGAACATACACCTTTTCTAATGTCTCTCAAGACCCATCTTGGTTTCTTCAGCAGTTGTATCACACTAACCATCATCATCAGTTTCTGTTCACTATTGGTTGAGTCCTGTGATGTGCTGGGATGAGCTAGACAAACATGGCCCCTGCCCACATGGGCTCCTCAGTGTGATGAGGAGGATCCACATGGATGGAGGAATCCCAGTCATGGGTATTAGGGAAGAAGAGAGCTGGGCAGTGATGGGATTATAGGGCATGGGTTTGGATCTGGTTCTGTGGGAGGTGGAAGACCCTTGAGGAAGACTGGTCAAACTGGGACCTGGTGAAGTGCGAGGAGGAAGAGAGACCTGGTGAATGTTTCTCACCAGGATAGTATGTGCAAAGGCCCTGAGGTGCAGAAGAGTGAGGCATGCTGAAGGAAAGGATAAATATAACTGGATCTGAGAGCAAGGTGGGAGAAGATTAGCATGAGGCCACACACTGGAGCCAGCCTGGTCTTGGAAGGGCCTTGGAACCCACAAAAGGCTTCTGCCTTCTGTGAAAGCCAGTGGGAGGCCCCCGTAGGCAGCAGATGCATGATTAGATTTTAGCTCACTCATATCAGGAAATCCTGAGTCTTTTCACATGTCTTCCTGGAAACCCCATTCCTTCCCTCCCTACCTTGACTGTGGCCCAGCTTTTCACATTCTAGTGAAGATCTCGATATTTACCATTCAGACTTCATTGTGTGTAATTTTGACAGTCCACATGGATGCCCATTTGGGGATTTGGATTCTGTCTCCTGTTATATTTATCCTCCCTCACAGCTCTGCTCTGTTTTGCTTTGTGTCTCCTCTGGCTCATTCCAGGTTGATGAGGGTTTTGAGCCTGGTGGCACATCAAAGTCTCCTGGGTTGATTGAGGTCCATTCATGGGCACATGCTGGATCCATGATGAAACCTCCCTTGTATCCTCCTAAACTGTACCAGCCTCAGCCTGTGTCCTTGTCTTTGTGTCATCTGTCAGGGTGCAGATGGAGCAGGGACCATTGGCACCCATCATGGAGTGGGGCTGGGGCTATGTACTGGTGTGTGCTGCCCCTGGCCACCCCTCCACAGTGTGTGTGGGTCTCCACACTAGAAGGGCTTAGGTCCCCCACACATACGTTTTCCTAGGGAGCATATGAGAAAGATCATTTCCCATAAATCCTGTCTGACTCTTAGTTGAGAGTACAGGTGGCCCAAATGACACAACTGCCACCATCAATGACAGCGTGAAGGGAGCTTTTAATGGGAATGCCTGCAAAACTTAGGCAATCTTCCCAAAGTCCTTAATTTGCAACCCCTTCTGAAAAGTGCTCTGCTTTGGGGACATCAAAATACTGACTCAGTTGTCCAGATGCTTATTTCTGTCAACATGTGATATATTTTGGGGGCTTTCTGATTATGTACTCCAAAAAAATTAGCGGAGTCCCTGTCCACAAATGTGGCACCTACTGGACCCCCAAGTACTGATGCTGTATGGGCTGGTTCTGTTACCAACCACAAGTCCCTCCTGAGTTCTAGTCCCCTCTGGGGCTTTAGGTCTGTCTCGGTCCCCTGGGGGAACTCTAGCTTTCATCAGTCTGTTAGATGTGTCTGTGGAATCTCTTTTGGTTGTCTGCTCTGCTGCAACTGTGAGTTTGAATCAACTCTACTTTCTTTTTTTTCTTTTTAAAAATATTTTATTTATTTATTTATTCATGAGAGACACAGCGAGAGCACAGAGAGAGGCAGAGACAGAGGCAGAAGCAGGCATCCCCCAGGGACCCTGATGCAGACTTGATCCTAGAATTCTGGGATCACGACCTGAGCCAAAGGCAGATGCTCAACCACTGAGCCACATAGGCATCCCATCAACTCTGCTTTCTTGGTGCTTTCAGAGCCCAATGTGGGGGAATCCTTAGTCTCTTTACCTGCAGTTATCAATTGTCCTCAGAATTGATGTGCTGATATATTCCAGAACCCTCAGCATCTTGCTTTTGTCCACTGTGCACTTTCTGCAAATGCCTGCTCCTGACCCCCATCCTTTGCCTGGGGGACTTGCTCTGGGAGAGCTTTTGTACAGAGCCAGCCCCTGCTCCTCCCTGGAAGTACACCACTCCCCTTGGCAGGTAAAACAAAGGCACATGTGCTGGGGAGATGTCCTGGCTCCAGTCACTTCCCTCCACTGCCTTCCTACACTTTGCACTGGTTGTCTCAGGAAGTGGCTCTTTGCCCCTTTGGTGCCTGTATAAAGTGGGCTACACATTTCTGGATTGCACATGCCAATTAGCATGCTTTACTGTTAATAACCACAGTAATGGCACGACTAATTTCACTGATCACGCAGCAATAGTTACCAAAGGCAGCATATTTGAGTGAGAATGGGTAATTTTGTAAAACCGTGAAGACATGGCCTTATGAAGGTTGAAAATTCAAAGCTAGCATCACTTGGATGGCATGGCGTTGAATTAGCTAATTATAGTGTTTTATATCTGTGTTTGATCATTATTAAAAAAGTTTCTCCCTCTTCCCAACACACACACAAAAGCAGGCAAAACCCTATCAAGCAAGTTTCTCTTTGAATTGAAAATTACTCTTGGGGCCAAGGAGGTTTCTGAATTACAAATGAAACTTTGGACATCAAAGAGATTTTTCCTCCGTCTACTAAGGGAAGAAGAGCTGTTTTTTCCCAACTTCATAAGAAGGGGAAAAAAATACATAGATTTGAAAGTGAATTTTCACCAGAGCAAAAAAAAAAAAAAAAAAAGAGTGGAAACCACTGAGTTCCTGTTGTGTAGACAAATTTGAATGTTGCTGTAATGAGATAAAATGTGGCCAGGACTGATAAAAAGGAAGAACATGCTTTGTGTTAAGATCAGGTCCAGGGCTAAATGACCATTTCTTCCTGAGCAGACCTAATTTCTCTATCAGCTGTCTAATCAAGAGAAGAGATGCTGGATCCCTAAGAACAGTTAGCTTTGAATTGGCTTCCAGATTTATTCTTTGGAGGACTGATGAAAAGTGACTTTTAAAAAAATACAATATATTTGATAATTAAAAAAAGTATCTGGCCCTGTATAAACGTATTTGCCTCTGAATTGATTCTCCATTTCCAAAACGATAGTATAGCCACAATGGAGGAAATAGATCCACTATAGTAATTAGTAGGAACAGTAACTGTCTACTACTCCCAATTTGTATTTTTAAGATATGTCATTTTGGGAACTGTGTTTTCATGGACTGGGCTATCCTTTCCTTTTCTGGGCTGTTTCTTTGCTTTCTGGGATTTAATGAATGCTGAGAGCTAAAGTAGAATAATCTCTGGATTATAAAGTGTTCTCATTGGTTGTCACAACAATCTAGTAAGACAGAGCAATGATACCTCCCACATAGTTGAACAGGAATCTAGCTAAGAAAAACCTATAGTGGACATTGGAATTAAGATTGGGACAATGTCTACCCTGACCACTCCTCTTTATAACATTATATGGAGTTTCTGTAGGATGCCAGGAATTGCACTGGATGCTTTACATTATGGTGTTTTGTTTAATCTTCTCCACTGGACCACGGTGTAGGGATATTACCCCCTCCTTTTTTTTTAAGTGGGCTCACCATGAAGCCCAACATGGGGCTTGAATTCATGACCCTGAGATCAAGACCTGAGCTGAGATCAAGAGTCGGTCACTTAACCAACTGAGCCACCCAAGCACCCCTATTTCCCCCACTTTAGAGATGAGGAAGTAATGGCTCAGAGAGGTTATGATCTTGTTCAGAGTTACACAGCGAGTGACTTTTGGAGCAGATATTTGTCACCACAGCAGTATGTCACTCCAAAGCAGGAGTGCTATTCTCTATCTGGCACAAAGATCCTCCTCTACTTGTTTTAGAAATCCGGACCTTGAGAGGGTTCATGACCAGCCTGAGGCTAAAGATGGTGGAACAAGCTCTCCTTGGTTTATTTTCACTTATCAGATACAGGCCAGACTGTTGGTAGATCTTTAAAGTTTTCATATATTTTGAGATCCTGCATGCTATAAAACATACAATTTTTTTTTCCCTTTCCAGGGAAAAACAAATTCCATTTGGGAAGTTAAAAGAAAAAAAAAATCCAGTGCAGCCTTTATATTTTTAATGCCCTTTAAATCTCTAAGGTCATTTTAATACATTGTCTGGCTTTTCTCATGAAAATATGTTGCTTATTATGTTAAGTAGACTAGAATAGTTTAGTCAAGGTTTCAGATGTAGTGATTGATTTTCATTTTCTTAGGTTGTAAATTAAACTTTATGAGACATTGGCATGAAGTTGAGGGCAGAAGACTCCATCAAAGTGGACCGAAAACAAAGATGTGGTGATATGTGGCAGGGCTGGGTGTACACCCCCCCTCCCCCGGGCCCTGAGACTCCATTGCACCAAGAGTCAGGACACCGCACAGGGATGTCCCTCCCCAGGGGGAGTCCTGCATTATCCTTCATTGATTCTGGGCTCTTTCTCCACCCATTTTCAGTTGTGCGGGGGTGTGGGGGGTGTGGGGGGGTGTGTGGGGTGCGGGGGTGGGGGGTTGTGGAAGGGAGGGGAAAAGAGGGAAGGTAAGGAGGGGAGGGACCAGCTTTCTGCTTTCATTTTCTCCTTCTCCTTCTCTTAAACTCCCTCCCTGTGGCCACAAGGGGGCCAGATGGCGAGGGAGGAGGAATAGCCTACCAGAGTTTGCAGGTACAGTGGCTCCCTGCGTAAGTGAGCTCCCTGTCTAAAGATTTCCAACTGCTTCAGGCTGCATGCCATTTAATATTAACATACATAATTGCAGCCAACTAGAAATGATTGTGTTAGGAGAAAGTCAGCTAGAGGTACATCTAGAAATTCTGCAACTCCCAACACATTCTAAGAACTAATATTTCTGGGTTTTTCTGTTAAATTAATTGGCTGCTTATTGTTTCATTTTATTATCTGCCCTTGTTAGCAAACAAGTGTTAGCATTTGTCAAATGCCGGAACATTTTCTGGAGAAAAGCATGACGTCTAAAAAAGTCGTTAATGTTGTGGAGGCGGCCAAAAGAATCAGGCAGTAAAGCTGTTTACAGCCTTTGTGTATGTATATTTACCCTTTCCTTCCCATTTCTGGTTATCATAATACTATTATTGATAAAGTATAATATTCTAGCATGATAATAATTATAAACGAGTCATGTAAAAATGCAGAGATCATTCTATTATCAAGATGATGTCTCTAGCTTTTTTCATGTATAATTATGGCAATCTTTGCAGATGATTAAGCTTTTTTGTCCCTCTTACCCAGCTCATTGATGGCACATCCCAGTTACTCATTTCAAAGTGGAAGTTTTGGGAAATAATTCAGTCTCTAGGATAAAGAAATCAAAGCATTGAAGTGATTGCTTTTTTTTTTTTTTCACATTTTCCTTGGATTTGGAAACATTTGGGTGAACACATAATTTTAAGAGGCACATATTAAAATTTCACCAAACATCGGAACACAAGATTTTGCTTGTCATAAGAAAATTAAGAGTTGTCATTTATCAAAATAAAAATCAAAAGAAAAAAAAAGAATTGTCATTTATCCGTGTGTGTTTTCAACTCACCAGCTGACTTCATTCCTTTTTCTCATTTCGTTCTCTTCTGATAAACTTCAGGGAGAAAGGGTCTTGTCTTCCTGTGATGAGAGTGGGTGAGGGTAAGGGTCACCTCATATCCATGCTAAGTCAGATTTGAGCCAAAGAGATGCAGGGGGAAGAGAAGTTCACGTTGGTTTTGTGTGTCACTGATCCTGTTTCCTGCAGACTTGCTGAGATTTTCCGGGGCCACAAATCAGTGGTTAGTGGAATGCCTGGACTTCCCCCAAAAGTCTGTGGGATATAAAGCCCATTTTCTAACAATCCCAGACTGTATTGTTTTACCCAAATGCATTGGACACAAAACTGTATTTTCAACTGAATGCGTGATGTTTATATATTTTTTTTAACTATGGCTCTCCGTCTATCCAGTTAACACTGGTTCTGCTTTTAATGAGCTCATGCTTCTGACATTGCTAATGATAACAGCATTATCAGCTACTGGACATTTTCTTCTGAACATTTAGTATGTGCCAAAGACTTTACATGCACCGTGTTTCTTTATTGTCACAACAGTACTCTTATTTACGTGCAATTCACAAATAAGGGAAAAAGGTTCTCAGAGGTTAAAAGGTCACAAAATTGGGCCGACCCAATTCCAGGCCTCTCTAGCCCCAAAGCTTTACTCTTCATCATTCTACTTCACTACCAATAGCAAAGGGTTTTTCTTTTTTCTATAATGAAAAGAGATTAATGGCTTAGTTTTAAAAATTTTTTATTAAAAATAAATTTTGTGCCAAGGGTAGGTGGGGCGTGGCGTCTTCCAAATGATGCCTGCTGAGGTGGCAGGCAGGGCTATAGTCCAAGGTCCCTTCACGCTTTACTGGTGGCAAGGCAATCAGCCTCTGATCCTGCTAGGGCAGGGGTTGGACCTCTTACCAATCACGCAGCTGCTCATCTCACAGCTTCTCTCTGAGAGTCTGATGTTCCCTTCTTAGATCCCAGGCCCTACTGCAGAACGCTCCTGCTAGTGTCCTGATGCTTCCTGTCACTACCTGAGTGTCTCAGGTGAATGCAATTCCAGAAGGCCCGGTGGGTGTGTATTATCAGGACATTTCTCCCTTTTCTTATCACACACTGTGATACAACATGGAATCTTTCCTGGTCATCTGGTATAGATCTCATTTCTTTAAACTTTTTATTTAGAAAATTGGAAACATACACACAAAAGGCAGAACAGGATAACAAGACTTCCTGTATCTATCATCCAGGATCTGCAATGATTACTTAGGGCCAATTTTGCTTCACTTCTACTTGTAACTCCCTGTCTCCTTCCTAGTGATTATTTTGAAGCAAATTATAGACATATTATTTCATCTGTAAGTACTTTGGAATATATCTCTAAAATATAAGGGTTACATTAAAAAATGTATTTATAATCCACTATCACACTTAATGGATTAACAGAAAATGTTTAAAATAATAAAATAGTGATTTTTCTCATTTCCTCAATTGTCTCAGGATTTTTTAGCTTTTTTTTTTGTTTAAATCAAGTTCCAAATAAGCACCATAGCTTGCAATCTGTTGATCCATGTTTTAAGTCTCTCTTAATTTATAGACTTTCCCTCCTAGTCTTTTTGTTTTCCTTTTTTCTTTTTTTAAAAATTAAATTCAATTTGCCAATATATAGTATAACACCCAGTGCTCATCATATCACATGCCCTCCTTAATGCCCATCTCCCAGTTTTTGCTCTTTATTTGTTGAAGAAACTGGGTTATTTGTTATATAGGACAGTGTATCTCAAACTATGTGCTGTAAAGGATGAGGGTTTTGTTGTTGTTTTAAATTTTAATAAATCACAGCCAATAGTTGGATAATATGTAAGAATTAATTACTTAGGGGGCTCAATTGGTTAAGCATCAGCCTTTGGCTCAGGTCATGATCCTGGGGTCCTGGGATTGAGCACCTTGTAAGGCTCCCTGCAGAGTGAGGAGCCTGCTTCTCCCTCTCCTCCCCACTCCTGCTCTCTGTCACCATCTCTGTCTTTCTCTCTCAAAAAAATAGATATAGTCTTTTTTAAGAAAAGAATTAATTACTTGAAAAATAAAAAGATGCAGAAAATACCACCCCTAATTTTTCAGATTCAATAGACATAAAATTACATTTCAAATGAATATAATCACAACAAATATAACCTAGGCAACAAGAAAAGAATTATTCAAAGCATATGCATTGTTCATTGAAATTATGTGTGATTAGGGGTACCTGAGGGACTCAGTCTGTTAAGTGTCAGACTTTGGCTTAGGTCGTGATCTCAGGGTCCTAGGATCAAGCCCCGTGACATGCTCCCCACTCAGCAGAAAGTCTGCTTGTTCCTCTTATCCTCCTCCTGCTCGTGCTCTCTCTTTTACAAATAAAGAAATAAAATCTTCAAAAAAGAGGAAATTATATGTGATTAATAACATTTCAATTATATTCATAAATTTCGTCCATAAACAATTGTCACTAAATGAAACTAATGAGTAAAGTCACAATTTCCCACATTAAGCACTTATATAAACACTTTGATTTTGTACAAATACCATAAATATCACTATTTAAAGTTTTATGTGATAAAGAACTTTCTTCTTGCTTGTAAGTATAGTTACTCTAGGTTGGATTGATGACAACATCACCTACAGATGATAATGTACATGTGGACTTTTCACTGTTTTTTTTTTTTTTTTTTTAAGATTTTATTTATTTATTTATGAGACACACACACACACACAGTGAGAGGCAGAGACATAGGCAGAGGGAGAAGCAGGCTCCATGCAGGGAGCCCGATGTGGGACTTGATCCCGGGACCCCAGGATCACGCCCTGGGCCAAAGGCATATGCTCAACCACTGAGCCACTCAGGCGTCCCATGTTTTGTTGTAATAACAATAACACCTATATCAGAGAAAGCAGAACTAGGTACTGACAATGGATTAAGGACAAATTTTGAAAATACAGCTTCATTTGCTTCACTTTGAATGAATTAAAAATGAATATCCTGAGCTGGCTGAAATCGTTTTAAAATCTCTTCTTTCATTCAATTAACATATCTCTGGTTTCTACTTTATCCTTAAAATTACAGTTATATTTACATAATTTTTTATTCAATCTGATAATCTCTAATTTTTAAGATAACCATTTACATTTAATGTAATTATTGATATGGTTAACTTTAAATCTATAATTTTTCTTGTGTTCTGTTTGCCCAATCTTTATTTACATTTTTTCTTCTTTTCTTGTTTTCTTTTGAAATAATTAAATGCTTTCTATGCATCCATTTTATCTCCACTGTTGGCTTTTTAGTTATGCCTCTTTTTTATATTTTTAGTAGTTTCCTAACAGCTTTTAATATACATTTTTAATTTATCATAACCTACCCCAAACAATATTATACCACTTCATGTATAGTATTAGAACCTTTCAGCAGTATATTTTCAGTTCCTCCCTTCCATACTTTGTGCTATTGTTGTCATGCAGGATTTTTTTACATATATGTCCAGCAATATATTGTCACTGTTTTTGCTTTAGCCAGTCAATTATCTTTTAGATTAAAATTAAGGAAAACTATTTTTTATACTTTCATTTTTATCATTTCCAGTGCCATTCATTTCTTTGTGTAAATCCAAGTTTCTAAATAATTCCATTTTTCTTTCACCTGAATAAACTTTAACAGTTTGTGTAGTGCTTATCTGCAGGAAATGAACGACCTCAGTTTTTCCTTATGTAAAAAAGCATTTTGTCTTCATTTAAAAAGACATTTTCATGTGATACAGACTTCTCAGATGATAGTTTATTTTCAGTACTTTAGAGATATCCACCATGTATTCTGATTTGTATGATTCTGATGAGAAGTCTGCTATAATTCATATGTCTATTTCCTGTATTCCCCTCTGTACACATTGTTTCTTTTTTTCCCCTCAGTTCTCTGGCTGCCTTGAAGATCTTCTCCTATTTTTGGTTTTTTAAAAATCTGACTATGGTATGTCTGAGGCTCTCTGTGTGTGGGTTTGTGGGGGGTGATTTTATTTTAATCCTGTGTGTGGTTCTCCAAGCTTCTTGGATCTGTCATTTGATCTCATATGTTATCATTGGAAAACATTTAGCTATTATCACTTGTAATATTTCTTCTGATATGTTCTATCTTTTCTCTTTGGAATTCTAATGTGATAGATCTCTTTTTTTTTTTTCAAAGATTTTTTTTTAAAGACTTTATTTATTTAATCATGAGAGACACACAGAGAGAGGCAGAGACATAGGAAGAGGGAGAAGCAGGCTCCCCACAGGGAACCCAATGAGGGACTCGATCCCCATACCTGAGACCACGCCCTGAACCATAAGCAGACGCTCACCTGCTGTGCCACCCAGGAATCCCTAAGGATTTTATTCATTTGAGAGAGTGAGGGAACACAAGCAGGAGTAGGGGCAAAAGAAGAAGCAGACTTCGTGCTGAGTGGGGACCAGGACCATGAGATCATGACCTGAGCTGAAGTCAGACACTTAATTGACTGAGTCACTCAGGCGGATACTCCACAGTGGCGCACCTGGGTGCCTCAGTTAGTTGAGTGTTTGACTCTTGTTTTAGGCTCAGGTCATGGTCTCAGGGTCCTGTGATTGAGTCACCCCTGCTCAGTAGGGAGTGTGCTTGAGGATTTCTCTCCCTCTCCCTTTGCCCCTCCTCCTGCCTGCACACACTCTCTAAAGTAAATAAATCAATCTTTAAAAAAAATGCCCACACCTCTTGGGTGTTCTGAGGTTTTTTAGTCTTTTTTTCTCTTTTGTCATAATTTGTATAATTTCCATTGTATTATTTTCAAGTCCACTAAGTCTTTCTGCAGCTGTGTCTACTCAATTGATAAGTCTTCTAAAGGAATTCTTTATTTCTGATATCAAGTGTTATTTCTAGCATTTCCTCTTGACTTTCTCATAGTTTGTATCTTCCTGTGGAAACCTCCTGCTTATATACGTCATCTAATTTTCTAGTGGATCTATTAATATATTAATCACAGTTGTTTTAAAATTCACATTCAGTAGTTCTAACATTTGGTCTGTTGATTGCTTTGCTCTTAACAATGTGTTGATTCTCCTTATTTACTTGTATGTCATGTAATTTTTGACTGAATGTTAGGTATTATGTATATGAGTTGAGGTAATAGTATTTATGCCTGGAAATTGTTACACCATTTTGTCAGGCTGTTAGTACAAGGGGTTGAGCCGATATAGTTAGGATTCGATCTGCATTTGAGTTGTGTTGTTGCTATTGTTACCTTTAGAGCATCTAAGTCTTCAAATTTTTGTGATAGGTTGCTCTTATTTTGTATTTAGCATTATGGGTTTTTTTCTCAGCACTCCTGCTTCTGAATTATCGGTGTTATTTCTGCACACCTGAAGCATGGTGGGAGGGTAGAAGGAAGTCTCTGAAAGTTTTTGCATTCAGCAATATATTAGAACTATCTCATACAATCTCATGAGAACCAGTTGTACTCTTTCCCACTCCATATTCAGTGCTGTCATGTGATAATTTGAAAGAGGTGATGGCGAGAATGTTTACATCAAGGAAACTGGCCAATACTGCAAATATGGCCATTTTAACCAGGGGAACTGATAGGTAGACATGTGCCAGCACAATAACTCTTGTATTTATAGTTGGTCTTGAGTGGGAAACTATATTAATCCTTCCTCAGTGGTTTAAAAACAAAAAACAAAAAACAAAGGTCTTCTGCTTTGTATCAGTGTAAGATTCTGAACCCCTGAGGTAGAGGGTTTTGATTCTACCCTTCCTCCAGCAGCAAGGGACCTTTGACTTTGCTCTGGAAAAGAATTTTCTATCCCTTCCCCAAAGGCAGACATATTTTGCTTCTGTTTCCCTCCCAGAAACCATGGATCTTTGTCTATGCCCTTGTGGTCAAAGGGATTACTGCCCTTTTCCCATTGGCTTAAGACTTTTAATTCATAGGAGAGTAAAGTTTGGGAATGAAGGTAAGGTTTTGTGCTTATCCTTTTGCTCTCCTTGATTAGCTCCTGATGCCTGAACCAAGAGGGCTTTCAGTTTCCTGTTTTTCTCCCAGTCTTTCTCTTATGAGAAAGATTTGTTTTAATGGGGAAATTTTCTTTCTTTTTTTCTTTTTTCTTTTTAATTTATAACAGAAAGAGTATAAAATGTTTTCTATATTTTAAGAGCAATTCAAACATTTTGTGTGTTTCCAGCAACTGAGTTCTTCAACAGATTGATTCAATGATGCTATATATGCACAATTACAAAAATAAAACTTACAGAAAATAACTTATCAGAAACTGAAAACTTCCTTTATGTCTGAAGCTCCCAACTACTCCACAGTGACATGCTAGTTCACACTTGACCTTTAAGAATTCATTAAAATCTATACAATGTCTTCTTTTAGGCCTGTATGGTGCCCACCCCTTCCTACTGGGCTCTGTCAAATATGAACAGTTCATATGTCTCATACTTCCTCAGAAGGACTAGTCACTCATGGAAAATAGTTCACTTGGTTGCCTAGTTACCACAGTTTTATGATGGGTTCAAGAACAGTTATGCTTTTTAGATTATTCAGCTTTTTTCATGTTAAAGTGGGAGTGATATTTTTGGTAGTTTCCTAAATCCTAAGGAGAAGCAAGATATCCCTAAACTTTTTGTTTTTTCTTTTTAAAAAATGAGGCATAATTTATTTAAAATAAGCTGCACATAGTTAAAGAACACAATTTGAGAGTTTGATATGTGTATATTTGTGAATAATCCACATAGTCAACGTAATGACTATATTAATCCAAAAATTTCCTCCAAAAATGTCCTTATACTTGTAAGTTATTTTTTTTCTCTCCTCACCTTAACCTCCATTCTTTGGCAAGCAACTGATCTATTTCCTGACCCTAAATTATCTTTTTTATCTATTTCTTCTGATAGATTCCAGATTTTATACACTTTTGGTTTACAGTTGACCAATTACACTTAGACTAGGATTTAACTGTAGCATGGTCCTATTGCTCTGGACTAACAAATAGCTCATAGTACATGTAATTCATCACATGAATTAGATATGAGTTTGGGTGACCTGAATAGATCTCTACTCTATTCAATGAGATAAGTCCACTGACCAGGGGATTAGATGTTAAATTACAATGTTAAATTACTATAAACATTTCTAAATGCTTACTCCCAATTTCTGTACTTATCATGGGTCAGTGATAAGGAGTTTGTGGACTACATTGTCAATGGATCACACTTTGAGTAACATTGCTACAGAATTTTAAGTCTGGATTTGGTTGATTACATTCATGTGGTATAACTTAATGTCTTGCATTGTGCCCACTTTTTCTATAAACTGATTGTTCTAGGGGCTTGATCTAGTTTCAGATTCAAATTTTTTTCAGAAGAATTTTATTAGAGGTGCTGTATATTTCCATTAGTGGGTATAGAATGTCTGGGTGTCTCTCTTTTTGTAATTTTAGCAGCCTGTTGATGATTGTTACTTATGTCCATTAGTTCATTAAGGGTTGAAAAATGATTCTGTTCTGATTTTATCTTAAAAAAATTTTTTTTAGCATCTTGAATATTTCTGCAAAAAAGATATATCCCTTTGTCAACTTTGGGTGTAATTTTGGGTTACCTTGAAGACCATGGAAAGGCTGGAGAAATATTCAATTCTTCCTTTTTATTTCCCAACTTTAAAAACAATGAGTTAGCATACTCTAAACATGGTCAGTGAAGTTTTAAAAATAATTGTTACCATGGACTGATATAAATGCATGCTAGGCTTCAGTCATTGCAGTTCTTATTCTAATGCTCAAATGGTACCTTCTTTGGCCAGTGGAGGATCATTTAAGCCAGCCTCTGTGTCTTTTGGACATGATTCTATTGGTGTTTTAGTGCTGTTTACTTTCTGGTATAAAATGTTCCAGATTTATTTTGTCTGTTTCCTGCTCTGGAGTTAGAAGCCCTGGTTTATTATTATTTTTTAAATGGTCAGTGGTGGTATATGTATACAGTGGAACATTACTCAGCCATTAGAAATGACAAATACTCACCATTTGTTTCAGTGTGGATGGAACTGGAGGGTATTATGCTGAGTGAAGTAAGTCAATCGGAGAAGGACAGACATTATGTGGTCTCATTCATTTGGGGAATATAAAAAATAGTGAAAGGGAATAAAGGGTAAAGGAGAGAAAACGAGTGGGAAATATCAGTGAGGGTGACAGAACATGAGAGACATCTAACTGGGAAACGAACAAGGGGTAGTGGAAAGGGAGGTGGGTGGGGTTGGGGTGACTGGGTGATGGGCACTGAAGGGGGCACTTGACAGGATGAGCACTGGGTGTCATGCTAGATGTTGGCAAATTGAACTCCAATACAAAAAAATAAGAAAATATATACAAAAAAAATAAAATTTGACTTTCAGAAAAGTTTAAAAAAATAAATAAATGGTCAGTGGTATTTAGAAACCATAATCTGGGTAGCAGAGGATATAAATGATTTTAATGGCTACACAATAGCCAAATATATATCAATTTTATTAAATCACTTTCCATCTAATGGACAATGACTACTTTTCAACTTTTGACCCTATATCTTCACACATAGCTCTTGACTACTGATTCTGTCCTTTCACTTAGTGTTAGCCATTCTGGAGAAGAAAGAGATCAGCTCATTCCAGCAGAGGTACCCATAAGTCCTCAGATAATGTTAACTGTTTAATGGGTGAGGAGAGGCATGTGATAGGAACTCAAACCAATAATCGTAATTCAGTCTTTATAACCTGCATCTGAAAAGGGAGGGCAAGAATGGATTCTTCTCAGTATGAATTAACTGTTGGGGGATTGATAAAATAAGTTTTACTTTACCAACTCAAAGATGAGGTGTTTTTTGGCAGCCAGGTTCCAAGACTTTTCCAGATTCCATGAGTTTTTCTCATATGAGGAAGCAAAGTTAGGATCTTTCATTGACAGTAATGGACATTACTGGTAAGCAAATACCATTCATTAATCACAGAGCCTTTCAAATCTCCATAGCAAAGGGAAAACTGATTAATATTCTTTTGACAAGCTTTCTCTGTTCAAAGGGAAGTGCACAAACAGATCATAACAACAAACTATAAAGGGGGTAGTATAAGTAAAATTCCACAGAAGGCTATTTTCTGTTGCTTTTTGGGAATGGGAGAGTGAATGCAGTTATAGGCAGAATAGTGGTTTGCTAATGAATGTTCACAGGTGGTGTTAGAAAATCACATGACTGCTTTTCCTGTCTATGAATTTGGCACATTTGGTTGAAGAAGGATGTTTTGGTAGCTAAAATATCACAATAAATGAGAAAAATGATGCTTACTGGAAAGAAAGTATTCTCTGTGAAATACATTGGGAAAACCACTGATTCTTGTAATTTAAAAAAAATGTTAAATAAATAAGTAACATAATAATGAAAGAAATAGAGAAAACATTAAAAAATTGATATCCTCAGCTTAGGAAAATTTGATATATTTTATTTATTGACTTCTTTGCATATCAGAAATGTAAATCTGCACATCATTCTTGCTGATAACTTCTTTCTTTCATCAGGTTAGAGTTTTCCAGCTTTAGGGCCTCACATCTCTCAGTTGCATATTTTCTCATTTTTTTCTTTGGTGATACTATCCAGCACTCTGGCTTTTAAAACCTCCTATTTGGCTTTGAACCTGCAATTCATATTTCAAACCTTGACCTGTTCCTATCACATACCTCTCCTCACCCATTCTATAGCCAATGGCCTACTCAACCTATTAACTGAGAATCCATGGTTATTTTTGAACTCTTGATTTTGTGTGCTAAACCCTCCCCACTGTAGTCTCTGCAGCAAGAAATAGACCACTATCAACCCAGTTGTTAGGCCAGAGGTCTGGGCATCATCATTAACTTGTACCCTTTCCTCATATCCCCTAGGACCTGTGAGCAGATCCTGCTATTTCTCATTGCCTCCATCACCTTGTCCAGATTACCATTGCCTTAGCCAACAATCCTGCAGTCTTGTCTGAATCAGGCTTACAACCTTTTATCTCATTGGTCATCTACTGAGACACTGTGCAGCAGGAGCCCCACCCTTGGGGATTTATTTCTTTTTTTTTTTTTTTTTTTTGGGGATTTATTTCTACTGGAAAAGACACACAAAGACAAGCAGCTACCTTATCATGAGGTACATGCCAAAGTGGAGGTAGGTAGAAAGTTGCTTTGAACTTTGAAAGGAGAGCAACTAATAGTGACCGTCCCTCAGGGATATTTGAACTGTGTCCTCAGGATGAGTATGAACTTGCTAAGTAGAGAGGGGGGAAAACCTATTTGAGGAAGAGTTAATGGCAAGTACAAGAACTGTAAAAGGACATGGTGGCAGGTGGAAATCTTTAAATGGGTAAGTGAAGCTAAAGATTTTCCAGGGAGGTCACATATATGGACAATTTTAAGGGTATCTGTTTCTAAACTGTCAGCTTTCAGATATGCACGTTCCTAAAATGGCTGTGCTTGAAAAGGAGCCCATGTTCACAATAGCCCTCTCCACTTTCTGGTAGAAGGACACACCTCTCACCCCATCCAATCTCACTTTGATGCATTGCCTTATGCTAGGATGTGAAAACCCCTACGGTGTGAATTAAGAGGACAACTTGAAATAATCAGACTATGGTAACACACACACTCCTAGGTCTCTTCTGTTTTATACACATTTCTGTTGAAGGTGTTAGAAACGGGACTTGAAGATGTTAGGATGTTCTAAATTCAGATGAGGAAGTTGTATAGGATAGTGACAGGATTCTTGTAAAAAATAACAGAAATGTTCGTTAGACTACCAGAATTTTCAAGATGCATTGGATAAAGCCAGTGGGTATAAATTTTTTCAGGATCAGTTTTGGATTTAATGGTTTTTATTCAATAAGGTAATTAAAATATACTTCGTCATATAATTAAATAGATATTCTAGTTCCAGTGGATCCCCTTCCTGCAAAGCATGTATGAGAGGTCCATGCCCAGAAATTGAAACTTAGCCAATAAAGGAACAACTGGGGTTCACATCCAGATCCACTTGACCCCAACAGCCCTGCTCTTGGCCAGGTGCATATGACTTCTGACAGGTCTGTGGCTTCTTCACCCATCTTTGGAATGTGCCTATGGCTAATAGCCAGCCAGAGGCCAGTGGACTGTACAGAGGAAGGCCGAGGGCCCAGCACTCAGTAACTGATCCACACAAGGTGACCATTGTTTCTAGACATAGGATTTTGTCTAGAATGAGCTAGCTCTCAAATAGTAATGATGATTTCAATGCTTGAATATGATAGTTTGCCCAAACTTTCCCCAATGAACTCTCCTGATTTCTGAATTGTTTGGTATTTGAAGGGGCACTTAAAGCAATTCAGCAATTTAGAATGTGATGTTCACACTCACAGTGTCCTTTTCTTTGCATTTTGACTCAAGTATTTTGGGCTTTAGGAAGGAAGGACAGGGATCCCTGGGTGGCGCAGGGGTTTAGCGCCTGCCTCTGGCCCAGGGCGCGATCCTGGAAACCCGGGATCGAATCCCACGTCAGGCTCCCGGTGCATGGAGCCTGCTTCTCCCTCTGCCTGTGTCTCTGCCTCTCTCTCTCTCTCTCTGTGTGACTATCATGAATAATAAAAATTAAAAAAAAAAAAAAAAAAAGGAAGGAAGGACAAAGAAACCACTAGAGAACTTTCACTCAAGTGTCCAGACTTGAGCAGCATTGGAGTTAGGTACCTGCTGTTATGAACTGAGTTCACAGAGCTTTCTATACTCCTCCTTGAATTTAGAAAGGGAATGGAAGCAGACAAGCAGTTCTTGGGGAGAACAATAAATCTGCTCCTCTATACCCAAGAGCAGCACCAAAGCCTGGTGGTGCGGTGCTGGCTCTTCCTTTTGCTGTCCCTTCTTCTGTCCTGGTGAGGATGAAGCACATCCTGTCCACTGCATACATTCTCCCCAAGAAAAGGGCCCAGACTCCAGCTGTGAGAGTTGATTGATGTCATTCTAGATCCCGGAGGCTTTACAGGCCTCCTCTGTCATTTCAAAGGAGGAAAAAGGACAAGTGTGGGTGGGGAATTATGCAGAAAAAATTTCTTTATTTTGTCAAAATGGGGTGGAGTGAAAGGGAAAAAAGTGTGGGAGTAAGCACTGGGTTTCTGTGATAAATAGACTGCTTAGGTTAGAAGAGTCAAAGAACTCTTCTTTGAGAACTAATTGTTTGGCCGTTTGTTCATTCATTCATTGAGCAGATACAGAGGCCCTATTATACATTGGACCCTGTGCTGGCTTTGGAATAAATAAAGATGAATAAAATTGAGTGCTCACCATGTGTCGTTCACAATCTTGTGGTGAATACATATGTTATAAAAACTGTTACAGTGCTACTTGAGATGTTATGTAGAGAAGGCGGGAAATACTACAGGATGAAGAATTTTCACCCTCCCCACTATGGGGAGGAGCTGTTGGAAGGGGAATGGGCTTTATTTTATTTTGTTTTTAAAGATAGATTTTATTTATTTATTCATGAGACACGCACACACACACACACACACACACAGAAAGAGAGAGAGAGAGAGAGAGAGATTGACAGAGAGAGGCAGAGACACAGAGGGAGAAGCAGGCTCTCTCCTGGGATTACAACCTAAGCCAAAGGCAGATGCTCAACCACTGAGCCACCCAGCTGCCCCAAGAATGGGCTTTATAAAGACAGTAATATTTGAACCAAATATTCAAAGGGGCCTTTAGCATCAGGGTTACGAATGAGCCTGGAGAAGAGGCTGCATGGATCTAGGACCTTACTCCACTACCTCCTGGCTTTGTGATCTTGGCCATGGCCATGTCTGTAAATGAGCATAACAGCATCATAGGGTCATTGTGGGCTTTAAATGAGATGGTATTTGCAAACCAAATGCTTGATGTGGAGCTGTGCCAGGGCGAATTCTCTATAAAAGTTCTGTTGTCAGGGTCCTGGCTGTCCTTTGTGGTTGTTATGGAAGGATATGTAGGAGTTTGTCTGTCAGAGAGAAGGGGGAGTATACATGGACGGATCATCAGGAGAAAGAAAGGAATTTAGGTAGCTGAATGGAGGGCTGAGGTAAGGGTGGGGGAAGATCTTGCTTCCATGTAAAGCAGCTTGATCCTCTTTGATTTGGGCTTGGATGCAGGGGTAGGGAGAGGGGGAGGGTTGTTAAACCCCTCTGAGGGCATTTAAACAATTACAGAGAGGATAATGTGGTCCAAGTTATTTTAGTCCCATTCTCAGGACAGGTATGCTGAAGAGCACATCACTTGTGGGTGTTCAGAGTTGATTTGATTTTACAGATGCAGGTTTTTGTTTTGTTTTATTATGTTTTGTTTTTTTCTGATGAACTCAGCTAGGCTGGTTGTCAGTTGGGTCAGAAGGTTTCGGGCTTGTGACTGGCATGGCTCTGGTGGCACCAGTGTTGGTATGCTTCATGGGATTCTAATGGCTTTGACCTGAAACCTCCTTATCTCCTTTAAATCAAGGTTCTATTAGGCCAGTGGTTCTTAGCCTTGGGTATACATTAGAATCACCTGGAAGACTTAAACGGTACCAATGCCTGCACCACCCCCCTAGATCCTATTTTACAAAAGCTCCCATATCATCCTAAATCATAGTATCTATAGTCACTGTCTTGGGGAGTCAAAGGCTCATTAATGGGTGTTGTGGTTTAGAATAACCCCGACCTTACTTAGTGACATTGGGCCTTCTTTGTAGAGGTAGGGCTGCCTTGGTGATAATGTGCTAGAAGCCTTCCTTTCCTGGGAGATACCTTTAACAACAAAAAGGATATTCTTAGTAAATATGTAACATGGTGAGGGTACTTCTGGCTCATCTGAGCCAACTGTCTACTCTCATCTAATCTGCTGCCTTGAACTCAGGTGTGGCAGAGAATAATTTCTGGGCTCTGGAGTGCTTGTTGCCTTTGGTGACTACATAGGATCCTCTGTTTTGCTCTTAGTCTTTCTCTGATTTCTACCAGTTTTGCCTAATTTCTTACCCAGGGGCCTTGCAGTTCTGACTTTTTGTGGCTTGACCATTGAAATCTTCCTGCTTTGACCCTAGGATCTGCCTAGAAGGGATCAGCTGCTTCTGCTGTAACCTCTGTCACAATCCTGTTGGCAGATTTCTCTCCTACCCCTGGGGTCAGTCCACACCCCACTCCCAGGTGTGATCATTGGCATCCAAAGAGCATAATCTCTTTAGAAGATGCCTAAGGCAAGTCAGCTGTTGAATTGGTCCAAACAGGTTCCTTTGAGGAGCATTAAATTGCCTGTTCCTCAATAAAATGTTAAACTGATATGAATCACTTTTTGCCAAAATTAAGATGATTGGACTTATGGAGGAGGCGGGGAAAGCAGGACCTTTTGATCTCCTGCTAAGCACCCCATGGCAGTTTTGACTTTTGGATTGAATTTTGGGCAGGTTGGCTCAGATTGAATACAATGCCAGGGGCTGAGGTTACAAGTGGCGTTCCTGCAGAGTGCCAAACCTCAGAAACTGGCATTCTACCAGATGGGAACATTTGATTGCTCAGTGCACAGTGATTGAGGAGAAACAAAACAAAAAAAGATCAAAAATAGAAGAGAGAATCCCCGCAGAAATCTTCAAGGCACCCTCTTGTCACCTGGAAAGGAAAGGGTGTGCTTTTTTTTGGTATTCCAGTAAGATTCATCTATTGCAGAAAAAAAAAGCCCTAAAAACTTATGCTCTGATAATCACAATAATTATAGATTATTCTTCTATGCCTGGTAGAGCATCTAAGTCATAAAAAGCCTAAGCAGGGCTGAAATGGAATTTTTTAAAAGTTACATAAAAATTCCATGCACAGAGTTGGTGATTATATATGTAGGAGAGGTTAATATTGAAGCAGTGACATGATTAATTTCAGTCAGTAAAAGGTGATTGTGAGCCCAGCCTTTCTCCAGCGAATGTTGGCTGTAAAAGAAAGCTCACATGGGGGTGCCATGGAAGAAAAGGTGTTGTAACCATGCACCTTCTGCCAGTAGCTGTTTCATAATGCAAGCCCATTAATCGAGGAGGAAGATGACCCTGCGCCCTACAGCAAAACCACACATGTTCTTGCTTGAAAAAGTGGACATAAATGCAATTCCATTGTGAAAGAATTGGGAGCAGTGAAGTTTTTCCCCTTTCTTTTGGAAACCTACGCTCTAGAAGGGTTAAGATGGTTTAAAAGTAGTTACGTAAATAGCCGTTTCCAGCCATTGTCAGTAGATTGTCTTGGAGTATTAGCTGTTTATTTCACTGACATATTCTGAAGGGTCTATAGGGGGCTTTTTCAGAAGTCAAGACCTCAATGTAATATACAAGCATTGATTCTGATATTTCCCTTGATAACAGTGCTCGACCATATTGGGGTCGTAAGTCAGTAAGGTTCATTGGCTGCCGTAATGCTCACTGTCACCAGTAATAAGTACAAAGGACTTGCTCTAAAAGCTGGCTTATAAAACTTTAAGGAAACTTGGATTGCTTAAGTGAACTTGCGAGGCTCTGGGGGGTGCCAAGCCAGTCTTAGTTGTCTACTTATATTAATTTCATAGAGTTTAAAGGGTCAAGAAAGACGGTTGGTGATGCTTATTAATTTATGAAAGACAGACTCTTGTCTGTCTTGCTATCTCGCTTTGACCATTCTGCCTTCCCTTTTAGAAAATTTAATATAAATTAAACCTTACCAGACAAGAGTGCCCTAAAGGATTAAATCTAAAGTTCACAGCTGGACTAAAAGGATCCAAAGACGCTATGTCTTTTTGCTGGCACAATTTCATTTGAAGTGATGTTCGAACAATAGAACCACATGGTGGACATAAAACATGAGAAAAGCAATTAGAGGCATATTGCAGTTAGTCAAGGATTAGGATATTTTAAAAATATGAGATATACTTGCTTCTAAGGATTTTTTTCTCATCTCCCCAAGAAATAATAGCTTGTAAAGGGAGCATCTTTTTGGCCTTAAGTGGGGGCATGGTTCTTGTTAAGATGAGAATGTTTATGTGTCATTACAATGTCTCAAAATACACCTGATGGCTGAGGCCAAACTTCTGAGAAAAGAGAAGTGGAACATTGCCATAGAAACTAAACCCAATCTTACCAATGGAAATATTCCTCCTTGGTTGATTTGCACTGGAACAAAGAGGGAAGGCCACAATCATGCAAAGACGGGTATTTAAAAATGCAATTTTTAAGTAGTCTTCACAAAAATCTTTGAATGTTTTTTCCCATTTTACAGATGTGGGTATGGAGGCACAGAGAGAGAGTAATACATTTTCAGAGGTTGTATGGCTAATGGTTGCCTGAGGAGTAGTAGGAAATAAAAGGATCTGCTACTTATCCCCACCCCCCACCCTTCAAATCAGGGATTGTAGTTGAGCAATATTACTGTCAAGCCAGACTCTTTTAAGAAGACTTTTTAAGCAATATATCCAAAGGAGAGAATAGCATGTACGCCAAGGCCTGGAGTGAGGGATGGAAATCTAGCCAGCTTGGCTGTAGTGCATTGGGCATGGGGAGTGTAGAGGATGCAAGATTAGGCTGGGAAGGTACCAGGCAGCCGTGCTGAGTAAAGTAGGCTAGTAATTTGAATTTTACTCTGGGAGCAGTGGGAGACATTTGCAAGTTGGAAGCAGAGGAATACTCGGATTTGTAAATCTATGAGTTTGAAAGGCTACTCTGAGAGACCACCACTTCTTGTTGGGCTAGAATAGCTGGTGGCAGATTGTGTTCCCTAGAGAACAGGTAAAAAATAGAGACAAAATACACAACCCTGGGCTTGAAGGAGGCAGAGAGCTGCTGAGGAAAAGAGGAGAATGGCTAGGACTCCATAAAAGTAAGCTAACTTCTCTAGCCTCTTTTAGATTAGGTTCATTTGCAGGTGTATGGATGGGCAAGAAGCTGAAAAATCCAGAATTTGCACTAGTAGAAGGCTGCTGCTGGGGAATAGAGAAACTAGCAGAGCTTCTGGGGAAGCCTTGAGAAGCCTCAAGCATGCAGCTGGTTCTTCCTTCAGTTGAATTCTGAGGCTGCATGGAGTGGGAGACCAAAATCCTAGGTAGAAGTCCTCTGAGAAAAATATGGCAGAGTTTTAATTTTCAGCAGTCTTCATAGTTTCAAGAGACAGAGATGAAAGTTCAAGCTCATTGTGGAGAGAGAGTCCAGTGAGCACACAGACTTTGAGGTTGAAATCTTGGAGGGCTGTGCCTTCCATGAGGGTAAACAAGAAGTAGATTGAACTTTGTCTTGACTGTTACCCAGCCTTGATAAAGGCTGGTTGGATAGTCCTGGTTAGATAGACATGCTAGTCTCTCATTAGACTAAGGTGATCAGATGTTGCTATGTCTGCCTAAAGGAGGGAAAGGAGGCAAATGGTCTCTGGAGGAAAATGATATCATCTGGAGTCTCTAAAAGCTTTATAAACAATAGCCATTAAATCAATAGTTGCTAGACATGCCAAAACTCAGAACCACATGACTGAAAACCAAGAGAAAAACAGCTCGAGGAAATAGGCCCACAGATACTCCAGCTGTAGTAGTTATTTTACAAGACCTTTAAGTAACTGGGTATGTATGTTGAGGAACACAGAGAAACTAAAAATAGAGAGGGTATATCAGAGGTATGAATCTGTAAAATCCAATCAAAGGGTTAATTGTAGAACTGAATAAATGATACCAGTAACAGTAATCTGGATGTGATAATAAGTGGAATTAGTGAACTGGAGGGCAGGTCAATGGAAAATCTCCATGCTACAGCACACAGAGAGGAAAGAATAGAAAATACAGAAAAGAGCATTATGTGGACACATGGGATTTAGTCAATGGATCTAACCTATGAATGGCATTCTAGAAGGAAATGATAGTGAGTAGAGTAGGAGCAATATTTAAAGAGATAATGGCTGAATATTTTCTAAAACTGATGGATGGTATTAATCTACAGGTTTCTGAAGCTCTGTGATATCAAGAAGTATAAAATACAATGTCATAGTATTGTATTATAAATAAATATAATAATTAGACAGCTAAAAACCAAAGACTAAAAGAAAAATAATATACATTACCTTCAAAGATGCAATAAGGTTATACCTGACTTGTCAACAGGAACAATGGGAGGCAGAAGACAATAGAATGACATCTTCCAAGGACTAAGAAGATTACTATGGTTTTCAGTAAGGAGAATGGATTTTGAGGGTCAGGGGTGGTTAGAGAGGATATGGGAAGAACAATTCACAGGCTTTTACTGTCTTACAATGTCTTGTATGAGGTGCCTGTAATCTGGGTTAGGATAATGAGGGTAGAGATGGAGATGAGTGAACTGAGTCAATAAATACTTAAGTCAAAAGAAGTAATGCAAAGCTGCCAATTCACCCACCTCCAACTTCCCAAAGACTTTGTCTCATCTCCATGGTTGCTTTCTTCTTTCTTCAGGTACCTCATAGACCTTCTGGTTGGCTGAGATGAAAGCACATCTTTCCCACAAGACAGTCTCTTGAATAACTCTATTCCCCCTCATTCTCATCTTCACATGTGATGCTCAGACAGTGACTGAGTACACCTCTGGCTCTCTGTGGAGAATTCCAAGTGGTACCATAACAGGATTTTGGCACGGGACTTCACCCCCTAGTGTATCCAAGTATGTGATGGTCAGGATGTAGAGTTATAGACAAATAGACATAATAAACGGCCAAGGGCTGGGTAGGGCAGATGTACTTTCTTTGGAGTCACTCTCTGTGGATAAATATGAGTATGGGGAGGTGGACTTTGAGTCTGACTTATTAAATCCAAAAGCCACCTCTGCCAACTGCTGTTTGTGTACACTTGGGCCTCAATTTCTCTCATCTGGAAAATAGGATTGCTGGTAATATCTGCACAAGGTGGTGCCATGGTCACTACATGTCAGTATTGCCATATTCTACCCCAGTTGTCTGGCTGGCTAGATGATCTGGTGCAGACCATTTGCCAGGATGTGGCACCCAGAGGTAGAGGCCAGTCCTTTCAGCACATCCTGTAGTGGTCTTTGAACATATAATTGTGTGTTTTAGGTCAGCAACGGATGGGGAAGATCTAAGAGGGGGAGGAAAGCAGATCTCTTTGATCAAGATATAGTCTTGGAAATTGAGAGGGATGGCAGAACTGAATAGCAATAGCTTTTTCTGTAAGTTCTGCTTGGCTCTTGATAAAATCAGAGCTTTGATAGTTTAGTTTCTGTTAATGAGAGATAACTAAAACCAAGTGATGAGTGTTTGAGGGCAGGGACTATTTAATTTTTGTATTAGTAATTTGCTGTAATAAATTACCATGAACCTAGTGGCTTAAAACACACATTTATTCTCTTACAGTTTTGGAAGCCATAAGTCTAAAATCAAGGTGTGTGGGGGAACTGTGTTCCTTCTGAAAGCTTCAGGTAGAATCTGTTCCTTGCTTTTTTCAGTTTCTAGAGGCCACCAGTCCTGTATTCCTTGGCTCATGGGCCCTTCTTTGCATCGATAAAACCTTGTATCTTTGTTGTATCTCCTATTGCTGACTTTGGTTCTCCTGCCTCCTTTCAGTAAGGACCCTTATGGTTACATGAGGTCTGCCAACATAACTTAGGACAGTCTCTACATTTTACCATGATCACATCTGCAAAGTCTCATTTACCATGGCAAAAGTAACATGTTCACAAGTTCCAGGAATTAGGACATGGACATTTTGGGGAAGGGGTTATTACGAAGTTTACTACAAATTTGTTCTTTCTTAAAATTGTAGTAAAGTGCAACATAAAATTTACCATTTTCACCATTTCTAACTATACAGTTCTGTGGCATTAAGTATATTCACACTGTATTGCAACCATTATCACCATTCATCTCCAGAATTATTTTTCATCTTCTCCAATGGAGGGTCTGTACTCATTAAACACTAACTTCCTAACTCTCTATCCCCTGCCACCCCGAGCCTGGCAGCCACCATTCCACTCTCTGTCTCTATGAATTTGATTACTCTAGCCACCTCTTATAAGTGGAATCATATGGTATTTATCCTTTTGTAACTATCTTACCTCACTTAGACTAATGTCTTCAGGGTTCTTCTATGTTGTAGCAGATGTCAGAATCCTCTTCCCTGTTACAGTTGAATAAGAGGGAGCACCTGGGTGGCAGAGATGAGAGAGCGGGTTCCTGTGGCTGACTAGCTAGTTAGACCACAGGAGTGGGAGATGGTGATTCTCCAAAAGAGGTCTTGCTCAGCAGAAGTGAACTCCACATGCCTTTTATAAGAGGTGGTATCAGGCACTTCACAGAAGAGGAAACACAAAGAGTGTCATCACTTGAAAGCATACGCAATTTCATTACCAGCCAGGGAAATTAAAAAGCCCTTTGAGACACCATTTCATACCAACTAGATGGGAAAAATTAAAAACATAATATAAATTAATAAAATTAAAATATAAATAAATTTGGAGAGCATGCAGAACCATGATCTTTTTACTAAACTGGCTTCAGGAAAATCTGTTATAATTGAATCATAAAAGAAAATGCTATTATTATGAAGTCTGAACCTTCATATATACCAGGACCTAGAAATTCCACCCCTAAGTTATACCTAGAAATAAGGACATGTGCAAGAATGATTGTAACCTGCTTATTCTTAGTAGCAAAAAGTTGTAAACAACTTATATACCCATTGGCAGGAGAATGAATCAATGAACTGTAGTGTAGTCATGAATGGAAAAAAGAAACATCAGCTAATGAATCCACATCAGTGAAGCTTATAAACATAGTATTAAGTAAGAAAGCAAGTTACAAATATACAAATATATATTTCTATAAAGCTCAAAAGCAAGAAAACCTCAATAATGTTTTGTTAAATAACAAAAGCAAGAGAATCATAAACACAGAATTAAAAGCACTGGTGGTTACCTCTGGGGTTGTTACTATTCCTAGTGCAGGAATAGTAATGGCATTTTTTTTGTATATTTTTTTATTGGAGTTCAATTTGCCAACATATAGTATAACATCCAGTGCTCATCCCATCAAATGCCCCCCTCAGTGCCCATCACCCAGTCACTCTGTTCCACCTCCTATCTCCCCTTACACTACCCCTTGTTTGTTTTCCAGAGTTAAGAGTCTCTCATGTTTTGTCACCCTCTCTGATATTTGCCACTCATTTTCTCTTCTTTCCCCTTTCACTATTTCTTATATTCCCTGAATATGAATGAATGAGACCATATAATGTTTGTCCTTCTCTGATTGACTTACTTCACTCAGCATAATACCATCCAGTTCTATCCACGTTGAAGCAAATGGTGGGTATTCATCGTTTCTAATGGCTGAGTAATATTCAATTGTATACATAGACCACAGCTTCTTTATCCATTCATCTGTCGATGGACACCGAGGCTCCTTTCACAGTTTGGCTATTGTGGACATTGCTGCTATAAACATTGGGGTGCAGATGTCTCCGTCTTTCACTGCATCTGTATCTTTGGGGTAAATCCCCAGCAGTGTGATTGCTGGGTCGTAGGGTAGCTCTATTTTTAAATCTTTGAGGAACCTCCACACAGTTTTCCAGAGTGGCTGTACCAGTTCACATTCCCACCAACAGTGCAAGAGGGTTCCCCTTTCTCCACATCCTCTCCAACATTTGTTGTTTCTTGTCTTGTTAATTTTCCTCATTCTCACTGGTGCAAGGTGGTATCTCATTGTGGTTTTGATATGTATTTCCCTGATGGCAAGTGATGCGGAGCATTTTCTCATGTGCTTGTTGACCATGTCTATGTCTTCCTCTGTGAGATTTCTGTTCATGTCTTTTGCCCATTTCATGATTGGGTTGTTTGTTTCTTTGCTGTTGAGTTTGATCAGTTCTTTTTTCTTTTTTATAATAAATTTATTTTTTATTGGTGTTCAATTTGCCAACATACAGAATAATACCCAGTGCTCAGTTCTTTATAGATCTTGGATACTAGCCCTTTATCTGATATGTCATTTGCAAATATCTTCTCCCATTCTGTAGGTTGTCTTTTAGTTTTGTTGACTATTTCATTTGCTGTGCAGCTTTTTATCTTGATGAAATCCCAATAGTTCATTTTTGCTTTTGTTTCCCTTGCCTTCATAGATGTATCTTGTAAGAAGTTGCTGTGGCCAAGTTCAAAAAGGGTATTGCCTGTGTTCTCCTCTAGGATTTTGATAGATTCTTGTCTCACATTTAGATCTGTCATCCATTTTGAGTTTATCTTTGTGTATGGTGTAAGAGAATGGTCTCGTTTCATTCTTCTGCACGTGGCTGTCCAATTTTCCCAGCACCATTTATTGAAGAGACTGCCCTTTTTCCAGTGGATAGTCTTTCCTGCTTTGTATAGTAATGGTGTTTTTGGTGAGGGTTTTTTTTTTCCCCTTTAACATGAAGATAGGTTTGCAGGTATTTGTTTATTATACTTTATAAAACACAGACATGTATATATGTGTGTGTTTGTATGTTATACATATGCTTTTATATTCCAAAATATTAAGTAATAGAAGCATGGAAAAAATATGTATTACCTACAAACTAGATAAGAAATGTTCATTTCAGTAGACATTAATCTGCAGGTAACTAAAGAATGTTAGGAGTCAAAGTATCATTTGTAGGGACTTGTTAAGTCTTAGGACATACTAAAAGTTTAACTTGGTGAAGTAACTAATGGAACATTTGATAAGTTAGCAAACTTTGAAAGATACAAGGAGACCCACAAAGAGGGATCTGCCTTTTCTAGCCTGACCACATGGAACATTGGATTAAGTAGAAATAATGGGGTACTCATTTACTGAATTCATTTTGAATATTTAGAGCAACATTCCCACTTCAGAGCCATCAGACCATGGAATGGAATAGTTACCCTGGGCCAGGGACTGAGGAGGGTTTGAAAAGATTTACTTATCGCCTCAATGGCTGTTTGGTTGCACCAGTTCCTGGAGACTTAAAATCAGCATTAGGTAATGACATGATTTTTAACTCATATGGAAAATTTTGACTCATATGGGAATAGTTTGAATTTGTATTCCTGTTAGGATTTTAGAAATAGATTTTTAAAAAAAGATTTTATTTATTTATTCATGAAAGACACACACAGAGAGAGGCAGAGACATAGGTAGAGGGAGAAGCAGGCTCCCTGAGGGGAGCCTGGTATGGGACTGGATCCCAGGACCCCAGGATCATGACCTGAGCCAAAGGCAGACACTCAACCTCTGAGCCACCCAGGTGCCCTAGAACTGTATTTTTATACAACCTGGCATTTTCCTGGAGGAGTTATGGATTATGAAGTATTTATAATGAACAAAGATGATAGAAGAATAGAAAAGCATGGGGAAAGAATGTGGTGGAGGGAGGGAAAGAGTGGGAGGATGGTGTGGTGGAGTGAGGAGGATCTGGGTGAGGTTCCTACTGAAGCTGAAATCTGCCTTTGCCACACAGTGCTAAGGGTCGTGGACAAGTGGATCACCCTCTCTGATGTTCAGTGGGCATGTTCTACAAAGAGGGACACCAGTGCCCACATCCCTGTGTTGTTGTTGGGATCATGTACTCTGCAGGCACATGCCATCTGACCCAGGAAGGATCAACGGAGAGATGTGGGGAGGATGAGCTCTGTTCTTAATAATTTGTATGTTCATAATAAATATTATGGGAGAATGTGCTTACTATGAGGTGAATGACTAGCATGAATGAACAACTTAAAAGATGGTTTTGGAAGGGATGGGACTTTATTATTATTATTTTTTGCCTGGTGCCAGCCCTGTCATTGAGCTATGGACCATCCCTGTCTGTTTAATGCAGGTGGTGTGTCTGGCATGCAGATGGAATGTTTTAATCAATGTATCTGTACTGTGCTGTCTACCATGTTTGGTTGTTCTTTCCCAACATTAAACAGTGCCTAGCTGGTGACTTAAAAGGAAGGTGAGATCCCATTGTTAGGGGTGGGTTAAGTATATAAGGGATTGGTCTCAGACAGTGGATGATTGGAGTTGGGCACCATCTCCTGGTACTCATGTCTGTTTTGGGAAGCTGTGGTGATGGAAGAAGGAACATCAGCTCCGGAACCAGGCACGTGTCAAGTTAAGTCCTGGTTCCTTCATTTATAGCTGTGTAACCTTAGACATATTACTTTACCTCTCTGAAAAGTGGAATAACACCACACTTTCTGTTGGCTGCCTCCTGATCTTTTCTTTTTTTTTTTCTTTTTTTTTTAAGTTAAAGATTTTATTTATTTATTTGAGAGAGAGACAGAGCAGATGCAGGGAGAGGGGCAGAAGGGGAAGGAGAGGACAAGCAGACTCCCTGCTGAGTGAGGGCCTGACTCAGGGCTTGATCTCAGAACCCCAAGATCATGACCTGGGCTGAAGTCAGATGCTTAACCAACTGAAACACCCAGGTACCCCTGATCTTTGCTTTTTAATCTTGACTTTTGATGTTATTATTTTAAAAAATATTTTATTTATTCATGAGAGATACAGAGAGAAAGACAGAAACATAAGCAGAGGGAGAAGCAGGCTCCTCTCAGGGAGCCCCATGCAGGACTTGATCCCAGGACCCCGGGATCATGACCTGAGCCAACCCACTGAGCCACCCAGGTGCCCTGACTTTTAATGTCCTTCTATACACTTGATCATTGCATTTGGCTTTCTTCGCTTGAAATGGGATCCAAATCTGATAGACTGCACGCCCATTATGATAAACTCCTGTAATGTTGCCCACTCGCTATTACTTCCCAGCCCAATGGGACTCAAATGGAAGGGCCTGAGCTTTCTTCTTGGCAATTACAGTCATCACTATTAATAAGCTTTTGTCACCTGGGCATGTCATGATGATAGCTTGTCCTGAGTGGGACTAGTATCAGCACAATTAATCAGTAATTCTGTGCAATGACAGAGATCCTCGATCCTCTCCACTCTAGGGATGTCCTCTTGAGTAGGCTGTTTATTCTGTTCCATGAAGGGCCACCACTCATTCGTGTATTCATGTTTATCCTGAATGGGGCTGCTGCCCATACTCCCTGCCTTTTCTCCAGCCCCAGACTAGAAAGCACAAAAAGAAATCCTAAGGTTCTCTTTTAGTTTCTTCTTTAAGGGACATCAATGGGACATAAGTCCCAACCACACAAATTCTTTTCTCTTGAGGCTCTGCCCTGGTATCTTTTGCTTCCAAGGACAAGGGTCTTTCTATGTAGAAAATAGTCTGAGAGTCTTGGTAGCACAAATGCTACTTCCCTCTGAAGACTCCAAATGGCTGCCTTTGCAACCCCTTCACTATTCCTACAAGGATCTTCCACCATCAGATCTGTGCTGTCTTCCCCGAAGAGATGGAAGGTGGGATTAGATCCATCCTGGATGCCTCTGCCCTATGCTGTCCTTTGCTATTGGCCCCTCCTTGTGAGTTGAGTCTGGAGAGGGGAGACAGTGGTTGGAGTGGGGCTGGGAGGGGGGTATGCAGGTCACAGAGTATGAGTGACAGCCACAGGTGTTAGAGGCTGTTATGACTCTCATGGTCTCATTTGCAGACCACTCACACAGCTGGACTCAGTTCACATCTCTAATAATACCAAGCGACAAAGGGAAAATATGCAACTTTGTCGAGCACTAATGCATGCCGGGGGTTTTATGTGTTACCTCCTTTATTTATAACAGAAACTCTTCATGCAAATTATTACATCCTTAATTTTTAAAAACCCACTTTATGAGGCACAATTGACATACAAAAGACTGCATATTTAATGTATACAATTTGATGACTTTGGAGGTAAATAGGCATCCGTGGAACTATTGCTACAATCTGTGCTGTGGACATATCCATCACATCTACAGGTATCCTGCCCTCTTTATTAACTATTATTATTGCTATTATATTCTGTGATGAGAACACTCAATGTAAGATCTACTCTAGCACATTTTTAAGTACAAAATATGGTATTGCTAACTATAGGCTCTACATGGTACAGATCTCTAGGACATACTCAAACTTTGTACCTTTTAATTCATACCTCCCTTAATAACCCCTGGCAATCACCATTCCACTCTGCTTATAGCAGTTGGCTTATTTTAAGTTCCCAAGTGGTTTCCACCAGATCATACATGGAAGTTCTGCATTCCCCTTCAAGGACACCTGACTATAAGACACAGGGTCAGCCCGATGACTTGCATTGTCTCCTGTTTGATGGAAAACACAGATTACCCTACTTGGGTGTCATCAGGAGAGAGTCATGGAAAGCATTTACAGATGAGGAAGTGGGTGCTCTTTGGCTGTGAGTGGGAGAACAGGGCCAGGACACTGAGTCTTTTGATTACAAGTCCAGCCACTGAGTGTCACATGGAGGGAAAGGAGGAAGACACTTGCCTGTGTTACTCTAGAAACGTCATAGAACTGTGAGGGGAGTTGTAGAGGGCCAGATTTCTGGGTGAACAAACAGGAAGAATGAATTCCTAATAGTTATCCATGGGGTCTGCCACCACCTGGTGAGCTACATTGAGGAGGTAAGTGGAGAGACTGGGCCTGGCCACTCATGATGGAAAGTTGGCCAACCAGCTCTAAGTGACTGTGACTCTTGAAGTTCCAGAGCATCTTGCTTCTCTTCATGGAATCGTGGCTTATCCTACACTAAAGCCAAGATCTAGAATCATGCCTCCGAGTTCCAAGTGCCTCACCATTGCAAGGGATACCATAAAGAATTCAATTACTGCTCTCTGGTGTGAATCACCCAAGGATTCCAAGTGATTTGCCTATTGATTCTCTGCATTTGGCAACAACCTCTCTGCTCTGTGGGATGTGATTTTAACTTCAAACCTTATCACAGGGAATCTACTATTTTGTTTAAAAGACCCATGAATTCATAAAATTGGATAATACTGCCCTGGAACACACAATCCCAGACCCCTTTCTGGCCAAAGGAAAAAAAGTGGGTAACACCATTAGCTGTTAACATTTTCCTTAAATCTACCCTCTTCTCAGCTCTCATGCCTACAACTCAATGCTCCCAGATCAGACGTGTGTTTTTCAAATGAAATTGCAGTTAATGTAATGGTGGAAAATATTTACATTTATGCCCCAAATCCAAAAAGCCACAAAACTTTATTTCTCCTTTTGTAGTTTCAATATTTAATTAGTGATGAAGCACCAGAAACCTGTAGGGAAAACACACCCCATTATTTTTTAAGTTATAGTATATTTACAACCCATTTCCACCTGCTCCCTTTGTCTCCACCTGTCTCTGCTGCGCACAGATTCGTCTCAGCTGTCCCCTCAGGAATACAGCTGTGTCATCGCATACCGTGGCATCCTAATATTTCATACTAAGCTTTAAACCAATTAGGAATGACTACTGACTGTGCTGACTCATGGGAAGAGAAGGGGATAATGTGTCCTTCAGGTAATGAACTTCTTTGGGGACTTAACACATATTTCATTTTTTAGCACTGTTGGTTTTCCCTTGTCACATTTCTGTGCATGTGGCTTCATTTTGCTTCATCGTGCCAGGGGGATTATGTAGGGATTAATATTTGCCAAGTAACCAAGCTTATATTAATAATGGCATGAACTAAACTGATGCACAGTGGGATTATTGGGCCAACCTCTGAGGCCTCATGGATATTCTGGAGGTGGCAGAGGAAGTCATGGCTGGTGGGACCCATTTAAAGGCAGCAGCCTCAACTGAGCTCCAGCCGACTGTGATATGTAGAAACCAGAACTTTTTTTGTAGGACTTTATTTATTTATATGAGAGAGAGAGGGAGAGAGAGAGAGAGAGAGAGAGAGAGAGAGAGAATGCATGAGCAGAGGGGAGGGACAGAGAGAGAGAGAAGCAGACCCCTTGCTGAGCAGGAAGCCTGATTTGGGGCTTGATTCTAGGACCCTGGGATCATTACCTGAGCTGAAGGCAGATGACTGATAGCCCCCCACTCCTGCCAGGCACCCCTTTAGATGTGAACTTCCCCTATTTAAAAATGGAGGCACTATACAAATGAAACTACCACCTTCTGGATGACAACTACAGCTGGCTTTCACCTGTCAGTTTGCAACGGACTAAATAAATCTACCCACTTTTTTTTTTTTTTTTTCTCCTAGAGGGTAGATAGGTGCATTACAGCATGCATAGACTTTCTTTAGGGTTTCCTAAGATTTTGCCACTTGCCCATCCTAGTCCAGTGAAGGACTTGGTTCCGGACTCCCTGTCCGTGTGGTAAAAGCCCAAGGTGGAGGGCTGGCCAGCTAGGAACAGGCTGGGTCAGAACCCTGGTGGGAACTAGAAGTGTCCACATACCAGTGACATGGGATGAATCTGACTCTATTTGATTAGAGGGAAGAATTCTGGCTCCTGGTGGTGGTTGGGTCTGGAACAATTTCTGTGTCTCTGTTGGGGCCATGATAGAGCAGGGACCTGTAGCCCACCTCAGAAGAGTAGCAAGGCTCAGGCAGCTGGGCTGGAGGATTCTTGTCCGATTCTTGTCCTAGGAACTTTTCCCATGCTGCATCTCATTGAGCCACACAGCAACCTGATAAGGTGGTTATTGCTATTTTGCCAAAGATGAAGTTGAAGGTCTGAGAATTTTTGCAGTCAGTAAGTGGTTGAGCTGGGGCCTGAATCAGGATCATTTGATAGTAAGGCAAGTGGTCCATGCCCTTCCCCCCCCCAGAACTCAGGGTGAGGCCCCCTTGCCTCTTTGCCCAGGAATAAAGCATGACAAATGGCATGAAATCTATGGCTTTCACCTAATTTTTAGGACCCCAAATTTTATAATGGGAATTTGACCTCATATTTGCATCTATACCCACATACGAAGAGCTTTATTCTCTTGATTGGCATAAAAAAGGACCCCAGGAGAAGTTCATTCCCAGCCCAAGTAATCTGTGTTGAAATAGGATGTTAACAGAAACCTTTACCCTGCATTGCCCGCTCCTCAGTCATTAACAGCCTCGAGTTTCAACAGGGCAGGTCTTAATTCTTCAACAGAGATTTCTTTGCTCCACTAAGTTCAATCCATGTTGGAGCTATTAAAATGTCTTCCTAGTGCTTAGCTTGAAATTACCTCCTTTTACAAATTTTCCCGTTACGTAGATCTATAGCCCTTTGAAAAATGAATTGCTTTTCGTGGTGGTGGAAGAATGTCTGTGCTTTTAATATCATTATGCAATGGATCTTGATTCATCAGGATTAGAACTTTCTAGCTCAAAGCTAGACTACAAGTAAATAAAAATAGACTTTGTGCCTAATTCCCACCTCTATAAAAATCCAGTGAAATGCAGATAATGGGAGCAAGGAGCAGTGCCTGAGCCCAAGAACCTGGAAGGTTTAAGTGAGGTACTTACTATTCATCTGGCATTCATTGCAATAACATCAATCTTACCAAATTCTCTTGATATTAATGTAGATGCTCTGCATTTAATATATACTTCCATTGGAATTTCATTATAATTGAGCACTAAATGATGTCCACTTATGGTAAAGTGGTTCCAGAATTTTTTGTAATAAATGGATTTTAGTAGAATCCCAGATTCTTTGCTGAGTCTATATTAGACTTTTTATGCTCTAATTGTCATTGACTGTCTTTACTGTATTATTTCCAGACAGTTCATAATTTCCTCTGCTGAACAAATGGTGATTTGTGAGCAAAGTAAGACACGGACTGGGGTATGTGGTACCATTGATTTTTTTTAATTGCTCATTTGGAAAATATCTTTTAAAATCATTTGAATCATCTCTGTTAGTGTCATTATTAATGGCTGAGGGGGAGCTCATTAGGGGAGCGACTGGTAGAGTAACAATGATAGCAAAAATTTATTGAGTGCTCACTATGTGCTAGACAGCCTGCAAAGGTAAATGCTTTACATTCCTTATCTCATTGGAACCCCACAACTATTCTGTAGGTCTGATTAACATTTGTATTTTAGTCAAGTGGGCAGGAGAAGATAAGGACTTTCTGTGAGATCATACAGCTAGAAAGGGGCAGAGTGGAGATTGAATTCATATCTACCTCGCTTCAGGCCTCAAAGTCTGTGCTGTTAGCCACCATACCAGATGGTTTGTGGAATAGAACCCCTGTAAGTAGATGGAGCAAACCATGAGATTCCTGGACCCGTAAGAAATTCCTGTGGTTTTTTTTTTTTTTTTGGTCATAAATAGCTATACATAACTACGATAACTTGAAAACTATCTCTATGATTAAGATATAGTTTTTCTCCCCCCCCACCCCTTACTCTCAGGGATGGTTGGGAGCTTACGTTTTGGGGGAATAGATATTCTGATAACTAGAAACACAGTGATAACATGAAGTGAATAACCAGTACACCAAATTGTACTACTGCATTTGTTTACATGGAAGCAGCTTGAGCAGACATAAAATAGTGGCTAGTTCATCCCAGGGTTAGAGCATGTGGTTGTTATGGCTGAGGCTAAAAGCTCTGTATGGTTCAGAATCCTCATGCTGTTCATGCTGACTCAGCTGTCCCATCCCAGCTCTGACCCTACCCAGCCAATGGCCTTGGGGATGCATTGTGACTTCTTTCATCTGAAAAATGAAGAGATTGGGTTGAATTCAAGACTTTCAAATTAATTAATTAATTAATTAATTAATTAACTTTTTAAAGATTTTATTTATTTATTTGAGGGAGAGAGAGTGTGTACAAGAGACAGTGAGAGAGAGCACAAGCAGAAGGGGAGGGGCAGAGGGAAAAGCACACTCCCCACTGAGCAGGGACCCCCCCCCTAGTGTGGGGCTTGATCCCTGGACTCAGGATCATGAACTGAGTTGAAGGCAAATGCTTAACCGACTGAACCACCCAGGCTTCCCTAGACTTTCAAATGTATTTAGATTTTGGCATTACAAGCCTTTTTTACAAAGAAATAGTATGCAGAAATCTTTGTAAACAGATGAAAGTGAAACATCTCTGATTGAAGTGAGCACTACTCCTTCCCTATTCTAGGTTGGAACTTCTTGGACCTCCCCATCCTGGGGCCCAGAGCCCTTGAGACTCTACCAGCTATCTTGGGATAAGCCTAGGAAACTTCTGGACCAGTTGCTTCCCAAAGATCCTGCTAACTGACACTTCCAAATCTGCTTTGTCTGGATATGGAGCACACCCAGAGTAATTCGTCTGCTTTAATTTGTGAGCCCTGGGAACTGAGTCACTGGTAAATTTTCTTTTGCCATGGTGGCTGGCTCTCAAACTACTGGTGTACTTAGGGCAAGGGTATGGAACACTAAGGCATACATTTTGGATTAACCACATTTTATGTTCCCATCATTCATTTTTTTTCCTCTACTTCTGAGGCATGTAACCGGGCATTTGACACAATTCTGAAAACCACCTGAACTCTCTTTTTTTGAGTAAGGTGGGTTAGGAAATGAGCCAGTCAACACATAAAACTAAATATTTTTTTAAAAAATATTTATTTATTTATTTATTTATTTATTTATTTATTTATTTATTTAAGAGGGGGGAAGCATGAGTAGGAGACACAGGGGGAAAGAATCTCAAATAGACTCTGCACTGAGCACAGGCCCCATGTGGAGCTTTGATCTCACCACCCTGAGATTATGACCTGAGCCCAAACCAGGAGTTGGACGCTTAACTGACTGTGACACCCAGGCACCCCCCTCTCCCAATCTTTTCGGATTCTGTGCCCAAAATGTGTTATTAACATCTACAAATTTTGCATCCTGGAGGTCAACTGTCACTTGCTCATTGTCACATCAACCACCCTTGTTGTCACCCTTGTCACACCTGTACCCTGCCTTTACCACAGTTAGCACAGCTTATGATTATCAACTTGTGTGATCCTTTGCTTCAGCATGGAGCTGACTCTGGGCTGCAAGCTCTCCAAGGGCAAGGAGCATACCCATAGTGCTCACCGTCTTATACTAAGTACCTAACCCAGTTCCTGACATGGGGAAGATATGCAACATATAGTTCTAGAATGAATTAATGTTGAAATCCTTTTTATTTGAGTGTAGTCTAACCAGGTAGCCATTCATTAAAAGTGAAGCTCTGGAACCCAGTTACTTGATTCAAATCCAGGCTCAACCAGTTACTTATTGTGTATTCTTGGAAGTCACTGAAATCTTTTATGGCTCAGTTTCCTCCTCTGTAAAGCAGGACTGATAATAGTATCTATTTCATAGGGTTTGTATAAGAAATAATGAGAAAACATATATACTTAGTGTAGTGCCTGGTATATAGGTAAACCTCCACAATTTTTAGATTCCTATTTTTATACAATTTATTTTCCTGGTGGAATACACAATCCTATAGAGGAGAGACACATAAATTGATGATTATAATATAACATGATGAATCCAAAAATTTGACTCAGTTTAACTGGGATTCTGCTGAAGTCCAGTGGAAGAAATCGAGAATGGAATGACTAATAATGAATACCAATTAGTTGCTTATTTATTTATTCATTTTATGAGTAATTTATTTATGACTAATAAATGACTAATTTATTCATTTATGCTAGCCCTGGGCTAGATATAGGGACATGGGGGAAAATGTGGCAATGTTCTTATCATTCGAGTATTTACAAAATCAGACTAGGGAGAAAAAATAGTAATAAATAAACTTGATGTTGTATAATACATACTTTAATCAGAGCAACATTAAGATCTTCATGTCCTTAAGCTCTGAAAGATTGTGATTTCACCTTCACTTTCCCTTCTCACAGGAATTCTGAATGAAATCAATACTAAACTGTAAAATATATAAGGAAGGCTAACACATTCTGACTTTTCTTGTGATGACTACTCTGATACTATTCTGGAATGCTGTTCTTAAATATCTTTGCAGGCCCCTGTTTTCTTGGTGACTTACACTTACACTGGATGTGCCTATGGGTACTCAACACGGAGCATGGGTATGAGTGCATGGCACTAACCATGGTGGGCATGAGTTCAGAGCACGCTGGGAACTCTGGAGTCTTTTTATCACCTGTGGGTGCTTGCTCACCCTATAACCTCCTGGCTTGTCATCCACAAAGTAGACCCTACGTGAGCTAGTGGTATTGTTATATCCCCAGAACACCACTCAGGTGCTCTTCTGGCCAGCTTGTTTCTTGGGCCATTTCTCTGCTCTGGGCCATCACCACACATAATGCTGAAGTAGAAAAATTGTGTTTTGGTAACTCTTGGGATTCCTCTCTTTCCATCTCTTATATAATTTTCTTTAAGATGTTTTCTAGTTGTTGTTTTGAAGTTGCTTCAAGTGCGTACACATGCACACATGTTCATCTTAAAGAGGCAAAGACTCTTGGGCAGAACCATGTTGCCCCACTTTCACCCTTGGTTCATTGCAATGCAGTGCACTCTGCTAGGTACTAGGCATAGATGATTAATGAGACATGTATGTACTACTCTCTTGGGGTGACATGTACTCTGATCTTAGGTGAAATAGCTAAAAGGAGGCAGTGACACACTCTGCCCTGGGAACTGGAGAACATTTGTGGGACCCTGAATGAGAAGGAGTTCTTCGGGCAGAGAAGGAGTTTGTGTGTAAGTGTTGTGGAAGGCAGGGTTTTTGTGTGTGCATGCATAGGATTATGTGTATGTGTCTGTGTGTTGTGGGGAGTGTTGTGTGAGTGTGGGAAGGTTTTGTGTGTGTATATTGTTGTATATTTTCATGATTTGTCAGGAGGTTATATGTGTGCTAAGGGGTTGTGTGTATGTATATAGGGATTGTGGTTCATATGGGGGATTATGGGTGTTGGGGGAGAATCAATATATGTACGGTGGGTTGTGTGGGTGTAGTATTGTGGGGGATGTGAGACAGCTATGTGTGTGTGTAGGGGTTGTGTATACATATATGGGGTTGTGTGTGGGCATTTTGGGGGGTTTGTGTGCAAGGGAGCTATATAAGAGAGTATGTGGTGGAGAGTGTGTGTGGAGGGGAGCTGTGGCTGTATGTGGGTGGCTGTTGGCAGGCATGGGTAGATACACTTAAGATAAAAGACACATATGGCCAGAAAATAGAACAGTGGAAAGCCCAGCTCATTGGAGGATAGTGAATCTTTAAGAGAGGAAGCTGGAAAAAACTGAGTTGGGGTCAAATGAACCCCATTTAGGGTCGGGGCCATACTAAGGTGTTTGGAGTTGACCCTGTCAAGTTACAAAGCCAAGTGGACATAGAGTAGGTCCTCAGTCAACCATTACTGAATGGTTGCAGGAAACAGATGAACCCCTAGAGACTTAGTGGGAGGCTGCCATTGCCACTTAAGACTCCACGGTAGGAAAAAGCAGTTCTTTATTGTTAATGCCAACACCTCAGATAATATACTTTTTATCTCTGCTCATAATGGTCATGTAGATAAATTCCATAAATCAAGTCTCAGCAGTAAAAAGGTTAATAAGTTTATGCTGTATAATTGAAAGCCATATTGGTGATTAAAAGGATTTTATATATCAGTTTTCTGGGTCACCAACTAATTATTTTCAATGGCCAGTCATAAAACACAGTGCGATGGCTGGCTAGACACTGCAAACTGTCAGATGTTAAATCATGTAGAAAGGACTACACAGCAGGTTACCTTAAGTTGGCTGGTCTTCCCCTTGGGATGGGATACCACTGAAATCTCTGTTTTTTTTTTTTTTTTTTTTTTTTTTTTTTGTGCCAGTCCTACATGATGCTTTTGGGTCCTCTTCCACCCAAAAGAAGGAAGTTAGACAGCATCCCCTCCCTCCCCCAAATTTAAAGTACATGTTTAGCTCTTAGGACCCCAGGGTAGCAGCAATCACTCACGTTTGCCTTTGGCCGTAGTAATGTTAAGCAGTTTCTTCTACAGCAAGAGCAAGACCATGGCAGTATGGCACATACTTGGCCATCCTTGCTCATAATGGAGGATTCAAAAAGGAAGGGAAAAGTGTAGCCATGGTGCAAATTAACATTTACTGATCCCTTAAAATGTTCCTGGAGCAGTGCTTTGAGATTTATATTCACTAGAGGCCACTAAATTGTATAGTGTCAACCCAAGTTTAAGGACGTGAAAACAAGCTTAGAAAGTGTGGGTGAGGGGCGCTTGAGTGGCTCAGCCAGTGAAGCATCTGCCTTCGGCTCAGGGTCCTGGGATCAAGCCCTGTACTGGGCTCCCTGCTCAGCGGAAGTCTGCTTCTCCTTCTCCCTTTGCTTGCCACTTCCCCTGCTTGTGTTGCTCAATCTCTCTGTCGAATAAAATAAATAAAATCTTAAAGAAAAAAGAACATGTGGGTGAATTGCCCAAGATCACGGCTATTAAGTGGCATGGGCCAGCTTTCAGGCTTGGGTCTGTCTGACCCCACTCTCAAGTGATTCCACTATTGAGTTATGCATTTCTTATTTCTGGTTTCATGGAGTTCCGTCTGAAGGCACGACCACAACATGAAGGTAAAATGTTCATGGTTGGTTCTGACCTCGATTTGAGAGATTTGGAGGTGGTAGAAGCCAGGTTGATGCATTGCATAAAACACACATTGTGTTCTAGAGAAATCGTGTCACTGGTATAGTGCAAGGTGGAGTAAGTGCCGAGATTATCTGTCTCTGGCTTTGGAAGTTGCATAAAGGTAGATGGGAATGAGACCGAGAGGAGTCAGAAGAGGAGGGGCATTTGTTTCCACTCCAGGTATTATTCCTTAAGAATGGGCCTGATGCATTGCTGAGCCAAAATGTCACACCTCTAGAGTTTGTTCAAAGATAAATATATTTATAGGTTTTATATCAGTAAAGAAATTACTGTAAATGTAAGCATGAATTAGTTGGCTTGAACCTGGAAAAATTTGCTAGATACACTGGTTAACTTGTTTTCTTTTAACACTTGAATGTGTCAGATTTTGCTCCATTCAAAGGAGAGAAGCTAAGGTTGGAAACCTTCTGGTAGTTGAAATCTTTCACTTGGTTCCTCTAGTTCTTTGTCAGGTTCTGGCTTTACCTAGTAAAATAGGCAGTGTTGAGTCATGACTGTGCGCATGTGCATGTGCATTCATAAAGCCAGGGGGAGGGAAGATTTGTAAAATTATTCTCTTGAAGGTCTGCTAATAACAGATGAATCAGAAAGTTTGAACTACTCGGTTGCTTTCTTCAAAGGCAGATGATTTGCAGATGAAATAAAGAATGAAAATTGGAAGGTGAATAGTTTAGTCGTTTAAAGAATAGCCAAGAACATCCAGCGTGGTGATGAGTGGTTTAATACATGTATTTGATAGATATGGTAATCAAATCACCAAGTAAAGGAGACAATCTGAAAATGCCACTGAGACTGGACATTCCCAGAACTCTCCGTGTGCTTGGTAATTAAACCCAGGTGCTTAGAAAGACTGACCTAACAGTGACTTGCTGTTCCCATCTCCCATCAGTGGTAGTGAAATGGAGCAGCCTCAATTCCTTCCTTGTGGAAGGAGATGTGATTAACCTGATAACCCAAGGGGAAGTCTCAGAAATGTGCATGGAGAAAAGGCAAATGACTCTTTGTGGGGTCAGGGTGGAAGGGTTGGCCATGCAGGAAAGAATTGGGTTTCTCATGTTGCAGGGATTCTTCAAACGTCCACTGTGACAAGAGCATTCCAAAGATGACAGCTCTCTTGGCTTCCCTGCCATATTTTAGCAAGAAATATTGGGAAGAGGGTGAGGAGAGGGAGGTGAGTGGGGGCAGACTTGAAAGCAAAGAGAGAAAAGGGGAGAGCGTGGCACACATACTCCCATAAATATGAAAACAAATGGGCTTCAGATGGCTTGAGGCACAAATGACATTTCTCTTTAATGGGAAGCACACTTTGAATAAAACCAAGCAAGCATCATCCATCATCTCTCCTCCTGATGTGCCTTAACAATCAGTATGTGTGAGGGCATCTGGGACTTATGCAGGGCTTGTGGGCTAGAGCTGTAGTTGGGAGATGAGGCTTTTCTGGGCTCCAGGAACACAGAGCTGGGTGCCCAGGGGTGATGAGGTCAGAAGGAAGCCAAGGCTGCGATGTACCATCAAGGGTCTCCGTGGTAGACTGCTTCTTACAGGAGAAATCCATCTCTGTCATGGGTATGCCATCCCTGACAGCTCACTGTCACCCTAACGGGGAGGTGGTAGAAAGGAAGGCAAGAACAGGGTTTGAGTTATGCCCTGAAAGGCTATAAAAATGGTGTACATTTGCTCTGGCTCATTCTTTCCCTGCAAGGCCTAGAGCTTCCCTGATAGGCTTTTCCTATCTCCATCCTTTCCCTAAACAAAAAGTTTTATGCCTTGTTGCTTGCTCTCAGCTTATCTGATGGACACAACCGGTCTGGCATGAAAACCCCAATTAATTGGTTCATCTGATATTATCACATAATGGGCTATGATCTTAACAGAGCCTGTTGGGAAACAGCACCCTGATGCAAGGATGGGCTTGGATGGAGGAATTGCAAACACTGTGTGGGCAGGGCAGGAATTAGCATGAGGTGTGTGAGGCACTTTCAGAGGGCACAAAATTGGAGTGGTTAAAACAAACAAACAAACAACCCCCCCTATTGGTTAAGACAAAGAATACTTTATTATAGTATTTTTTATAAATAAAAAATAATGCAAGAAGTCCATGATGAACAAAATGGCACAATTTTAAATACAGAACACATGGGCCTGAATTAAGGTGAGTCAGTGGAGCACTGACTCTCAGGGTTATGCAAGTGAATGATTGAATCTTGTATTTCAAATTTCAAAATTTTGTTCATAAGGAGTGGGGTTTATGAGGCTATGTGATGGGCCAGTGCCTTCGCTTTTAGTTCTGTCTCAGCCTTCTTCTGCAGTCCAGCTATGATTCTCTTTCTGAATTCATATCATTTCTTTGCAATAATTTTTTTTTGGCTTAAGCTGGGTTGAGTGAGATTTTGTTTCTGGCAACCAGGAATCCCTAATATAGAAATAAATACTCACTTCTTTCCCTTCATGGAGCCCTGTCAGAGAATCTTGTCTTCTAGATTCAATCTTCTATTTCAAGTTTTAAAGAGCAATTTTTTAACAATAATAAGGATTTCCTTTTAAAATATATTACTTGTAATCTCATCAATCAAATACAATAGTTTTCTTTTTTACATGTTCCCTTAAAAGATCTAATCACAGTTTTACATGGTTACAGTGATAATGAACATATAATTTTGTATTCTGGTTTTTTAAAATTCTTTTTATTCGTATACCAATGGTTTTCCATGTTGTTACATGTCAATGGCTCTAGGCCATTCCATTGAGTTTTACGTTCCGTGTTTTACTTATTAAATCTCTTATTGTTAAACTTATAAACTGTCTCCAATTTTCCATATAATAATGTGAAAATGAATATGTTCATCCCCATAGATTTTGTTTCTCCAGTTATTTCTTTAAATTATGCTCCCAGAAGTCTGATTTCTGAGCCAAAGTCCCTTGTTATACTTCTTAATATATAATTTGCATTGCCATATAATTTTTAACAGCACTTAGAATTTATAATGAAAACAAAAGAATTTGAACCAAAAGAAACTTTACACATAAGCTACCACATTTCAGATTTAAGTAGGAGTGGGGGAAATAATCATCTTTAAAATTTGATTTATTTATGATATTGTTCAGTTTTAAAATTGAGCCTCAATTATATTTTTACCTCTCACTTGCAGTAGAGCCTTATGGTTGCACTAACTACTTTTTTTCCTCTCCAGTTAATTTTGCAAACTGGAGGAGCAATAATATTTTATGGTTTCTTTATAAGAATATATATTCTCATGATAACCAAATAGTCATCTAAGTTGCAAATTTAAATTGGAACTCTAACATACGTGGCAGATATCTGATGCGAAAATACTTATTTTTAAAGGTAACAATATTAATGTCATGACTCCAAGAGAGAACTAAAATCTTCTGTTTCAACTGTGGGCGTATGCAACAATCCCAATATCCCCTCTACTCTTCAGGAATTAAATATATGCAAATGAAAATCCAAAGACATATTTCACATTTCTGTGCTTTATTTTCACTGGAGCTTTTAAGACTATTTTAAAACAAACAGTAGAGACAAAAAAAGGACCTCCCACCCCAAAAGGCTCCATTTTCCCAGATCTAGTTAATAACCGAACTAGTGATAAAGCAAATATTCCTTACATGTGGGCCATTGTCTCTCTGTAAAAGAATTCTATCAACATTCCCCCAACACCAACATTTCAAAACATTAAACTCATTCTCAACATAGATAAACAAGACGGAGATAGAAAGCTCAAGCGTGACCATTGAGAGGTCAAAGTCTTAAAAGAAAATCTGATTCTGGCTACATCCCTTCATGGAAATACTTTCATCAGCCACAGCATTAGGTCAACAGCTTTAAAGTCCAAGCTGCCTTTCAGAAGAAGAGTTTTCTGGGTAGACCTAAAAACAGGAAGCAAATGAAAGGAAGAAATGTGGCAGATCACAGTAGCTAGGGCTGATGAGGGAAAAATCTAACTCCTAAAATAGATAACTCTGGAGATACACAGTATCTTGAGATTCACCTGTAGAATAACCCTTTCATCTTGTAAATGAAGAATCAAAGATGCCATGGCTTGCCCAAAGTCAGATGGCTAGATTATCCAACACTAAGGCTACTCTTTAGCTCTATGGAATTCTGTGCACTGTTACTTCATTTTATTACCATGTCACTGATAATAACATTCCTTCTGGTGGCATGCCTCCATTCCAGTCCCTCTTCCTCCTGTGTTAGCCACATCTCTGTCTTGGGAATCAACTAGGGGAGTTCCCCATTCCAAGTAGTGCCATGGCCATTGGGCTACTAATATTGAGCAAAACGGTAAATTCTCTTTCTGCCCCAAATTCTCATTCTCTGTTCTGTCAGGCTGGGACCTCCACCACCACTTACAAATATAGTCTCTGTTTCTCTTAGCACAGATTCTCCAGAGAACATTTGTTGTTGGGCTCCATCCAGCTTGTGATTTCATTCTCTTTAGATTAGGTTTCTTTCTTTCTTTCTTTTTCTTTCTTTCTTTCTTTCTTTCTTTCTTTCTTTCTTTCTTTCTTTCTTTCTTTCTCTTTCTTTCTTTTCTTTCTTTCTTTCTTTCTTTCTTTCTTTCTTTCTGCTTTCTTTCCTTTCTTTCTTCTTCTTCTTCTTCTTCTTCTTCTTCTTCTTCTTCTTCTTCTTCTTCTTCCTTCCTTCCTTCCTTCCTTTCTTTCTTTCTTTCTCTTTCTTTCTTTCTTTCTTTCTTTCTTTCTTTCTTTCTTTCTTCTTTCTTTCTTTCTTTCTTTCTTTCTTTCTTTCTTTCTTTCTTTCTTTCTTCTTTCTAAATTTTTTATTGGTGTTCAATTTGCCAACATACAGAATAACACCCAGTGCTCATCCCGTCAAGTGCCCCCCTCAGTGCCCGCCACCCATTCACCCCCACCCCCCTCCCCCCTCCCCTTCTACCACCCCTAGTTCATTTCCCAGAGTTAGGAGTCTTTATGTTCTGTCTCCTTTTCTGATATTTCCTACCCATTTCTTCTCCCTTCCCTTCTATTCCCTTTCACTATTATTTATATTCCCCAAATGAATGAGAACATATTACTCAGCCATTAGAAATGACAAATACCCACCATTTACTTCAACGTGGATGGAACTGGAGGGTATTATGCTGAGTGAAAATAGATTCGGTTTCTATCTTGGTTTCTTCCAAAGGGGCTGCAGAGCAGTTCCACAGAATGGGCAGCTGTCTGGACAGGTAGTCTTAAAACTGAGCATCATTTTGGGGTTCAGTATTTTGATAGATAGAAGGTCATGGGAAGGAAAAAATTCAGTGAGGTGTTTCCATGAAGAAACTTTCAAGAGTGGGCTACCTTCAAAGGAATGAACAGCATTAAGGGGACCAGACCAGAAATGTTGATACACCCTGAGTTTGGCAACAGCGGGGAGCTGCTGCCACCAGAGGGCAAAGTGGAAAATGAAGGAAATAATGTTATATAACCTGGTGAAAAATGGTGCCCTGGAAGAAAGATCACTTGACAAAGCCACAGCCATGGAGGACGCTAATTGTGTCCAGAGATGCTGCACTGATTCAGGGAGGACATGAAGAAGAAATACTCCTGTCTCTCTGTCTCTGTCTCTCTTGTCTCTCTGTCTTTCTCTCTCTCACCATCCTCCTTTTCTGGCATTGGCCAAACTCAAAGGGAAGTCAGCCACCAAAAGAGCGGGGAGTGTGGTTCATCAGGGTTAATCTCTAGGGGCACAGAGCAGAACAGAGAATGGACTGGGGGAATAAAAGGAAAAATCTTGGCAACTTTTTTGTCAATGGGTCTTCTCATATAATATTTGAAACAGTTTCATGGAGTGGTTAAGGAGACTGAGTACCTTGGCCAGGTGCATCAAATTTTTTCTGAGGTAAGGCAGTTTATCCATCCATAAACTTGCCCAAGGTCACAGATCTAGAGTGTCACTGGGATGTGAACATGTCTGTGTCACCACAAAGATAATAGTATCGAACACGGAGTATGCAGATAGTATTCAGGCACCATGCTAAGGCAGTCACAATCTTTAACTCATTTAATCTTTATGGCCCTGAGGCCTGAATATCATCACAACCTGGGGGTGCCAGGCCTGGGGTGCTCCATCTTCAGGAGGTCCTTGGTAGGTACTAACAGTCATGAGAAGTCCTTTTTTTTAATTAAAGATTTTATTTATTTATTCATGAGAGACACAGACAGAGAGGCAGAGAAGCAGAGGGAGAAGCAGGCTCCCTGTAGGGAGCCCAATATGGGACTCTGGGGTCACGCCCTGAGCCAAAGGCAGACACTCAACCACTGAGCCACCCAGGCATCCTGAGATGTCTTCTTTATGGAGAAATAATGATTTGAAATGACATTTTCCTTGATCCTTAGAACCATCCCACAAGGAGGGTGCTGCCCCCATCTCACAGGTAGTGGAATTCAGGTTTGATAGATGTGTAGCTCAAAAAAAACTCACATGATACTAAGGCACAGCCAGTGTGTGAGACACTTGGACTGACTGTAATATCTGCCCTCTTTGCTTTAATTCACACATCACACTTTCTCATCCACCTTCAAATCAATTAAAGAGCTTGAAAAGAAACCTTGTCATTTGTTCCTGAAAGTCAGCGTGGAACCATTATGTTGTGCCTTTGGCAATTCCTGTCTCGTCTCCTTATCCAGACTTGTAGCATGAAACCTCCTGTCTCTTTTTGTCCTGTCAGAAGAGGGTAATTGGAAAAAGTAAATGAAAGAGGGAATGAACAAATGAACAAATGAGTAATATGTATATAGCATATATATTCTCATTCTGACTCTATGAAATCCATAATTTCAACTCTTTATTGTCTCATTAAAACCCTGAGATGGGTGGTTATTCCCATTTTACTGAACATCAGGTTGCTGGAGATGAAAGCTGCATGGTTGCAATTTAGTTTTCCTTGTGCTTTGCAAATTGCCTCCACTAGCTTTTCAGATGGTGGAAGCTGAAAAAATATGCAGCAGAAATTTAATAGACTTGTTTATTTGGTGTGTCAGGAACTGGACAGAACCCTTTGAGGGTTTATAATCTGAGAATTGGATATTACATCCTGTAAACTAATGGGGCCATGCGAACTGGTCCAGGATCAAATGGCCAATGCTTGAAAGGCTGAGTCCTTTCTCCTTGACCGAAGAATGGTCCACTTTCAGCAGGGAAATTGTCCTCTTAAATTAGTGTTCAAATTTGGGGGTGTGTGTGGGGAGCCAGGAGGGAGAAATGGAAGATGTGCTCAGCCAACCACATCACCTGAACTCGTTCTAGTGACCAGGAGGGTGGCCAATGGGCACTTTTTTCACTAGGCAGGCATTATTACCAGGGTAGTGCTTCCTTAACTTCATGTCCATATAATTCGCCTGGCCATTCACCAGATTTTGACTAAATCTGAGATGTGCCCTGAATTTCTTCACTTCTTATAAGTTTCCAGGTGGTGCTGACATTGCTGGTCCAAGGGTCTAGAGGGACAAGGCCCTAGAATGTCCATTTATCCTATTGCTGTAGGGCTCTCATTATGAGGTCAGTGAATTATAAGTAGCTGTACTTGGGGGCAGGGCTAATCTTCTTCAAGAGTGTATGATGTCATGAAAGGTAAGGCCATTGTCACTGTCCTTGTTGGAATCATCATCGTTATTACTGTTTGTTGAAGATCTCAATCAGGGCAAAATGCTTGCAAGCCCCAGAAACTTGCTCAAAGAGGTTCATATAGAAAGAAAATTGATTGTAAGATATACAAAGCCCTTAGAACCCAATTACAGCCCTATGAGACTGAGGCAAGAAAGAGCAATTTCTCTATCTTTGCTTCCTGCTGTACATCTTACTTAACTGCTTCCACATGGCCCATCAAGATGAGAGCAGACATGATGTGGAAATGGATTGTGACCTGTGACCTGAACCTGGTGGTTTAGAAGCTAGACTTGGACCCTAGTAGGCACAGTCTGAACTCTGTCATGGTGTTTTCCCTCTATCAGCACTAATGTCTTCATCGGTAGAGGGTAGGGGGGTGCAGAGCGGGGCATCATACTTGCTTGAGATGTTGTGAGGATTAACTAAGATAAATGCTGGGCACAGTGCCTGGCACACAGACAGTTACTTTTAAAAAATATTTTATTTAAATTAAATTTGTCAACATACAGTAAAATACCCCTGACGGCTTTTTTTAATTACTAAATTTAAAAACTATAAAGACAGTGAGATTAATTATTATGGGGAGACAGTGTCTTACAGGATATTAGAAAAGCCTTGGCATTTGGAATCTGAGAGCCTTGGTTTTGGATCCCAGCTACACACCTACGGCTATGGTTTGGGTGTACCTCTTAATGTCCCTGAACCCCATTTAAAAAAAATCACTTGTTGCTTCATGGAGATGGGAAGGATTAAATGAGATAATGGGTGATGACACATTAATTAAAAATAAAAAGTACTATTCTAGAGTAACTTTTCCTGTCCTCTGATAGCTAGGAAGGTAGGACTGGCTTAGACAAAAATTGAATAGAGAAGATTGCCACCCTTCAGCAATACTGTTAACTTAAAAGAAAGACAGATTTCGAAAAGGAGGAGAAGCAAAGTTTTGGCTAACTGCAGCCCCAATCCGCTTAGCGATTATCTTCATCAGTCTAAATTCTAGTGCCTCCAGCAAAACATCATACCCTTTGTTAATTGTAACTTGAGTGGTCTCCTGAGGGGCCTCTCCTCTCCTGCACTCCTGTAAATCAGTGTGTCTGCCTGCGTCTGTCTCTACATCCTTTGAAAAAGACTGTAAAAAAGACCCACAAAAGGAAAACCGAGTACCTTTCAACTTTTTTCTCACTTTCTAATTCTTAAGTTTCATTGAACATTAAAAGTTTTTATGGGTAGTGAGGAAAGGCATTTTGCCACTTGAAGCTAAGGTGTGATCCAAATTACAGGAGACTCCATTTCCAAAGTGGTATTTAGTGAGTTTCACACATATCTTTTTTACAGGACATTTGCACTGGTGCAGAGGGGTGGAAAAAGCGACAGCAGCTCTCTGGTAACTTGCCCTTGTAGCCCAGGTGTGGTCACAGTGTAGCCTGGCGGGTTCTTTCCTTCAATCCCTTTCCTTCATGCCTTACTAAACAATAACGAGATGCTTTTTCATGCATGAATGGGCTGCAGTCCACTTGCTTCCAGAAGCTCCTCTCTGCCCCACCCTGCCTCCGCCCGTGTGTACAGGTGACTAGCATCCGGAGGCACACAGAGGGCCTGTCTCAGTGGGCACATACAATGTTTGTGTTCAACTGTCTATAGGGTTGCCTGTGAGGCCTTGGCATTTTAATTATACTACTGTCTTAGCATTTTGCTCTGCACTGGGTGAAAATGAATCATGTCCAGGTTGAAATCTAGACTCTTTCTTTTCTCTTTGTCTCTCTCCACTGTCATTAATGCTTGCAAGACTTTGGTCATGAAAGCCAGAGAGAGCTTCCATTTTCCAAAGGATAAGAACAAACAAACCAGCAGAATCACTTCGTTATTTAGCAGAAAGGGAAGCAGTAGTATTGACACGCAGATAACATTTCTAAAAATCCCATAGATTTGAGGGTCATGAGCTAATTAATACCTGCAAAGTCATGCATTGAGGAATTAGAGATGTGTGAACCTTCCTCTCTTTCTTCTTGGAAGCGGTGTCCTTTTTTGCCTAGGGCATAACCATCTGGTTAATCTGGTCAATAATTTAAAGTTGTTTTTTGTTTTGTTTTGTTTTTGTTTTTGTTTTTGTTTTTTTTTTAAATTTGAAGGCTGATTTCTAGTTTGATTTTTTTAAAACATTTGTCAAATTAGCTAGATAATCACCTAATTGGTACTTTTCCTAAGTAGATCCAACCTGAATGTAGAAGAAACTAAAAAATGATTTCTCCTGCCAATTAGAACAGAAAGCAGTCCTCACCCACCTACTGCTGAATCTATCAGTCTGTAAACAGGGATCCAGAAAACAGGGGTGTGTGGGAGGAACCTGATGAAAAAAGTTTCTCGTTTTATATTTAGCATAAAGCCAACTCCACAGAGGCAAAGTGGCCTGTTTGGCTCAAGTACTAATAAAATGCCTTATAGAATTGAGAACAACCCCCACCCCCAAGTCTATTTACCCGTATTTCCACTGCACTAAAAGACACAGGAGACAAATTATTTTTTAAACTCACAAGAGAAACCTCGTCTTCTCTTAAAGTCAAGCAAATCTGAGTTGACTTCTCTCATAAATTCAAGAACAAAAAGTTATAAATTGAACAGATGAAGGACATTGCCTTCTTTAAAGTGATGTCTCCTTACCTTAATGGATTTAGCTATGGCAGGGAGTCAGAGTAAAGCTGTCTTAACTAAATCTTTGACTGATTATGCATTTTTTTCCCTATTCATACACGATAGATTCATCATCCCAATTTGTCAAGCTGGCGAAGTTCCAATTAATTACACCCGGCAAACCTCGGCTCGCGCTCTGCCCGGTGTCAGGCCTAATCTAGTACCTCATTTGCCGGCGGCCCAATGAAGAGGTATCAGAGGTGTTGTTCCTCTGGTACTTACTGTGATGGATGCCCCTGGCGGCGTGGCCGGTGGCAGAGGCAGAGCGGTGGACGCCTCTCTCCTCCGAGCCTGAGGCCTCCAGGCTCCTGCACTAATTTGAGGGCTCATCTGTATAGTGGATGTTGTCATCAAGTCTATCCTTCATGGCAGGGCTGAAGGCTTTCCCTGCTGCATGGGCTGCGTAAATGCCTACGCGGGTTCTACATTTCTGTCAGATTTGTCCTTGCAAAACAGAAAAAAAGGAAGGCAACTTGTCCTGGAGCTGAGTTTCTGAGCTCTTTAGTGGCTGATGTGTTGTAGGGGAAAGTCACAGAGACTACCGTGTACCCAGAGCATTTGTGAATATCTGTGCATGCTCATACCTGCGTCTCTGTGCTATTTATAGGCAGTCCTGTGTTCTTTTGAGTATGGCGACTTGGCTTTCCTGCTCTTAGCTATCAGGCAATGACCTGCTAACAAATATTATTTATTAAGCAATGTGAGGCCCTACTGGATATTGATATGCGATCTCTGATGCATGCAGGAACTCATGTTTGATGAGTGACTAGAGCCCTGTGCTGTGCCAGATGTTACTAGCATAACATCTCTTTAGACGATTGTTTTTATCCTTATTTGAGGTGGGAAAAGTTAGCTCAGAGAGTTAAGTGACTTGCACAAAGTTGCACAAGCAGTAAGCATGGAGATGGGATCTGAACCAAGGTTGAGTTGATGATAAGGTTTCAGCTCTTTCTAGTACCCAGTCATTTTTCTTAAGTAACTGCTTCTTCTTCCCCCGTTCACATTCTGTCCTGGCCTATGACCCTTGCCTTCCTAACCTGCAGACTGAGAAGCTACAATATCTTGGCAGGGTTGCAGAGCTGCATGACTGCACTATTGGTAGGGCTGTGTCTCCACTGGTCCATGGGACTAGCCTAGCATGGGGAGTAGCTCTAGGTGTAATGGAGCTAAAGCCTGGGCATGTTCCCAGATTGCTTTGACCACTTCCCTCTTGCTCTCCCAGGCTTTCACCCATATGAATCACCCCTCCGTTCTCAGCTTTGGATGAACACCACCTGCAGGTTATGAGGTCTGGATCCCAGAGTGGCCAGCTCCACAGAGGCTGAGCATTGACCCATGGAAAATAGGAGATGGGAAGGAGACAAGCTGATACAGACCCTCTCCCTTCCCGGTCCTGTGGCCACCTCAGAGGTGTGGCACCTCCTTGCTTCTCTTGAAGACAAGTCCCATATGCTAAGTGAACGTGTGTGCTGAGCTATGGGCTGAGACTCTGGGGCTCACAGTGAGTCAGTGGCTGTTCAGGAACACATGCACAACATCACCTTACTGCTTGGCCTCCCTTCTCTTTTAACCCACCTCATTTTTAAAACAAAGTGTGGTACCTTAATCCTTATGCCTAGACCTGAGACAGGGCTACAGTGGCATTAAGCACAAAGCTAACTTCCCACCTATACAGCCTACACAGAAGAGACCCTGAAAGGGACTGTCATGTTTTGGAAAGAATCAAATCACATCAAAGATCAACTTTTAATTTAAATAAAACTTCAAGTGCATTAATATTCAGCATTTAAATTCCTTCCTGGTTCACAAATATAATATGTTTTACAGTTATCAAAAACATATGCTGCTTTTCAGCAGCATTTTATATACAACTTGTTCAACAGAAGGTGCCAGCATCCCAATATGTTTTGCTAAGCTTTGGCTTTAACCATTGTGATGAAAGAATTCAAGTGCAACAGTGTCATCTTTTTGAAAGTAGGGAGGAGTGTTGCCAAAGGGTAACTCATGCTCCAAGAAGAAAGAAGGGAATTATTTATTATTTCTTTCATTGAGTTAATTTTTATGATGTTTCTATTATGAGAAGATCTCTGTATGAAGATTGGTGAGAGCTACATGGATTAATCAATCCCAGATCTTGTTTTCAAGAAAACTTCAGTCTAATAAAATACCTTTTGGAAGAAGCTAGTGGTGGCATTCCTCTTACAAAAGAAGTCCACTAATCTGCTGCTTACCTTTGGAGCCATATTGATTGTTAAAATATTGTGATACTTTCCATGCTTGTTTGTGAATATACATTATCCCAAGCCTCCTACACCTGGCCTACCTGGTCCCTCTCCTTTGGTCTGGTGACTAAAGCAATAATGCCTAGCAAGGCAGGGGATTCTAAGTCCTTCCTCCAGCCCTATTGCTAGTGCCTGTTCTGATGGCTCAGAACCCATGCCTCATTTGTTAAATGTGTGGAATGTCTTTTGTGAATGTGGCAGAGATGCTATGCCTATTATATTCAGATGATCTATACCGTTACAGTTACAGTCTCTAACTAGGAATGTGGATCAGTTTCTATCTTTTTAAAAAAAATTCTGTCGATTTTGCCTCATGTTTTTGAAACTCTGTTTTTAGGTGCATGCTTATTAAGAATTGTTATATCTTCTTTATGAATGGGCTCATTTATTACTAAAGAATGTCTATGAAGTTTATTTTATCTGATATAGATATAGCCATACTCACTTTGTTTTATTGAGTTTGAATGGGCTGTCTTTCCCCACCCTTTAATTTAACTGATTGATCTGTATCTTTGCATTTGAAGTCTCCCTCTTAGATAAGATGACATCTAGGTGGGTCTTGTTTTTTTTGTTTTTTTGTTTTTGTTTTTAAACCCAGGCTGACAATCTCTACATTTTAATAGGAATTACTTGTCTATTTACATTTAATGGATGTTTTGGTATAGTTGGGTTTAGTCTGGGATTTTGCTGTTTGTTTTCTTTCTACTTGTACATCTGTCTTTTGTTCCTCTGTTCTTTCTTTTTTGCCTTCTTTAGGTTATTACATTTATTTATATTATTTCACTTCAATTCCTCTACTGGATCTTATCTATTCTCTTAGGAAACTTTAAAAAAATAATTGTTGCTCTAGGAAGTATAATATATATCTCAGTTACTAGCTTATCACTGTCTATTTAGTATTATTATTGCATCATTTCATGTAAAATATAAGACCCTTGAGACAATGATTTTAGTTATTCTTCTCCTTCATCCTTTGGGGTATTGTTACTTTATGTTTATATACATATGTATACTGTTGACCCTTGAACAACATGGGTTTGAACTGCCTGGATCCACTTATATGTGGATTGTTTTTCAATAAATATACTACCGTAAATTTATTTTCTCTTCTTTAGGATTTTCTTAATAATGTTTTCTTTTCTCCAGCTTACTTTATTATAACAATACAGTATATAATATATATAACAGACGAAATGTGTGTTAATTGACTGTTGATGTTATCAGTAAGGCTTCTTGTCAACAGTAGGCTATTAAGTTTTCGGGGAGTCAAAAGTTGCACTTGGATTTTTGACTGCATCGGAGCTTGGTACCCCTAATATTGGCATTGTTCAAGGATTAACTGTATTATAAACTCTGAAATATTCTGAAATTTGTATGTATATGTATGTATGTATATGTGTATCTGTATATATGTATATATATAACATATATATGCATTATATATATAATTTTTTTAAAATAGTAACCTGCCTTTTAAAGATACTCAGAGGAAAAAAGATAGTCTTTTGTTTTTGCCCTCATTCACCATTCCAGTGCTTTTCGTTCTTCATTCTTCTCTGTGTATCTAAGTTTTCATCCTAGCATCATTCCACTCTGTCCTGAAGAACTTCCTTTGGCACTTCTTGAGGAGTAATTCTGTATATACATGCATATCACTCAGTGTGGCTCTAGTTTCCACCTGCTTTTCCCTCTCTCTAGTGACCACATTCAAATAGAAATGAATGTGGATTAAGGGGTGCCTGGGTGGCTCTGTCGGTTGAGCTTCCAACACTTGATTTCAGCTTGGATTATGGTCTCAGGGTCATGGGATTGAGCCCCTCATCAGACTCCATACTGGGTATGGGGCCTGCTTGGGATTCTCTCTCCCTCTTCCTCTATCCCTCCCCACCGCCTCACACTTGAGTTCTCTCTCTTTAAAAAAGAAAGAAAGAAAGAAAGAAAGAAAGAAAGAAAGAAAGAAAGAAAGAAAAAGAAAGAAAGAAAGAAAAAAAAGAAATGAATGTGGATTAAAAATACCAGAGGTGACTAGTCATTTCTAGGGGCCCAGCCTTACTACAAAGGCATTGGGAATGAGATTATAAAATTAGGAGTCTTTGGGCTGGTTTCCACCTTTAGTACTGACTTAACACAGGGTTTAACATATTTTAAGCTTATCTTTAGATTTGGAAGATTTTATATAAAACTGTGGATTTCTGGCTTCTCTTGAAAAATTAGAAACCCTGTAAATTTAGGCTCTGACTTCTGTTACTTCATTTGGTACCATCAGCCAGAGGTGGATAGCATTCCTGATGCCAGTGAGACTGTGCTTTTTAGCTTGCCATGATTTCCCATTTTGATTGGGTCACCAACATTGTCTTGCTGGTTCTTGAGGTTCAGAATGAGGAACTAGAACATCTGCATGCAATACATTATCCAGAGGTACATTCTACGGTGATCTAGAAAGTGAATTGAGGTAATTTATATATTTGCAATTCACATCAGATAAGTGATTAGATGGGAGGTTCAGAAGCCCCTGTGCTTGTGTCTCTTTAAGACCAAATGAAATCTTCTGTGATGGGAATTTGAGTATGGGGAACTCTAGTCATAGTAAAAAACAAAAACAAACAAACAAACAAAAAACATGTCTTGAATTCTTAGATGAAATCTCCAATCAATGGCATTACATTTCTTTGGCTCAGTGAATTTATGCATATTGGATGGAAGACTTCCTCATCCAAATCATTGCAGAGGCCATATTTTCTGAATGTGTTTTCTGCTCTGAAGGTAAAACTTAACATAAAGGAATGGCTCAAGAATACAATTTTTGCAGACATGGCAAGGCTTCAGATTTTCCTGGGAAAGATATAGGTGAAATGCAAAATAATTTTGCTGTAAAAATTATTAGACACACTAGGGAATCCCTTTGAATCTTTGCCCTCTTGGAATCACTTGAAAAAAATTATTGTAATTACCTTGACTTTCGACAACTCCAGGATGATTTAGGATTTAGACACTCTGCTTCCAAAAGCTAGATTGCACAGCATATTTGGGGGCCAGAGCTGTGGTGCTGAACAAAATATAGGAACCAGAAAGAACAAATGGAGAAGGACAAGTTATCTCAAACAAGGAGCATGTTGGTGGTCAGTGTGAAGGATGGGATTCATGACCTAATATGAGATGAGCTTGAACTTGTGCTGGGCACTTTGCAGGAAGAACCTGAGAAGAAACTCTAAATCCAGCTAGGGTGGCACAAATAGCAATCTGTCAATGTAAACAGATTGACAAACACTCTTCAGTTTATTTGATTGTCTTTGGAGCTTTATAGAGAAAAAAAACAAAAAACCTTCCTCTGATGACAGAAATTTAGAAAAGACAAGAGGAATGGGATCTCTGCCCCCAATCCATCCTTTTAGATTAATGCTCTCTAATGGATATTAAAGCATGGTAGATTAATGAGAGCCCGATAGACCATGCAGCTGAAAAAACACACTTTCTTTTGACAGCTAGGCAGTTAAGAGATGCCTAGGAATTAAGGAGCAGTTCAGATTAAATTACCCTCTTTATTAAGACATCTTTTCCTTGGTAAATAGTGTGCTGGGGGAGAGGAGCAAAGAGATGCCATGATCACCAGAAGTTATTCATGGAACCTATAGTTTGTGACCATAGAAATAAAAGACTCATTTAGATTTTATATACTGGCAGGTTAACCAAAATGGGTCAATGGGAGGCAGGAGCAAAGAATGCTGGGCTTTTGGATAAGCAGCTTCTGGAAATCATGAGGTGCTTGGATGGAAAGAAATGAAGGAGCCTGCCAGGTGTCAGTTGGCCAGCATACCAGTGAAGTGTGTTTTCATCATCAGATTGTTGTTTGCTCTCCGTGCTGGTTATGTACTGTGTAAAATTAGCTGAGCTGGAACTACAGTTCCTAGAATTCCCTCCCTTGGCTGGTTCCTTGTTGGGGTTGGTCACAGGAGAAGTATCTGTGAGATTTGGAAGATGGGAAGTAAAGCAGAAGCAAATTTTATGCTCCAAGGGTTGAGGTAGATGGAGCTCTAAGCACTGCGGCAGCCAATTTACATTGTCACTGATGTGCTATCTCACTTTGCTGGCATGGGCACCTGGATCTACAGCTCCTCCGTCTCCCATAAGTTTCCTCCTATGTGCAGCTCTGTGGTAGAGGATGTCAGTTTTTTCTTCATGCCACCATGACTTTTAGGTTAGAGGTGGTGAGAGACAGCTGTGGGGCATCCAGATTGTATTTGTGGGTTATAGTTTATGTGTGTGTGGTCCAGTCCTTAATTGTTCTCCCCCACTTTGTATACAACTTTTCCACAAGACTGCCCACCTACCTGACTTAATAATGGTGACTTCAGGCATACCACCAGATGGAGAGGCAGCAGCTTGCATAGATTCTTCTCCATCCTCCAGGTCTCATTTGGCAACACATCCCTTATTCTAAATGCCTCAGTAGTTTTGCTTCTTGGATCAAATCCCCACTGATACCCTGACTCTACAGGTGATATGCAGATATTCAGATTGACTTCTGGGGGCAATATTGCAAAGTATTATTACTTAGTAATTGGGGTCTCTGTCCTTATAAGTGCTAGCTTTCCTTTAGCTACAGGCTCTAGGACAATCAATGTTAAACTGTGATGGGCTATCTTTATCCTCTGTACAGTGATGAAGGCTGCTAAAATGGAAAGATTCTAGTAAAATTGCCCTAATATCCAGGGATGAGGGCCACTGCTATGCAATGTTTCCAGGATTGTGTGTTACCTACATCCACTTAGCACTAATTTAGGAAGGAACTTGGTTTATTTATTTTATGCTTTTAAATAAGTGCATGCTGTAAATAGTTCTGATCAAAGCGGAAGATAGGTTACTCTCATTTCATTGCTCTTATCTAGTTGGGCTTGATGGTACCTGCTTCTTATGAATTTATATAGTGGGTAGTTGAGGTTGGGTGAAGCATCCGCAAAATCAAGACTTACTCTACAAAAAGTTAGTTATACAATATGCTTCTCAAATATTGTGTTAATAAGGTATTCTTTTCAGTCAACATTCAACTCAGTTTCCTTTGCTTTTACCATCATCATCCTCACCACTAGCACCAAAAGTACTTCTTGAGTGTCTGTGTGTGATCACAACACACATCTATGTGATATGAACTTTTGTGGGGAGACACCATATTGCAGTGGAAAGAGAACTGGCTGAGGCAGGGGATCAAATTTTTCTTCCACCTTTCCAGTTTAGCCAGCTCTGTGTCCTGGGGGACCCATAAAATGGGAACAAGGATGCCTTCTTTCTTCTTCTTTTTTTTTTATCTCAAAAGATTAATAAAAATAAGCTTTGTACTCAGGGAGCCTGGGCAGCTCAGTTGGTTAAGGGTCTGACTCTTGATTTCAGCTCAGGTTGTGATCTCAGGGTCTTGAGATTGAGCCATGCATTGGGCTTCTGGATGGGCATGGAGCCTGCTTAAGATTCTCTCTCTCCCTCCCTCTTCCTCTTGCATATGCTCTCTCTCCCTCAAAAACAAAACAAGACATAACCAAAAAAACCCACCTTTGTACCCAATGAATGTTAGCCACTTTAGGCAACAGAAAAAGAAAGGAAATGCTAGTCAAATAAAATTTATTGGGTCCCTTTACTTTTACATTCTTCTATAGTTTATTTTAGGATGGTGGTTTTCAAACTATGTGTGCCAGCATGTCCTCTGATGGTACCCCAGTGGTGGTGGGGGGATTCAACCATTCTCATCAGAAAAACCCTATTTTTATCTTTTTTTCATCATGAGATTTTTATTTATTTATTTTTTGAGATTTTATTTATTTATGAGAGAGAGAGAGAACACAAGCAGGGGGAGAGGCTAAGGGAGAGGGGGAGGCAGACTCTCCACAGCAGCCCTGAGATGGGGCTCAATCCCAGGACCCTGAGGTCATGACCTGAGCAGAAGACAGATACTTACCTGGCTGAGCCACCCAGGTACCCCATCATGAGATTTTTAAATTAAGACTTTTAAAAGAACAGTTAAAGGTTCACAGTGAAATTGATGGGAAACTATAAGGATTTCTCATACATCCTTGACCTCCTCCTCATGTAGCTTCTGGCACTATTAACATCCTTCACCAGAGTGATAACATTTGTTACAACTGATGAACTACCTGAACATGTCATAATCACCCCAAATCCATAGTTATCATTAGGGTTCACTCTTAGTGGTGCTCATTCTATGCTTGGACAAATATATAATGACATGCATCTACCATTATATTATCATATAGAATAGTTTCCTGTCCCCAATATCCTCTGTGCTCTGCACGTTCATCCCTCTGTCTCCTCTTTATAATGAGATTTTTATGTTGGAGTACTGAATAAGTTTGACTAGAAATAAAAAAGAACAAGCTTCTGGTTGGTACCTTAAGTCTGAAGCCACTAGATAAGGTTCTTGATGACTTTATGCTTAGAACAAACGTGAGGTAGATAGGAAGATGTTTAGGTCATGTACAAAAGATGAATCTGGAGTAGAAGGCCAGTCTAAGTATAGAATTAGGATATGTATTAGGAAAGCAATAATGGAGATTCCAAATTTAGTTCTGATTTTGTTGTTTGTCAGGAGTTGTAAGTGAATGTGTTCCTCGTCTCTGACTGTAGGAAGTGGGACAAGGAGTGGCTCAGATAACTGGGAATCAAAATGCCAAGTGATATAAGGCTTAGAAATAACAGTGGTTGGGAAGATAGAAGATATGGATCTAGTATAGCAATTGCACTCACATCTGGTAGTTAGCAAGTCACTTCCCCATGAAGATGCTCATTTGCACATTCACAATAAACTTACTTTGTACAGGTACTAAGGCCAAAGTAATGATATCTTGAGTCTCTAAAAATATGCTAATATTTTATGTTCAGTGCTGCTATTTAGGGGGAGTAAAGGTGGGTGGAAGGAATGGGAAGAGTGGTCCAGGGTGTGTAGGGAGTTGAGTGCAGGAGGCATGAGAAGGGAGAGAAAAGGAGCGTTGCCTGATTTTCTTCCTATTTCTGCTTTTGTCTTTCCCCAGTAGTCAGATAGATGGTGGAAATTGAGGGGAGGTCCATTGCTTCAGAGTATTGGCTGACTCCATGATGTAGACATCCAAGTGGCTCCATCCTTTAATTGACAGATTCTAATAGGCAATTAAAGCCATCTATGGGACCTAGGCATTCTGCAGAGATCACTTTTTTTTTTTTTTCAGAGGAGGGCAGTGGGAACCCATCAACCTCATGTTTGGTTTTGCCAACAAAAGGCATCGGAGCTGGCCAGTCTACTTGTGGGCAGCCATTTTTTGGCAGAAGACTTAAAGACAGCAGTCATGGAGAGCTTTTTTATGAGGATGCAGGGCATCCATAGACATAAAAAGCAGAAGAAATGCTTGTTAGTTATGGGGAAGGTGAAAGGCTCAGAAAACTGATTAGCGTAGCAGTGTGGTCAGATGGAAATGAAAGCTCAGAAGCATAATCGTTAATTGGGTGCTTACCTACTAATTTGAGCTTGGATGTCAGCAGTACTGCACTTCATTTCAAACCCAGGGTCAGACTTTAGTGCTACATCATAAATTACGTAAAGGCACAACACTAACAATTAGATAATTATGGAGACCCATGCTGTTGCAATTTAACTGGGCAAGTTCAGGGCAAACATGACAGGAATACTGTTTAACTCTCAGACTGCTGGCAGGTTTTTTTTCCCCTCAAAGAGACAAATGAATGCATAAGATGATGTGGCTGGCTGGTTTTCAAAGCTTGTGAGCTCAATCATTTCTTTCTAGGTGCTAGGTTCATTGGATGACCCAAACAGACTCTGAAGAAATATTAAAGAAGTGTTAATTATACCTGGGAAAAATTCATTCTTAACATCCACACCAGCTGAAGCACCTGGGAGTAGGCTGGGTTCCAGCTCAACTTGAAGCTTAAGCTCAAAAGCAAAGCTAATTTTTATCATTATGAGACATTCTGTAGATGAAACATGTGATCTCTCAATTCCGGGTCCCTCACATTAATGTGAGGGAATGTGAGGGAATGAAAATAGAAGATTCTGGGGTCTGTATTTTATTGTCACTGCATTCATGCTGGTGAACAAGTGGCTAATTCCACTGATGAAGGTGTTTTCATGACAAATGTGAAGTGACAAGGCTGTGCTGGTGCTTCTGTGCTATAGACATCATGTGTTCCTTCATTGACATGAGAAACTTTGTGTGCTGGGTATGGGAGATGAGACATCATTAGACAGGCATTTAAACATTGGTCTGATTTCCTGTTGGAGTCAGAAGACGTGTTGGGGGTTGGCCCAGATTCCTGTAATAAGGGTGTTATTTCTGGGAGAAGTTTGTTTTCATTGTCGGAACGTGAGCTTGAGAAAGTCAAGAGCCACGCCTTTATTTTCTCTCCATTCCCACAGTCCCAGCACAGAGAGAGGGGTTCATATGAAGAAACAACTGGGTCTGAGAGCTTTGGTGCAGGAATGAATAATTTTCCTCCAAGAGCAGTTTAACTCAAGTTTAGGTTTTAGAAACTCCTATTGCCTGACGAAGGAGATCCCTTTTTAACTTCCCAAAAGTGATTTTGAATAACTGAATTCTATCATGCTGTGGTGAGTTACATATCGATATGCTTTGTTTCTTCTTGTTCCAGAAGAAGACACAATGTGACCAGCCCTCCATCGGAGAATCAGGGACCATGGAGTTGAAAATTGTAGGCTTCATAGGGAGTTCAATATTGAGTCCCTTAGTTTTACATGTAAGAGAGTGGGGTATGCAGGCCTAGACCGGAGGGATGTGGCTCAGGGCAACGACACAAAGATAGAGGTAGAAAGCGGCTGAGACCAAAAATCTCCTTAGGGCTCATTTATCCAGCATTGAGGACATGCCACAAGGGAAACTGCTCTGTGTGTTTGTGTGTGTGTCTGTGTGTGTGTGTGTACCAACAGAGTAGTCTAATTCTAGAACTGTGCGAAGGTAGGGAATGTTAGAACCAAGCCTACCCCTGGGGAAGAGAGAGATCCTCTTCTATTAGATTCCATTCCTTGCCAGTGAGGGATGGTATTTTGGCAGCTGTCTCCCACATGATCTCTCCATGTCACAGGGGGCAGGCATCTAGAGAGTTTGCGGGCAGCACATGACAGGTCATCACAGAGCCTTTAGGATGGACTAGAACTGGACAAAGAGAATAGGACTCATTGATAGAGCTCTTTTTTGGGCAGGAATGTAGCTAGGAGTGACCTTGTAAACCTGGAGAACACTTCTAGATTGCTGAGATTTATCACAGAAGGGAGGATTCTGAGGAGAGGAGAAAGACAGAGCTTTGTGAGGTTTGATCTGTGGATCATTTAATTTGAATATTGAAAGAATCCCTTTGTTTATACTCCAAGCTACTTAAGTGGGAGTATTAGTTACATGTACACCAGGAAACTGAAGTCTAGAGAAGATAGAACAAGGATGTGTTAGACTGTAGACTGAATCAAATCACCCCATCAACAAAAGGTGGTAATTTTTTTTTGTATGTGGTAGTAATACACAAAATGAGAAAGAACAGGGCTCTACTAAAACAATTCTTTTTTGGAAAGATTTATTTCTTTATTAGAGAGAGAGAGAGGAGGGACAGGGGAAGAGGGAGAGAGAAACTCAAGCAGACTCCATGCTGAGTGCAGAGCCCTACACGAGGCTAGATCTCATGACACTGAAATCAGACCTGACCCAAAGCCAAGAGTTGGCTGCTTCACCAACCGAGCCACCCAGGCACCCCTCTTCTAAAACAATTCTTATGCAGAAGAAAATGCCATCTCGTGGAATGCCATCTCAACACTTACTTACCTTGGCCAAAGTCCTTTTAGCCACATCACAATTTTTGTCCTCCCAAATTCTCCAACTAATGGGCTAAGTCAGGAAACCTACTTCTCTAGTCAATGTTATATGGACATAAATAATACTATGAAGTATATGCTCTTAATTCTAAAGAATATTACAAAAAGAGGGGCATCTGGGTGGCTTAGCGGTTGAGCATCTGCCTTTGGGTCAGGTTGTGATCCTGGGTTCCTGGGATTGAGTCCCACATCAGGCTCCCTGCAGGAGGTCTGATTCTCCCTCTGCCTATGTCTATACTTCTCTCTCTCTCTGTGTTTCTTGTAAATAAATAAATAAATAAATAAATAAATAAATCTTTAAAATACCTTACAAAAAGAAACTGGATTAGCAGAGTGGCTTTTTTGAACCATCTAGGAGATTTGTGAGCAGTCAATGGAGTATGTTTGGGTTTGCTGTGCATTGGTAGTTGGCTGTTAGTACATCAGTCAGGGGCTGGTTCTGTTTGGGAAGTTAATTCATAGAGGGGTCACTATAATTCAAAGAAGTCATGCTTTTCCTAGAGAAGCACTGTGTAGTACTTGAATAAATTCACGTCTGCTTTATTCAACCTGCCCAAACTCCATTCCTCAAGTGAGTTTATCATTAACTCAGCTAATTATATCACAATTAAATAACAAAAAAGAATAATGACTCCTTATTGAGCCCAGGAAAGTCACAATTTTCAAAGGAGAACCAAGCTGCTCTCTCTGATATGACAATTCTTCCCCAATGGTCAAGGTAACACTCACATTACTTGCTTGTCTTCCCTTGTGTTATTTTGCTACAAATGAGACCAAAAGGAGAAGAACTAGAAAAAGCAGTCAGAGTTGCGCCTTTTCTCTTCCCTAGGACACACATCCTTCCTCCTTTCTCATTTTCTCCTCCCTTCTTTCTCTCTTCTTACTGTAAGTAGCAGAGCAAAGTGCATGGTTCTGCACTTTGGTTTCAGTAGCCTATTCTACTTTGGCATTTTGAGGATTGCCTCATTCTTTCTAGTGGAGACCTGGCATTCTGTTGTGTGCCTGGACCATGGCTTATGAACCTATCTTCCAAAGATTGACATTCCAGAAGATTGCAATCTTATGCCTTTGAAAATAGTGCTACTCTGTGGACATCCTTGTGCATGTGCCTTTGAGCACATGTGAGGATAAATTACGGGAAGGGTACATTATTGGATCAAAGGGCATGTGAATTTTAAATTTTAGTGGGTATTGCCACATTACTCTCCAAAGGCTTGGCAGTGATTTGGGAGCCTAACTAGCTATCCAAAGACATCTTGAGCCAGAACTTGACCAAATGTAGTTTGTTCAGACACAAAAGAGAAAAACTCTAGGTAAGAGACTATAGAAGGAAGAAGTCCAGAGGTCTGTCTTTCAGGTAGAAGGGGGGGTGGTTGGCTTGTCCTGGAGGACCCAACAGCACAGGAATTGACAAGCAGATGAGACACATTAAGGCTCAGTGTAAAGAAATACTTTCTAAAAGTACTTGGCAAATGTGGATCTGGTTGTCTCAAAGGAAGTGAGATTGCCATTACTACACGTGTCCAAGTCAAGGCAGGTGGTATGTTTGTGTTTATGTATGTATTTATGTTTGTATATGCATATGTGTATGCATATTTGTGTGTATGTTTATATGTGCACGCATATTTGCATGTATGTGTGTTTGTATGCTCACATATGTGTATGCATGGGTATGTTTGTATATACATGTGTACACACACGTGCACAGGGCAGTTGTGTAGAGGGGGTGTGGGTATCAGATGAAGTGCTATAGTAGATGACTTTAAAGCCCTGTTTAAGTGTCTGAGACACAGATTTAATGAATGAGATAAAGTATGGGAAATTATCATTTGCTTAAGATACAAATATTTGTTTGACTGAATTGTCCAAGTCTAAATACCCTCAGAGACCAACTTTACTGTGATATTATGTTCATTATTTCAGTGACATATATTGAGTGGGTAAGTGTCTTACGGCAAGGCACAGGTGATAGAACCGACCGACAGATAGGTCCTTCCCAGAGGGAGCATTCATAAGGCTCAATGGATGAGCAAGCGAAAGCATCAAGGCACAGAGTCAAGGCAAAGGATAGTAAAAAACAAAACAAAACAAAACAAAACGAGTGCCATGGGGAACACAGGCCACACCCAGGCTAGAAGGTTGCATTAGACTGAGATCTGAAGGTTGAATAAGAGTTTACTTAGTGCAGGTGAACTCCTTGATGGTCACAGATAGAAGATTTCAGCCAGAGGCCCAAAAGTTCAAGGAACTTAACAATCTAGGGGTAGACATTTGAAGTATGGAGGCTTCAGGGAAGGTGGGTGAGAGCCTTACAGATGAGGCAGGCTGGAGGCAAACAGAGGGTGAAGGACCTGGGGGATTTTGTTCTAGGAGCAACGATATTTGAAGAGTTTTGAGCAGCAGAGTTACATGTTAAGATTTGTGTTTTATGGAGCTCCCCACAGCACCTTTGGAGATGTTTTAGGGCAAAGTTTCTCAATGTCAGTGCTACTGACATTTTTGATTTATGATTTCCTGCTTTGGGGGCTGTCCTCTGCATTGCGAGATATTTAGCAGCATGCCTGGTCTCTACCCATTAGCTGTCAGTAGCACCATCCTCTGCCTCCAGCTGTGACAACTAAAAGTGTCTCCAGACATCAAGTGTCCCCTGGTGTGTGTGTGTGCACGCGCGCACGCGTAAGCACATAGTGGTGGTGGTGGTGGTGGGATGTGAAACTGCACCCGGTTGAGAATATTTGTTTTAGAGGATGACATCACATGATGGCCTGAACTGATGAAAGGTAATGGCAGAAGTGTGGGTGGGTCAGAAGGTTACAGGCAGAATGAGCAGATCTTGGGCACAAGTTGACTATGTGTGGAGAGGGAGGGAGGGCTGAAAGATGAAGCTCAGATTTGGGGATTTGGCACATACACAAGTGGTAGGTGCTGTGATTTCTGAGTGTGGGACATACGAGTAGTTTTCCAGAGAACATGGAATCCCGTTCCATTTTGGAAATGCTGTGTTTAAGGGGGACATCCAAGTAGGTATCCAGTGGGACTGAGTCTAGGGTGCGGGTAAGTCTTGCAAGGATCCTAAATTGGGGGATGGCTGTGCTATGGCAGGCAGTTGCAAGAATTCTCCTCTGGGTCCCTCTAGTAACACGGAGGAAGTGTGCATCTTCAATGCTCGAGTGAGTGTTTGTGGCACTTGCTGGGCACTGTGCGCAAGAGTATGTGGCCAATTCCAGATGCTCAGAGTTCCTGGACCATTCACCAGGGCCACCCCACTGGAAAATGATCCACATGGCTTCTCGACTAAGGAGGGGTGGGTGGCCCTGCAAGGTTGACCTTTCCTGCTGCAGGCAGCTGAAGTGCTTCATAAGTGCTGGCTGAATGGTCGAAGCTATTACTCTAACTGTAATTTGTAATGGCTCTCTAAAGCTTTCGAGAGAGCTGGAGTTCGCTGGGATGAAAGGTGACTTTTAGAAGTCAGTAATTATACTTCCCAGTGAAAATGTGTCTTTGGCACGGTATGTAACTGTAGCATGCCGGGCACCCAAGAATTCACTCCTGGGAAAGGCTTATATTAATCATAGTTTCAATGCCCAGAGAACATGTTCTCAGTAGTTAACCATTCTCTTCCCCCCTCCTTAAAATGTGGGCCTTGTAATCAAAAGAAAGACACACCCTTCACTATAGCAGGGCTGCTGTACTAAATAAAAAATTATAGTTATTATACACGGACTTCATACCCAGCAGGGTCAAGTAATAACACATCTGGTAACCTCCATTAAAGAACTGAGTTATGTTCAGCTTGTGTTTTAATTAGCCTGTGATAAACAAAGAATCAAAGGCCATTCTGCTCTAGTGGTTTTTATATTTACGACTGCCTTCACCTGCACTTAGATACAGGTTTATGAAGTGTAAAAAAGCGAAGAGTTCTAGTCCCACTGTCTAGACCATTTACTGTAATAGATCAGTTAGGAGGCTGTATTTCTGAACTGGCCAGATGTTTACAATGGCCTGCAGAGCTGGCCGGCTGCTTGGTTTACCGAACTGTTCAGGACAAACACAGTCTCACCTCCCAAGAAAGGATCTGGTACCAGCACTTTCAGATTGCTCAGATTCCTTCAGAGTTTGTGCAGAACGTATCAGAACCAAGAGAAAGAATTTGGTAACTTCTGAGCTGAGACCTGAGTCTTCCTGAATGGTGGGAAAAAGTTACAGGATCCAGCGAGAAAACCTTTTTTAAGGGGAGGAAGTCTAGCCAAGAAAGACAGCTGCTGTGGCCCACCTCACCAACCTGCCAGCTGAGATAAATACTGAGCCAGTTTATGTGAAAGACTAAAAAATTTTCCTATAAAGTCTTCTTCTGAACTTTAGTGATCTCCTGGGTATGTTCCATCTCTGTAATTCTCATGTAAAAGATTAAAGTATTGTTCTTTTGAGGTTACCTGATTTGGCCTGTTTAGTTGGCCTGGAATAAGCATTCTCAAGTGACCCTGCTCCTTTCTGCCTCCTTGGAAAGCTCACTACCACCTTCCTTGTTTCTCTTGTGGGGGATTCTGTGTCAACTCCCAGGATAGGGGCTTGACTCACAGATTTAGTGCCACTTCTGAATATTTTCTTCCTTCCTTTCAACCACTTAAAAATAAAAAAAACAAAAAAGCACCTTACGTTTGCGAGCATTATATGCATGCAGAAAAATGCAAAAATATCCAACTGGGCATATTTTGTAACCCCCACCTAGTTCAAGAAGTAGAATATCCACAGCACCAGAAACTCCTTGGGGTCCCTCCTGCAATTACTTTCCTTCCCTTATTACCCAAAAGTAACTCTTGTGACCTCCAAGCTATAATAGTTTTGCCTCTCTTTGAAGTTGGCATAAGTAGATTTAAACAGAATGTACTCTTTTGTGTCTGACTTCTTTCATTCAACATTTGTGAGGTTTATTGATGTTGCATATAGCTGTCCTTTTTTAAAAGCAATTATGTAGCATTCCTTGGTGTGGTTGTATACTCCAATTTACTTATTCATTATACAGTTGATGCTAATTTGTCCAGTTTGGACCTATGATGAGTAAAGAAATGGACATTTTCGGACATGTCACTTTGTGCTCACATACAAGCTTCTCTCTTAGACCTGTCCAGCCAACTTGTGATTTCACCTCTGACAAATCAGTCTGTTTTGTAGGATCTGTTTCCTTCTCTTTGAAGCCTGTTAATGAAATCAGCCTTGATATACCCTCTCTTCATTGTATCACCCCACCGTTAGTAGAATGTTTTAAGCAAGCTTGTCATCTGCAATCTCCCTATCCTTTCTCCTTGTTTTCTCTTTGTGAGCATATGTTCACAGGAAGCTCCCTGATATTTGAGGAGCCACATCACATTCTTCCTTCAGGTCAGTAGTTTTGACAGCGTGGTCTGTAGAGCTGTAGCATTGACATCACCTGGATACTTGTTAGGAATGCGTGTTATCAGGTCTCTCCCTAGACCTACAGAATCAGAGACTGTGTTTGGAGCACAGTGCTGTGTCTTAAGCTCTCCAGGGATTTCCGATACCCCATAAAGAACCACTGTTCTAGTCTGCTTTCCTCTGCCACCTTTCCCAGCTTCTAACATGGTAAGAGACACTTGGTAGGAAATTTATTAATTTACTTATCATCTGTGCATTCAACCAATACTTGTTGGGCACCTGCCATGTCTTGGGTGACACTGTGCTAAACATTCGGGATATGAAGATGTATTAGAGATGGTCCTTGCTCTTAGGAAGCTCAAGGTCTGCAAATGGATATAACACAGTATGATGGATGTGCCGAGTCATGAGAAAGAAAGTGTTAACTCTCTTGGGGAGGTCAGGGAATGTTCCACTCAGGAGGTAAGTCTTGGACTCAAATAGTCTGTTGACCTAGAGTGTTAAATGGAATGCCCCATAAGTGAAAACTAATTAATACTGGCAAATTGCTAGGAGCCCTATAGATATGGGAGGGCATAGTGTTATCACTTATGAAACCCAGGTGATTGGAATATAGTAGACAGCCATTAAATATGTGTTGAATTTCTGAATGAATGGCTAGCTTCCTCTATGCATTTTTATCTCATTTCTCATTCACTTCAATGTGCATTTACTGAGTGCTTGCTGTGTGATGGGAACTCTGCTATATGCTGGGTTAGTGAGGTGAGTAGAAACAGATCCAATAAGGGCAGTAGAAATAGACATAACGTCTATACTTCCAGAGACTGGTGGTAGTTGAGGCCGCTAAGGGGATATGTTTGAATGGTAGAAGTCAGTTCACAGGTTCACAGGAGGTAGTGTTTACTTCACAGTCTTAGCTGGTTCCCAGCAAGCAGTTTCAATACTTCTGATTGGTCAGGTCCATTAAAATGTCTGTGAGGCTGGAACAGGCCTGTGTGTTTGATCTTCTTGTACAGAGAAGTAGATCTACTCAGTTCTTTAGGGTGTTTTTTATAAGATTTACGGGCCAGGAGCCTAGGGGGCTCAGTCAGTTGAGTGTCTGACTTTGGTTCAGGGGTCTGCCTCTGCCTCTCCCCCACTTGTGTTCTGTCTCTCTAAAATATATAAATTTAAAAACATTTTTAAACCAAGATTTACAGGTTCTTTTGATGGCAGGACAAATGTACCAACACTCACATAGATGGAAGGCACAGCTCTTATGGTTTAGAATGAGAGAAGGCTGCCAGGCAGGGCCACACAGAGGCTTGAACCTGGGGACAGGGCAGTAGCAAGATGGAACTGCTGGAGTCATTTCTGTATCTGAGCGGGGTGGGGGCTCTCTTGGTTTCATGGGCTCCATGTAGATTAGCTCATTTGGATAATTCTGTGACCCTCTGAGTATAGTGGCTGCTGCTGGTTATCTGGTACCTGGCTCTGGAGCGAAGAGGGCAGGTGCACAGGTGGCCCTGGGCAGGGAGGGTCCCATTGGGTAAGTGGTGGGAGTGTAGATTTAATCAGCCTCTCAAGGGGAACTTTTCTAGCCTGTCTAGGCAGGGCCTGAAAACCAAGTCAAGACAGCATTTGAAGAAAAATATATTTACACAGGAAGGTTTATAGCATGACCAAACCCTCTTCTGCTACAGTGAAGCACTTGTGCAGCTTTGGGCTAGCTGTCCCCTTATCTCTGTGCCAAACATTCCTATCTCTGTTGTGGACAGTTTTTGGTTTTCACATAGTAGGAGAATTAGGAATATTCTACTGGTATAAGTGAGCCTATAATTTCATGTACCTTAAATGCGACCTTTGTAGCCTGGTGAGAGTGATGGTTATATTAAAAATAAGTTCTGCAGGCCTCATATGGGGCTTCAAGTTGAAGTTATCTGCTATGGAAGATGTCCCCCAAATAGGGGTGGCCAAATGCTCCTCACTTGTGTTGTCAGAAAGCAGCCCAAATGCAGAGGTGGTACCTGTCGTTCTCTCATGGAGCTTCTATACAGGGCTTGTAGGAGAGCAGATAGTAAAGGTGAGAAACCACTTCATCTGTGGGAAAGATTCCAGTTAAAATCATTGTGGCCATTGAGTGGTACATTTTTTTTTTTCCTGTAGTGAGCCAGAATAAAATCTAGGGAGGCATAAGAAAGGTGACAGATCAGAAATGAGCTGCTACTTTTTTTTACAAAAAGGTTTTATTTATTTGGCAGAGAGAGAGAGAGAGAGAGAACACGAGCAGAGGAAGGGGCAGAGGCAGAGGGAGAAGCAGACTCTCCACCAAACAGGAAGCCTGATGTGGGGCTTCATCCCAGGACCTTGAATCATAACCTAAGCCGAAGGCAGACCCTTAACCAACTGAGCCATCCAGGCACCCCTGGACTGCTACTTTTGGAAACTTTTTTTTTTTTTTTAACTGCGAGTTTAGTGCAGATATTAAAGGAGTGGGCAGGGGGTTTGTCTCCCCTAGAAGCTCTGCTGAGAGCTCTGTCATCTGGGCGTATCTTTTTCACTTGAACTCCTCCCATGCCACAAGGATCTTTGCCTCTGCTGTCTTCCTCACTGGCTGGGCTTGTGAATGCACCCACATGAAGCTGGCTTATTGGGCTAGACACTTGGGAAGACCAATTATTCCACCCAAGCCTCCAAATGACCTGTTTTCCCAGTGAAACTCATGCCCTGTTGGAACTGTCCAAAATACAGATATGAAGTTCATTTAGAGACCGAAGCACATCTATACTAAAAGCATCAGTTGTCCCAGGTTACAAAGGTAAAGTGGTGGTATGTTATTCTTGGTAGATTTGCTGTCTGAAAGCCCAAACACTTCCATCCTTTCATAAAATCCTGATGCTGTAACTCATTGTTTATTTAAAAAAAAATTCAACCTGCTTCTACATTAAAAAAAAAAAACACAAAACATTGCCACTGTGCTTATTTTAGCAAGTTTCCTTTTTAAAAAGATAAAAATCGATCCTCTTCCTTGCACAGCTGATGTCCTGGGGGATGAACTACAGGAATCATTGTTAAATTGCTGCTAGTCTGTCTGCGTGATAGAAAAGGTCAGTGTTTTTCTAGAAAGAAAGCCCTCTGCTTTCCTCTTGGGAGACAAGAGAATGCAGCAGTGGTAAATTACTGGATTTTGTGCCCAAGTGATTGCCAGGAATAATTCTGCTCCTTGAATGGAAATACCCCTCCTCTGCTACATTTCTTTCTTTTCACTTCTCATACTCTCAACTTAGAAAGGGTTTCCTTTGGTCTGTATCACTTACTTATTCTTGCTGAACTACCCCACCCCCTCAACTCAGTAACATAGGAGGTCAGCTCTAGAGGTTGACTCTCAAGAGTTCAGATCTAAAATGCTACTATATTGGGGCACCTGGGTGGCTCAGTTGGTTAAGTGTCCGCCTTCAGCTTGGGTCATGAGCCTAGGTCTTGGGATCAAGCCCTGCATCCAGCTCTCTGCTTGGTGGCGAGTCTGCTTCTCCCTCTCCCTCTGTGATCTCTCTGGCTCTCATTCTCTCTCAAGCAAATAAATACAGTCTTTAAAAAATAAATAAATAAAATGCTACCATATCAGCCAGGATATACTGGGTTACATCAAGGTAATAAAGAAACTTCCGTCTCAGTTACTTAAAATCACCAGTGTTTAATTTTACTCACAGTGTCTACTGTAGGCCAGCAGGGGTGGCTGCTCATTGGGATTTTTAAGACCTGTGCTGAAAGAGACCCCTTCCTAATACTTGCTTTTATGACCACTAAAGTCATAGAGATGGAGTAAAGTGAGTTGTCCTCCACTCTTAAGCTTTGCTTGAAGAGATATACACACTTAGGTTTCATTGGCCAAAACAAGGCATTTGACATGACTACCTTCCAGATGCCCAGAAAGAGAAAAGTACTGGGATGTTTGTGAATAGTTCTAATGACCAGTGGGACCATCGATCCAACAAATTAGAAAGGTGGAAAGAATCTGAGAGGCCATCTCCCCTAGACTTCTTCCTAAGGGAGACATCTTTTCTGTAACTCATTGGCCTTCTCTCCATGCTCAGCCTCTGTTGAGGCATCTCTGGTGAGTGGGATCTCATTACTTCTCAACATGGCCATCATCCTTTGGGACAGCCCTTGTCTAGTCAGGGCCACTAGGGCTGTCTGGAGCTTGGTTTCGTCCTCTGTGACCCTGACTGTGCAGCTCACCTTGCTGAGTCTCTGTTTCTCCTTCTGCAAAATGGGAATAATATTATCCTTATTCAAAGTTGAATTGAGAATTCAATGAAATGAAGTCTATAAAGCTCTTATATGGTTGGCACACGCTCCATAATAGACAAAGGCTTGTTCCCTTCCCCTTTCTCTTATATAGCTGCTAGGGGGTGGAATGTGAAAATGTTTACAAAAGTGCTCTGCTAATTGTAGACGGTTAAAATAAAGTAGTCAAGTGACTCTGAGCCCAATTTAAAAACATACCCATCATTGAGCAAAAGTGGCTATGGAAAATCTTTGAAGTCCATTGGCCTGTATGAATATTTACAAATTATCCTATCATGTCAGACATTTATTTATTTAAAAATGGATGCGTTTTATTTTTTCTTTACTTCTAGCCTGTTCCCTGGAACACATCTCTGTCTCCATCTTCTACTCTGAATTATTCTTTGTGTCTGTTTCTCTGTGGTGTTCACTGACCAAGTGGCCTGTATTTACTGAGATCGTAGCATTTATTACATGACATTGCCTGCAACTTTAAGTACCAGGGGACTCCTTTTGAATATCATTGCATCCACCCTTGCTTTTTTAAATAAATGAATGGATAACATACACAAAGCATCTCTTATACTCCCTAGCACTTAGTGAGTCCCCAACATATGATCACTCTTCTCCCTTATCCTTGGGTAATCTTGGAGGTCAAATGGACCTCCACTTCTCACTGTTTAAGCTCAATATGCTAAATGAAATTCAGAAACATGTTGCTTGTCAATGCCCTTCATAAAATATTACCATCATTTTGGACAAATGGTTCAGAGGACATCTGGCTATTCCCTGTGAGTTATGATGATCTAGCAAAGCAATGGCTATTTGAGGAATGGCTAAAGGCATTCAAGAACAGTGGATAAGCAGAAACTACAATGGGATCAAGAGAATGCCACAGAGGAGGGGGGCAAATATCTTTCTGACTTTTAAAAATATATACAGATTGATTTACATAGTGCTTCCCTTCAGAGGTACTTTGTTGAGTGAATGCAAACATGTATGCCTTTACAAGTTAATTGGATGATAAGCGTGGAGAACAACTCTGAAAAATTGTTGCTTTGAAGGAAACAAAAGACACAAACTCAGCTCAGTGAGTTACACTGTATTGTCAGCACTGGGCAATGCCTTACCGATTGTTTAATCTGACCCTCTACTTTTCATATGAGAGGACTGGGGTCCAGAGAGGTCACAACAATTCAAATTGAGAAATAGTGATTTAGATGTCCATTCTGATTTTCTCAATTTTCTGAAGGTGGATGAGGACCCTGGGGCTAGTGTCGGAGTATATTGCATAGTGACTTCCACCAGGGCTGATCTGTATTGGTCAGACTTCCATCTTTCTGGTCGTTGGTTCAGGAAGTGGGCCTCCAAAAATCCTCCCCTGGAGAGACAGTGGCACATGAGAGACAACACCCTCCGAGATTACCTCTGGACCTTCTAGCTTGCCTTTGTGATCTGCTTTAGCTCAGGCTGCCCTGTTTCATTCAGGTTTTAGAAACATCTTAGATTTGGGCTTTTAATCAAGAGGCACAGCGTGCAGAAAATTCTTAGTTCTTGGGTCAGTTGGTTTCAGGAGGAAAGAAAAAATTCGTGCTGAGTGTTCTAGTGTGAAACGATGCCATAAAAATTGATTATGTGGAAGTGATCACAATCTGGGCCACATCATCAGAGGGCATTTTCTCCTTTATTGTACATTTTTTATTTCTTTCCTTTTTTCCTTTTTCTTTTTGTTTTTGTACTAGCTCTAGGAAAGGACCCCTTCCTGTAGGAGTTTGCAGGTGGTTCGGGTGAGAGTCTTCCTGACTTCTCTCAACCACCGAATAGGAGGGATGTTTTACTCTCAGAACCTGCAGGACATTTATTTTATCCATGTTCCCTGTATGAGCCTGTCACTTTTTATTTTGGTTGAAGGTGATCGGGTCTGTGCTGCAATTTCACATGGTAGAGTATGAACCCCTTGGAGATGTGTCTCTGACTTGCTCTTGAATCCCCTAAGTGTATCCTCTTAGAAGTGGCTTTAAAAATATATCTGAAAAGCATTTAGCCATGTCTTATTGTTTGGTTGTCCAAAATAAATCGGTGGCTTCTGCTGAAGCCCATGTACATCTCAGCATGCAGCCTTCACTGCAGGGAGACTGGGGGCATGTGTGCATTGGAGATATTTCTGAGTCTTTCTGAGGACACTGGACCTTACTATGGCATCTTGATTAATACATCCACTGCTTAATAAAACATATCTGGTGTATGGCAAGGCATGCAGTAAGCACTCAGCACACTTGGGCCGAGGGAGTAGCTTGCTGGATAAAATGTATGGGAAATCAGTGTCTCAAGGTGTATCTACAAGAGATGGGAAATGCAAGTTTGAGGCCACATTACACATTACACATTGCCAAGACTATGGATTCCAACCAGTGGTATGGTGGTAAGTGTTGAAAAGGCTTTCTGGTAGTAGGAATGTATGGAAAAGCCCTTATATGTTGCATTTTGTGGTTGTGGTGGTGTGAATACTGTCACCATGGATGATTTCAAGCTACTGATGTGGTCATTAGCTTTATTTTTTATTTATTTTATTCTATTTTTTAAAAAGATTTTTATTTATTTATTCATCCATGAGAGACACAGAGAGAAAGGCACAGACATAGGCAGAAAGAGAAGTAGGCTTGATGCAGGACTCAATCCCAGGAGCCTGGGATCACAACCTACGCCAAAGGCAGATGCTCAACTGCTGAGCCACCTAGGTGCTCTGGTTACTGGCTTTAGACTTGTGAGAAGATGCACATATTAGTCTCTTCTAGCCTGTCTGTGACTAATCTTCTTCCTTTTTAGGATCATAGGTCCAGCCAATGCAATAGGACACTGCAGTGGTAGTAGCCAAGGTTGAGTACAGTCTGGGGATTTTGAGGGCCTAATTTTCTGTGTCTCCATCAGACCATCCTTCTAGATGGTAGGCTGGTGTTTCTAGGTTCATGATCTTCCCAGCATGGAAGGTGTATGGAGCATTTCTTTTGGTCATGTTTAATTCTGTGTCTATTGCCCAGACACAGCCAATAAAGTGCCCAGAATTAACAGCTAAACACTTGGTAATGAAAGCTGCCTACATTCTGAATTCAAACAGATGCTGGAAATTCACAGGAAAAAAAGAAGTCATTTGCACCAGCTTTTTGATATTATGCAGAAAGCCAACAGCATCTTTATTGGATTTGAATAGATATGCTTCTAAAAACAAAGTTAGGTCCAACTGGTCTGGGTATATGACAGCAACAATACAAGTATCATTAAAACTGTGGAAGTTCCTACCTACAGTGGCTGCTTATCTTCATTCACTTCATGAATGCTATCAGCATGAGCAAAATGCTTAGGAGTGTTAAATAAGAGGACTCAAGGAAACAGGCCAGGATTCAAGACTTAGTATTGTGACCTTTGGCCTCCATTGACCTCAGTATGCTCATCTATAAAATGCTCATTGTTATCATCATCATCATCTCCTAGGGCAGTTATGAGACTTTCAAGTCACTAGGCACATATTAAGTCCCCAGTGCTGAATTGGTAATGACTAAGGATCTGGGATTCCTTAGTAACAGTAGAATCCTTGTGACACTTTCCTGGTTAGTTCTGCTTTAGTACTTCATCTTTATCTTGAATATTCACATTTGTGAAGCAGGCTACATTATTGGAGTTGATGCTTACAATAATCCTGTGATATAGACACTTCCCTGATAGATTACATCCAGTAAACCAAGGTGCTCACACATAGTGTTAAATGATGAAGCTAGGATTGCTCATTCAGGGATCTTTCTGCTGTCCCTCTTCATGCCCAGGGCTGACCTGTGCTAATAGGAGGGTGGGAAATGTCACAGGACTGAGACCACTTGGACCAAAATCTTCTAGGATGAAAGCAACAGCTCTCTAAGGGAGGTACTATGTTCTTCAGACTTGGATGGTCATCTGAAGATGATTGGGAAGTAGAGACATTTGTCTCGAATACAAGGGTCAGTTGATAGTTATTCGTGGTGGTTGAGAATTAGTTATAACCACGTTACTTTTTTTCCTTGAATTAGGCTTTTCTTCCAATTATCCCACATTGTTCACAATGTACAATTGTTAGGGTGTCTTTTTACAACAACAATACCTAATTTTATCACTGTATTATTTAATCCTATGGAGGAAAGTTTGTAGTAATATCTCCGGACCCACAGGAAAAATTAGATTAACAAGAAGCCTAATTAAAAGGCAACTCAAGTTGCACATGGTGGCTTCTGTCTGAAAAGTACACTACAAAAAGGAGTAAAAATAACTTTATTGTGTAGAAACTGACCAATAGTACCTCAAGGTCAACATAACAGTGATAGGTCATGTTGGTATAGTGTATACCCTTGATATGGTGTAATGAGAATGGCACTTTGCCTCTGTGGTCTTCCTTCTCCAAGCTCATAACTTTAGTTTAATGGTGAGAAAATAGTGGACAAATCTCAATTCAGGGACATTCTACAGAATAATGGGCCAGTATTTATCAAGACTACCAAAGTCATCAGAAACAAGGAAAGTCTGAGAAACTGTCACAGCCAAAAGAAACCTAAGGAGACATCATGACTAAATATCCTGGGTATGATCCTGGACCAGAAAATGAACAGTAGGCAAAAACTCAGGAAATTGAAATAAAGCATGGACTTTGGTTATTAATAATAATGTATCAATTTTAGTTTATTAATTGTGACCCATGTGCCATATTGATGGAGAATATTAACAGTACGAGAAACTGGGTGTGAGTATTTGGGACTCTGTACATTTGGCAAATTTTCTACAAATCTAAAGTTATTCTAAATTTTAAAAATCACAAAAGTTAAGCAACTTAGCCTTGAGACTTGCTTTACTTATTTATTCATTTATTTATTTTTAAGAGTAAAATGAAAAGTTATAATTATGAATATACAATTCTTTAAGGAATGAAGACTATAAATATACCCCTTGGTTATATACTTTGGACAATTCAGGCAAAGAGATAGAGGTGTGGAAGAAGCAGGAAAATGAAGAGATGTTGAGAGAGAATGGAAATCAGGAGCACAGAGGAGCAGGGCAGAGAGAAGGACCTGATCATAGACTGAAAATAACTCCTCCAGGCACAGAACAGAAGCTCAGATACCAAACCCCATCCCACCACAAACAGGAGAAACCTAAAAAGCTATGGTTGAGACATGGAGACCATGTTTCCATCTTGGGTCTACTCTGTCCTTGCCTAGTCCTTTAGCACTATAATCAAAAGCCTTATTGGTCCTGAAGTTGAGGGCTGTTGGTCCCAGGAGTCACAAGTTCCTTCCTTCTGCATCATATAAGCCCTTTCAAAATAATACTTTATCAACAAATGAATAATTAGAAAATGAATTTGAATGCACATGACTTGCTGCAACTTTATAATGAAAAGAATAATGCACTGGAACCTCAGCTGTCACCTAACAAAATTTAAGGGAAAGAAGATGTGAGCATTCTAGTGCTTTCTTAAAACCTATGCATGGGCACAGAGCATTTTTAAGTTAGAAGGACCTTAATCAGAGTCTTTAGCTGAGACTTGATGATGTCAGGAACCTATGCTAAACCTGAATACCATGTGCCTGAGTTTTGCAATGCCTCTGAGCTCCACTCACCTTTCATCTGGGCACAAAATACTGTACTGTTCATTGTCTGCCAGGGCCTCAGCATACTAGCAAACATGCCAACAGAATTGCATTTGAGGGGCTTCTAGGTGGCTCAGTGGTAGTGTCTGCCTTTGGCTCAGATTGTCATGATCCTGGGGTCCTAGGATCGAGACTTGCATCAGGCTCCCTGGAGGGAGCCTGCTTCTCCCTCTGCCTATGTCTCTGCCTCTCTCTCTGTGTGTCTCTCATGAGTAAATAAATAAAATTAAAAAAAAAGGAATTGTATTTGAATTTGTATTTCTAGGCAGTGGTTTTGTTTATTTATTTATCATATTTTACCTCAATGGGTTTACTTAAAAAAATGCGTTTTTATTTGAGTACAGTTGATGCACAATGTTACATTAGTTTTAGACGTACAACATAGTGATTTGACATCTCTGTATGTTATGCTCACCATACAAGGCTATTATACCATTGACTATATATTCCCTATGGTGTGCCTTCTATTCCTGTGACTTCATTCTATTACTGAAAGTCTGTATCTCCCACTCCTTTACATCCATTTTCCCCATCCTACCAACTTCCTCCCCTCTGGCAACCATCACTTTGTTCTCTGTGTTATGGGACAGTTTCTATTGTTTTGTTTGTTCATTTGTTTTATTTTTAGTTCCACATATAACTGAAATGCAGTGGTTCTATTTTTTTAATATTTATTTATTTATTTATTTATTTATTTATATTGGAGTTCAATTTGCCAACATATAGCATAACACCCAGTGCTCATCCCATCAAGTGCCCCCCTCAGTGGAGGTGGGCGGGGGGTGACTGGTGAATGCAGTGGTTTTATATATTAATCATCGGACATGACTCTTGTTTATCTATGACATGTGCTCTCTTGAAATATTAGTATTTGAGTACTTCTTCTCATGTATTGTTTTTAGTTTACTGGAGCCTCTCATTATTTTTCTTTTCTCTTACTGATAAAATAAACATATTCCCCTTCTGTCACATTTCTATTAAATTTCAGCTATTGAATCATATTGTTGAATGGAATCACTTTGATTTTCTTACATCTTTCCAAGCATGTGTATGACTTCCTTTCTCTTTGGATCAATTTCCAGCTTATTACATGCATGAGCGCCAGGGGTTCATTTTATTTCACCCTAAGTTAGTTCCTCTATTTGTTAGATTTTATTTTTTCTTTCTTTCTTTCTGGCCCCCCCCAATTTTCCTGGAATAAATTTTAAGGCTTTTATGTTTGTTTGTTTTTTATGTCTAAAAGAGCCTCCATTCCTGACAGTTTGGATGGATGTCGAAGTTAAGGTTTAAAGTAATTTACTTTTGGGGTACCTGGGTGGCTCAGTCAATTGAAATGTCTGACTCTTAATCTTGGCTCAATTCATGATCTCAGGGCCTTGAGGTCAAACCCCATGTCAGGCTCCCCACTCACCTTGGAATCTGCTTGGGGATTCTCTCTCTCTCTCTCTCTCTCTCCCCTCTGTCCCTCCCACTGTTTTCTCTCTCTCTCCCCTAAATAAATTCTTTTTTTCCCCCAAAGATTCCACCTATTTATTCATGAGAGACAGAGAGAGAGAGAGACAGAGAGAGACAGAGACAGAGACAGAGAGAGGCAGAGACACATGCAGAGGGAGAAGCAGGCTCCATGCAGGGAGCCTGACATGGGACTCAATCCCGGGTCCCCAGGATCAGGCCCTGGACTGAAGGCGGTGCCAAACTGCCCAGCCACCTGGGCTGGCCTCCCCTAAATAAATAAATTCTTAAAAAAAAAAAATTCCTATCTTAAGGCATCTCTTCATTATTTCCTAGCAGCTAATATTTCTGATCATAAGTCTGTTGCCAATCTGATTCTTGTTTCTTTGTAAATAAGCTAGTTTTTCCATCTCTCTAACAGATTTTAGACAGTTTCTTTGTCCTGGCATTCTGAGATTTCTTTACAATTTTCCTTCCATTTGTCCTGCCTGGCATTCAGTGGAATTTTTCAACCAGAAAGTTTGTGGGTTTTTTTTTGTTGTTGTTGCTGTTGTTAATTTTAATTGTTTTGAATATTTTTCTCCTCTCCATTAAAAAAAGGAGTGTATTAAGTTTCATGGATTTATCTTCTATGATGCTTATTTTCTATTTTCCTTTTCTTTGTCTTTTTGAGTAATTTTATAGAGATTTCTTTGACTTTGTATTCCAGTTTTGTTTTTTGTTTTTGTTTTTTCTGTTTTGTTTTGTGAAGTTCAGCCATGATATTTTTAAGAACTGACTTAATCCCTGAATGTTTCTGCTTTTGTTTTATGGATCAATAAATTAGGACATTTTTTTTCCCGGGGATACTGAGAGCTGTCTTCTATTTCTGACATTGTCTTTTCTCTGAGCTAAAAGTTATATTTGTTTATCTTGGATTTTTCTCGTTCATGTTTCTTGTTTTCTTCAAATATCCACTGATTCTTGGTTGTCTGTTTATATTTGTGATTGAGAAAATATGTTAAGGGTAGTCAGTCAGATAGGCTTTCCCAGGATGTTGATCACTTCTGTTTCTGTACATAGGCTGCTGTGAGCAGACATCAGTTTCTCCTTCAGGTCTGTGGTCTGGGAACAGGCAGGCAGGCAGATTGATACCATCCTCCACCTTGCACCCTCCATACTGCAATATGAGGGATTGTACAGTGGCGATGCATCACCCACCTTATGGGTCCTTACTCTCTCCTGGCTATGCGTTCATTTGCTATTAGAGTACAGTCCCCTAGTGTTAGCCTAGAGGTAATGAAAGTTGCTTCCAGCAGCTTCAAAATTGAGCAAGAGAGTCTCAGTATTTGAGGGAAGGCATCAGTCCACCAATGACTGCCCTGGGCCTATGGCTAAGAAAATGGGGAGATGGATTCATTGAATACTTTGATCAAGAGAAAATTCTTATTGCACACTGGTTCAAAGAGTAGGTTAAATTCCACATCCAACACTCTTTCAGTTGTGAGGCCTGGGGGCACATTTCTTAAAGGCTCTGTCCTTCTTTCCTCATCCATATAATCAAGGATAATACCAGTACCCCATTCAAAGGGAGATATGAGCATTGAGAGAAGGCCCCATGCCTGATGCAAAGTTCAACAAATGTTCACTATATGGTGAGTCTCCTCTCCAACAGGAGACTGTGGTATTTTTGATAAAAATGAGCAGGGTTAAAAAAATGTGCAGGGTTAAGTCTGATACAGTTGCATTTATATCTACATTTCCATGAAGAATCATATACGCCTGATCTGAAAAAAGTGACATAACAGGTGACAAACCACAAGTTAAGCAAGGACCAGGCTGGAAGAGACCTTTGAGCCTTTCATATGCAACCAGGTCATTTCATCATTGACAAGAGCATGGCCTAAAATGTAGGAGGTGGTAACCAAGTGACAGAGCCCTCATCCACATCCAGGTCTTCAGATTCTCCATGAAAACCATTGTTCAGTTATTCTCATTAACCATGTCAACAGAAAGATACTTCTACTATTTCTGAATTATGGAGAGAAAATGGAAGCTCAAAGGAGAAGCAGCTCATGTGGGGCTGGGTCCCAAAATCAGCATGGAAGTGAGAGCCCCATCCAGGCACGTCACCTGACATTCCTGCTAGGAATTGTTACACTGGAGACCAATACATGCAACCTCCATAAATCCAACACATCTGTTTTCCCCTTGGCCTTGGATTAACCATTATTTCTTCAACCGAACATCAGTTAAAGCAGTTGACTTGCAATCAGCAGGGCATGATGTATGCAAACAGTGAAGAATCTCCTGGATTGGAGAGGTACCTGATTATCTGAATGAGGGATGGCGAAGCTCTGTGGTCTGACTGCCTCTTGCTCTGGGACAAGTCACTTACTGAGGGAAATGGTGGGTAGAGAGTCCCCTCCCATCTGTAAATTCTTTCTTTACCTTTCACAGCAGATTCCTGTAGTTGAACTTGTTCAGCTAACACAGAACGCAGCCCTACTGTAATTTGGCCAAGTCACCCAGCTGGTAGGTGGGAGACTTGGGTATATGTACCCCTCCTCCAAGGCCAAGACCTTTGCATGGGCTCCTCCCTATGGTCCCAAAAGGGCTCACTATTCTCCAGTTCACCATGCTGGGCTAATTTAGTTCAGTTTGACATTCAACACAGATGACTTCTGTTTTCTGCTATAAATCTCCAGACATTTTATGGACCAATAATGTCCAACATGTACATGGACTGTTCTGCTGCTTAGTAATTACCACTGACCTCTTTCCAGGACCCTTCTCCATAAAGAGGCCACCTCTTTGGGGCAGTCCTGCCATCCGCTTCTCTCCAAGGCTATAGGTGGAACAACCAAGTTCTTAATTAGCCAGCCTGCACAGGGAAGCTTGGTGTGAGATTTCCAGGTCAGCATTTGATGGAGGGGTAATCAGGGGAGGTGATGCATTGACTTTGATTAAAGAGCTGTGATGAATCAAGATAAAATTGACATTTAATTTCTTTCAGATGAACTAATCTTGTAGACCAAACTTAAAGGCGAATTGTCTACTCTTTTTGGCTTGTGGGGCAGGGGGAGTTACCCATGATGGAAGTGGTACCCCTGAAAAAAATTGCTATAATTCTTTCTCAAATCACTGATATTTAATCAAACACGGGGCTCATGGGATGATTTGGTGGAGTTAACGATTTCTCTTCCACTTTCTCATCCTAATGGAATCCCCCCAAATCCTCCCAGCACTCAGGAACCCCTTAAGTTCATACACTTCTGCTCTCAGCCAGGGAACCCCATCCATGATGGATCTTAACCACTTTAAAGCACCTTACTTACTGTCATGCCCACCTCACTTCTTAAGCCAGTAGGAAAAGGATTCTCTGTGATTCGGAAACCAAAACCCAAAAACAAACAGAAAACCCTACAATGGAACCAAACCCAAATAAAACTACCACACAATGTGGTATTTTTGATAAAAATGAGCAGGGTTAAAAAAAAATGTGCAGGGTTAAGTCTGATGCAGTTGCATTTATATCTACATTTTTCCAAATGAAGCTGACACCCCTCTTCAAACCAAGAAGAAACAGCTTCAAGTGATACTTTTTTCTTTGTCAAAGTGAAATGAAACAGGAGCTCACCCAGTCAGTAAACTGAAGTGATGTTAATGACTCTCAGAACAGACAGACACACGCGCGCGCGCACACACACACGGACCAGTCTCCCAGGCGCAGCGACTTCCCTGCGCCTGGATCCTCCTGCTGCAGGGTCCGCACTGGCGAGGGCGCGGAGGAGCGCTGCGGCGAAGTAGCAGCCTCTTAGCAGTAGATGGGAGTAGAGCAGCGCGGATGGCAGCGCCAGGCAGCCCCGCCCGAGCGTCCCCACCCGCGCGCGCCCAGCCCCTCGCAGCGCGCAGCAGCCTTCCTGCGGGGGAGAAAGGACCGGCACACGGAGGCTGTGAATCCATCAGGACGGGCTTTCAGATCCAAGTCACACTAGGACATGCGAGATCGCGACAGTAACGGGCAAATTTAGAGAACCGTATTTCCTGCCAAGCTGTACATTTCATTTTGTACATCTTTAATTCGGTTCAGAACTGATCAAATTATCATCTTCAGGTCTCTTTCTCGCTAGCCTACGCTGTGTCTTTCTTTCTCCATTCTGTCTCCTCTGGTCTGATACGCTTGCTCATTTCTCTATAGCTACCATTCCGTTTGGAACATTCACATCCTTTTTGGAATGGGTTCAGTGGAACTAACTTAAAAAAAAATAGCTGTAAATGTTCTTGCAGAGTGTCTGATTATGATACTTTTTCTTTAAGGTATTTAAGAAAAGGAAGTTAGAACATTTCTGGTACAACTTGTCTATTTTCTTTGGAAGGAAATCAGGTACAATTTAAAGTATTTTTGGGGGAGTATTAGTTAAAATATTCTAGCATAAACAATATATAATAGAAATAAGAAAATATAAATTCAAATATAAGACCTGATCCTGTTCTTCATCTCCTGGCATATTGTCAACATCAGTAAGTGTAAAGATTCTCTTTTAATTAATTTACTGTTGTTTTTCCTTATCCCCATTCCTCACATTCATGACCAACCACCACCCTCCCTCACAGGCAACTCTGCAAAGGTAGTTTGTATATATGTTTTTATTAGCATGTGTTCTTGAAGGGTATGTATTGTTTGTGAGCACATTTTCTAATTTACATAAATGGTATTATGCTACTGACCTCATTCTGTTTCTTTTTTTCTGCCACCCACTCAGTATTATCCATTAAAGCTCTATTCTTGTTGCTGTGTGTACTGTTAGTCTCCTGCTACAGTTATTGCAGAGGATTCCGTCCATCACATTACGCTTCTCCATTCCCCCATGAGCAAATGCCTAGGTTGTCTGTAACTCTCTGCATCCCAAACAATGCTGTGATGAACGTTCTTACTCCTATCTCCTGTGGACGTGTATGAGGTCCCTAGAATGTACGCCAAAATGCCATGTTGCTGTGTCATACAGAGGATGTAACTATAGCTAATTTGATGGCTCCCTGGAATGGCTGCACCATTTTATGTTCCAATCAGAGTACCTGATCTCTGTATCCCTAACTTCGAGTTGACTAGAAAGCTGAGAACTTTTCTTCATTTATTCAGATATTATTTCCTATTCTTTGTTAGTGGTTAAAATTTTTCTTCATAGAAATTTGGCATATTCCTTAAGTAAATTCCCAGATATATTGCAATTTTTGTAGCTCTTGTGACTTTTCCTTAAAGTGTGTTCTAGTTGCTTATCACCATTGTAGAAAAATGCTGTTCAATTTTTTATAAGTGATTTTGTATTTAGCAAGCTTTCTGAACAGTCATTGTGATTCCAATAGCTTATCTGTTGATTCTATTATATTTAATTGGTAAGGAACATATTGCCTGAAAGCAGTTTTTGTTTTTAATCCTTACATTTTACTTAGATATCATCTCTTAAGGCATAGGCCAGGACCTCTAGTACTATGTTAAACAATAGCAGTAATAATGGGATTTCTTGTTTTATTTCCAGTCTAAGGACATGTCTGTAGTTTTTCCATTAATTACAGTGTTTGCTATATATTTTTAGTATATACTTTTTATTAATTTAACAAAGCTCCTCTCTATTTCTAGTGGGGTAAGGATACATTTCTGCAACTATTGAGATGATCATATGATTTTTCTCCTGTGGTACACTGCATTGATAGATTTCTCAGATGTTGAAATATCCTTATATTTTTGGGAAGGATGTTGTTTTTATGATAGTAAAACGGAAAAAATTTGTTGGAAACAGGTCTTTAGCAGTGAATTTTTCTGACACTTTGTGCTAGTTTATTTCACAAGTATATTTAATTCATTTATGCCTTTATTATTTATTAAAGATTTTATTTATTTATGAGAGACACAGAGAGAGGCAGAGACATAAGCAGAGGGAGAAGTAGGCCCCCTGTGGGAAGCCTGATGCAGGACTCGATCCCAGGACCCTGGGATCACAACCTGAGCCAAAGGCAGATGCTCCACCACTGAGCCACCCAGGTGCCCCCATTTCTGCCTTTATTTAAATAATATTTATGTTGATCTACTCTGTATTAAGCCCTGGCCTGAATACTGGGGATATACTTTTCATTTTACCAATATTGAGGTTTTTCAGTGAGGGATTTTGTCCTAAACCAGCTGTGGTTTCCACTGGCTATTAAGTCCATTCAAGGAGATGATAGAGAAGCAACAGGGTTTCTGTTGACTTTTGTCTTAGCCATAAAATGTAGGTGGCCATTTTTCACTGCCATTTAAGAAGGGAGGGCTATTTAAGATATGAAGCAAGCAGCATGGGAAGTGGGAATCACACATGTATGTTGGGCTTCCCTCCAGTTTCACAACTGACAGTGTATGGACTATTTGCTGGACTTACTAAGACTTAAAAAATACTGTGCTCTACTTGCTTATTGCTCAGTTACTTCAGTTACACTAACACAATTTATAACCCCAAACTTATAAACCAATTTAAATGATAAGCAAGCCCTTGGCAAAACACGTGTTTTAAAATCCCACCTGAAAATTATTAAAACAAGGCACTAGAATGCCTTCTCAGCCGACCATTTTTTTTTCTGAGAAAATTTCTAAATGTAATACATATGACATATTTGATGGGTGAAAGGATGCATCCAGAGCAAGATTCCAACCTTTGCATGTGAACCATGACCTACATAATAAGTGCCTACATGAAGTATTGGTTTGCTTATAGTCAAGATAGTCTTCATCCTGGAAATGGGTGGGGAGGGAAATAACAACTTAGGATACTTGAGATGAAGTAATTGGATGTTCTGATTTGTCCTCTCACCTAATAGGGTGTGCAAATAATCTCTCTGCACAATGAGCTCGTGCCCGTGGCTCTCTTTCTCTGGCATTTGTATGCTGTGAGCGTATGCACGTGTGTGAATTTACACCAAATCACACAGGCTCTCACGTGTACGAATTTACACCAAATCACACAGGCTCTGTTTTCCTGCAGGGAGATGTCTGTACCCCCAGAACAACAACAAAAAAGAATGGCTTCTTAATTGTGATGATGATTGTAATGTTGCCATGCAGTTTTCTGGTAGTTTTATTTGACCTGTCATAAAAGCAGGGGACAGAGAAGAGGAGGTGCCTATTAGAGGGGCTTGTAAAAGGCATTTTTGCTGTGCATTGGTGTATGTGTTACACTCAGCGGGGGCCACTTTATTATGCATAACGGTAATATTTTGCCAGTGGGTGTCTCCTGCACCCGACATTTCAGATACAGATTTCATTCCAGTCACTCCCCCATTGTGAAACTGCTAAGTATAGGCTAGACTCTGATCCTATGGGAAAATCTCTCTGTGGTTCAGAATCCTTTTAGGGATTAGCATCTCAAACGACTTCATTCCATCTTTCCATATAAGCCGAACTAAACTACTAGATAAATTTGCCTTAATGGCCTGTGCTATTATTTCCTCTTCTACTTTACAGTGGCTGCAGCTTTGGGAAGACCTCATGTAGCCTGGGGGTGAAAGTGAGGGAGTCAGGAAAAGTTTGCTGGAGGGGAGCTTTCTACCTGAGTCTTTTTTTTTTTTTATTAAAGATTTTATTTATTTATTTATTTATTTATTTATTTATTTATTTATTTATTTATTTATGAGAGACAGAGAAAGAGAGAGAGAGGCAGAGACCTAGGCAGAGGCAGAAGCAGACTCCTTGCAGGGAGCCCAATGTGGGACTCAATCCCCAGACCTGGGATCATGCCCTGAGCCAAAGGCAGACAGACGCTTAACCACTGAGCCACCGGGATCCCTCTCCCTGAGTCTTAAAGAGGAACCAGGGCTGATAGAGTGAAGAAGCAGTAGGGGTACTCCAGGCGGAGGGGATTGCAAAGGCTTAAAGATGCCAGGACAAGTGGCCTATCTGGAAAGTGAGACTGGCAGACCATGGTAGAAGGAGGCGAAGCAGGGAGTTGTTGGGGGGGAAATGGGGCAGGCAGACCATGACTTTGACTTCAACTTGTATCCTCACTGCCTTGGGATGCCAGGACAGTATATTTAAGCCCTACCTTCACCTATCTAGGCTCTTTTGCTCTGGTGGCTTTCCTGTCCTGTGAGTTTACCTGGCTAGCTTTTCTCCTTACAGCAGGTTAGCATAGGTCAATTTCTGTTAAAAAAAAAAAAATTGCATCTCAGCCTGGGGCATTAACCAACCTGGGACATTGGTTAGAATCTTTCTTCCCTCATTTCATCTTACATAGGCATGCTCTTGCAGTAGTAGTTTTAAATTAACTGATAAATAAATGCCTCTGTGATCCTCAGGTTACTGGTTTGTCAATGGCACATGATTCTAACATCCTCAGGCTGCTGTTTTTCAGTTGCATTCCTGAAACCAACAGTCATGAGTCCTGGTGATGGTGTCACACCATGTGAATGACAGTCAGGGAAAGAGTTAACTCTGGGGGGAAACTCCACTTCTGGCCAAAGTGGGGTAACATGCACTGGATTTGCCCTTTCACCTTAAAAGACTGACTTTACTTTTGAACTCTATGGTAATTTCATTATTCTGTCTGAGGACTCAATGTACATCTGACTTCCGCTCATGGTCATGGAACCAATCATGAATTTTGGTCTCCATGACTTTTTATTGTTTATAGAGCTTGGCAATATAATAAATAGATCATAGGTTTATAAAGAGCATTGTTTTCTTGGAAAAGACTGAGAAGGAAAGAAAAACCAGTATTTATTAGATACGGATACCTACTATGTGCCAGGAACTGTGTGTAGCACTTCCCCAAACATGAGCTCATTCAGTCTTTATTGCAGCCTTGTGAGAAATTAGTTATTATTTCTGACCACGGAAACTGAGAGTCAAGGGACTTGCTTAAAATGAGTGATGAAGTGTCATATCATCTGGTTCTAACTCATTCTATTGCACTAAGCTGAATAACAGTGTTTTCCCCCTAATTGGTTTTAGACTTGTTTTTAAAGAATAAAATTAAATGCTCATGGAAGACCAGATCTTGTCTTATTCACCTTTGACCCCTGGAGACTAGCTTAGAACCTGTTGCCTAGTGGCAGGGCATGTTTGCTGGATGTCTGAAAGGAGAAAAGAAAGAGAAGGAGAAAGATGAAAAAAGAAAAAAAAAACAGAAAAGGAAAAATGTAGGAAAAGAGAGAAGGAAGGACAGAGAGGAATAGAGCAAGACTCAACCAAGCAAGAGAGGAGAACATAATTAACCAGAAACACTGGAGGTTAGAAGAAGACCACTGCAGTTGAGCCCAAAGCTTAGTGAGGCACTTCTAATTAGCTGGTGAAATAGAAATCAGATGTCTGATTTCATCTTCATGAGTTAAGAACAGGACACCAGGATTTCTACTTCTGACCAAGGTGAAGTAACATGGGCCATATTTTCCCCCAAAATAACTCTGAAAAACCCCAGACAAAATATATGAAATAATGGTTATTAAGACATTGGATTCAGGTAGTGAGGACAGGGGTCCCTTAGAGAGGGGAAACAAGTGAGGTGAGTCCTGTAACTGCCCCCAGCTTATTGCCTGAGAGAATTTCCAGGCTGTACTGAGGGAGGGGAAATAATCAGAGGGCTTCCTGAATTGAGATGTTGGAGATGGACACTCAGAGAGACCAGTGCAGCTAAAGATAGAGTACGAAACAGGAGAAAGTCAGAGAGAGAGAGGAAGAGGAAGAGAGAGAAGTATCCACTGGAGGAGAATATACTCTGGATATCTGTAGTGAGTCCCTCTTGAGTATATAGTTGTGACTGATTAGCACATGTGTGTGAGGAAATTACCTGAGGCTTTGGGAAGAGAGACCCAGAAGGATTAGAACTAATAAATCCCAACTCCCATAATGCCCAGAATTCCTTTTTTTAAGATTTTATTTATTTATTTATTCATGTGAGACACACAGAGAGAGGCAGAGACATAGGCAGGGGGAGAAGCAGGCTACCTCTGGGGAACCTCATATGGGACTTGATCCCAGGGTCCCAGGATCATGATCTGAGCCAAAGGCAGATGCTCAATCACTAGCTACCCAGGTGCTCCCAGAATTCCTTTTACTACCAGCAAGAGTGGATAATCTCATAATTCACTGGGCATAATATATAGTTTTCAGAAGTATTTTGTCTTATTTAGTATGTCTGAAGTGAGCGGAGGAAAAATAGGCCCACATCAAGTGCTTTTTTGAACTAACAAAGCTGAAAAGTATGACATATAAGGATCCAGCTATTTTTTAAGTAACTTAACTATATACCAGAACAGAGTTCAAGAATAAACATAATAAACTAAAAAACATAATAAAATTCATATTGCTGGGTATCCACTCAAAAACTACCAGTCATACAAAGAAGCAGAAATAGCTGAACCATAGTGAGGAGAAAAAAAAAATCAATCAGAACTAATACAGAAATAGCACAGATGATAGACTTCTGATAGCACAGATGATAGACAAGGGTATTTAATAGTTATAATTATATTCCATATGTCCAAGAAGCTAGAAGAAAGACTGAACATATGAAATATATTTAAAAAGATGTACAACGTATGAAATGAAGAAAAATACACTGGATGAGATAACCAACAATTAGACATCAAAGAAGAATAAAATTGTGAACTTGAAGACAATACAAATAGCAACTATTAAAAATGAAACAGAATCATCTAAAAGATTGGGGACAAAAGTGAACATGAGTTTGGGGATAAATTCAAATGGTTTACATGTGATTAGATAAGGAAGGAACAATAAAGGTCTTGGAGGAAGCAAGAGTTCCAAATTTCCTAAATGTGGTGACAATTTGAAAACAACAGATCCAAGAATCTCAGGAAATTCCCAAGCAAAAGATCCTTGAAGAAGATTACACCAAAGTATGCCATAATCAAATTGCTCAAAACCAGTGATAAACATTCTAAAAAGAGGTCAGAGTAAAAAGACACACTGTGTACAGGGCAGCAAATTTAAGAAAGCGTATTCTTAATCAGGAACAGGGCAGACAGAAGATAGAAGAGAGCAGGTGTCAAAGTAGTGAAAGCAAAAGAAAAATCTGTCAAGCTAGCAAAATAGCTTTCAGAAGCAAAGATGAAATTAGAACTTTTTAGATGCAAAATACTAAAACATTTCATCAGTAGCATAACAAGAAATGTTAAAGAACATCTTACAGGCAGAAAGAAAGTGATACTAGAAGGAGGTCTGGATCTATGCAAAGGAACAAAGATGCTCAAAATTGGTAGCTATGTGGGCAAATATAACAGATTGTCTTTTTCTTATTATAGAAATGTTTTTTTAAAGAGAACTGTTTAAAAAAATAGAGGACTGTTTAAATGAAAAATAAAAATATATTGTGGGGTTTATAACATATGTGGAAGTGTAATGTATAATAACACTAGGATAAATGGAGACATGGAATTGTTTTGTTGTAAAGTTCTTATACTATTAGCAGAGCAGAAGGATGGGAAAAGGTATACCATGCTAGCACTAGTTGAACAAAAAAGGAGTGGCTATAGTAATATCAGACAAAGTAGATTTCAGGGCAAAAAAAAAAAAATATTATCAGAGCTAAAGGGCCATTTCATACTGACAAAACAGTTAATTCCCCCAAAGAACATTTCTAAATATGTACCTAACAGCAGAGTTTCCAAGCATATGAAGAACAAACCATTGGAGAACTGCTTCCATGGGCCACAGACAGAATTGACCCTGAAATGCACTCTGGCGTAACACACCTGTGCTAAGAAAAACAATTCCTTGAACCTCCCTGGCTGATTCCTGTAATGTTGAGAACTTTGTGCATTATCCAACATACTTTTGGAGGGGACCTGAGATAAACACCATTGTTCTTCTCATATGATAGATGGGGTATTTCTATTCTCCTCCTTGACATTGATTCTTCCGTGTTCTGATACTCGATCATTTCAAATGCATAATATTTCACTACCTGTATTTTGCAGACTATACTCATCCTTTGACCATTGTTTCTTATTTTCCCTTCATTGTTTTTATTAATTACACATTATTTTTATCTAACTATACTACATGCATCATCAGAAGCTTTCTTAAATTCTTTCAAAACACTGAGACAGTATATAAATCAATACATAATAAACAATGCTTTATTAGTCTGCTAAAAGAAGACATCAGCTGAGAGACGAATTTTTTCTTTTGCGGGTGATTTATATATTTACTAATGACTGGTGTTTGCAGTAACAGTTTGAAAGGTATATTTCTGACCTGACACCTATGCCCTTGATCAATACTGAGGGCATAAAGCTAAAGTGGGCTTTGGGAAAGTGTGTCTGTCCACTTGGAGGAGCCTGACATCTCATAGAAGGTCCAGCCAGCTGGGGCCCGAGGAGCAGGGCACATCCACTGGAGGACCACTCAGACTACCTGGATGGTAGCTTCATTCATAATCTGAGTAGTGCAGGTAGATCATTAAATCATCACTGCTGAGATGACTCAAGGTCAATGTGAGAGGATCCGGGGTTTAAGTAAGCTGCAGGGAGAGGGTGTGAGCCCTGAGATGTAGCAAGTGGTGGGATTCGGGGAAGCCAATGTCAGGCACAAGTCAGGAAAAATAACTTGAGGTGGGACAGGGGAATAAGAATATAGGCATGTATTATTGGCCAAGGCAAAGTGCTGGTAGCTTGATTTCCATGTTGGGTAGAGCTGCATGTTGGGAGGCAGTGTAAGGTTGGGAGTGGTGGTGGAATATGGGATGGTTTATGTCTTTAATGTGCACAGCTAGGCACAGAACAGGGCAACCTAGACACACAGCTTCCTGAGTCCCAAGGCTGCCTTGAATTACAGATGAGAGAGTCAGAAGAATGCGCACGAGCTCCAGGCAGGGTCTCCTCCTGGAGAGGTCTTTCCTCCTGTTGAAGGGGAATGAGGATGCCAGCTCTCTTTCCCTAATATCCCATTAGGAGAGACTAATTAGATAATTAGATAATGCTCAAATGAGAGAATGCTTCTGAAATACTCTAAATACCGAAGAGGCTTTGTTGGCAGCTAGCTTGTTTTGGGAGTGGGTAGGGGAAGATGTGGAATTCTCAGGTGGAGAGAGACTAGGTCAGTTTCAACAACTTTATTTCTGCTAAAATTTATTTATTTGCTAAAATCAGACATCCTAGATAGAGGCACCTGGAAAGCCACTGATTATGGATGAGAAAGCCATATGGCTTATGCAACACAGCTGTGGATGGAGGCGTCTCAGGAGCAAATCTTATGGGGGTTGGGGGGTGAGGCTCTCAGAGCCTCCTGGGGCCTGCCTGGTTGGCAATAGAAGAATGGAGAATGGGGAAGAAGAGGTGGAGAATGTGTGTTGATTACAGCTTCTGGTACTTCTTCCTGCAGAGCACTGTAGCTTGCTTCTCTTTTACATATTGAGTTCCATTTAAATATTTCACTTAAAAAAAAAATCTCTGAAAGCAGTACCAAGAGAGAAGGAGTGGTCCTAAGACATGACAAGGCGGAGAGCATGTCCTCTGTTCATTCAGCAGCCAATTGGGTACCCAGGTAAAAATTGTGGAAAAACCTGTAGATTTTGGATAAACTGTGAATGCCATTTGTATAGAGTACTAAGGGTATTGCTATGACAGTCAACCAAAGTGTAGGTACCAAGTGCTTTCTATATCATTTACCTTTCAGTTAATGTAAGATCAGTTAAGCAATATGAATGATATTCCATACTCAGTGTGGTTCTGGCCTCAGCTCCCAATCCCTCTTCCCTGAGGTCTGACCCAAGGCACATGTCCCTTTGTGTCACTGTCTGGATTCTATTGTCTCACAGTTTATTTTAATTTTATTTTTATTTTAGAGATTTTATTTATTTATTTATTCATGAGAGACAGAGAGAGAGAGAGAGAGACATAGGCAGGGGGAGAAGCAGACTTCCCTCAGTGAGCCTGATGTGGAACTCCATCCCGGGACCCTGGGATCATGACCTGAGCCAAAGGCAGATGCTCAATCATTGAGCCACTCAGGTGCCCCTTGCCTCACCATTTAGGCGTCCCACCACCTTCACTCCCTTTATCAGGCTGTAGATTACCATTTGCAGATTGTTCAACTTCTCAGTCATTAGTTTCTCAGGGTTTAGGTTCTACCTAGAGCATCCTCATTAACCACTTCCTCTACTTGTCTGTGCCCTTCCCTGTAGAGGATCCAGAAAGTGGCTGCTGCCTCCCACGCACTAAGAAAAAAATGTGGCTAGTGCTTGTTATTTATCACTGGGGATGGGCATTGGGTTCTCTCTGTCCAAGTGCTGTACTTTTAGCCCAGCCTCTTGCCCTCCAGCAGCTTGCCTCCGAAGCCCACCATGACACTGGTGAATCTTTGTTGTCCCTTGCAGTGTTGGCAGGAAGAGTAGCTTCAAGAATGTTTCAGAACTGAAAAGGAAGTGATATCCATTGCACTAGTTATTTATTCACCAATTCAACCTGTGTTTATTGAGTCTCTACTTGATACCAGACATTGTGTTGGGGATAAAGGGATGAACTGAACAGCAAGGTCACTCCTTTGGCAAAGAGAGGCTAATGGAAGGTTTGGCAGGGGAATCAGAAGCTTCTTGTGGATATCTCATGGTAATTTCTCCTGAGGAGTTCTCTATTTACTTATCCCCATTTCCCTATAAGTTACAAATAACTTTACAAAAATTCCACACCAGTAGGAAGTATTCTTTATTACATTAAAACTTAGAGCAGAGTGATGATCTACATGTTTAGGTGGCTAATACTGCCTGTGGATTAGATTTACTGGAGAACGTTTTGTTTGGCTGACAGGGTAATTATTTTCTCATTAGACTACTTTTACATTGGCCATAAGTTCTGTGTTTTGCCATAGGCCTCACTATTCCCTATTGTCTGTACCCCACCGTGTTTATTTATTTGCTTCCCCTAATTGCATCCTGTAGATATTTGCATTTGCAACTTCTGGACTATACCACCTGGAAGATGAGGCTAAGACAAGCAAAAGCTATTGAAAGGCTGTAAAAATCTAAATGAAGGACTTAATGTTTCAATAAAAATCTATTGATTATCTACCATGTATCAGGGTTGGGATTTAAGTATCATAGGGATTTAGAGAGAATAATTTAGTGTGGGAAGTGAAATAAGCTACAAAAGTGTCATAGAAGGGGACCATTAATTCCTCAATGAATACCTAGGGGATGTTTCATGGAGGGTGCTAATGAGTTTGGGACTTGTTTTGTAGATATGGCATGCTAGAATGTATATTCTACAGCTCATCACAGGATTTTAAGCAGAAAAATGTTATCAACAGGGTAAAATGGTAAGAGCGATGTCAATTGATGGGACCATTAGAAGAGGTCAAGATTAGAGACAAATTAATTCACTAGGAATCCTGTCCTTGAATGATGTAGGATGAAAATGAAAACAGGGCTTTCAGGGGTGTGTATGGGGGTAGACATGAGCAAAAGCCTCAGGATTATAATGAACAGAGCAAGTTCTCAGGGGTGTGGAAAGAGCAGCCTATGGAGTGGTTATGTCTAGAGAATTGGTAGATAACTTTAGGTGGGGCTTAGGGTCTTGGGAGCCACACAGAGAAGTTTGAGCCATTTTCTGTTTTTCTTTCCACTGTCTAATCTCCAATAGCTCTGGCTCTCTCTTACAGGCTTAAACTCCCAGGATCCCCTTTGATTCCTCTATATCATCGTCTCTTGTGTTCACCATATTCAAGCCAATTCAAAGCTGATTGACTTCGCTTTCAATATATATCCAGAATCTGGCTTCTCTTCCTCATTTCCACCCCTGTCACCATCATCAAGACCCATTGTCCATTATCCAAGACAAATTTTCTTAGGGGTGGATCTGTGTTCCTTAAACTCCCTGGGCTTTGCACACAGGATGTTGTATGTGCACAGTGTATGCTCATTCAAGGCTTGCATCTGATAGCTCGTGATGCACTAAAGACCTTGCAAATGCATGTTTAATAGAAAAAGTGATAACTACATTTAAGCTAGTTAGGTTCCCAGTCTAAGAGCTCTAAGACTTGAGAGGAAGTTAGCTGAGGTGTGAAAAAGCAAGGAAAACTAGCTGGAGTTAGAGAATTGCATAGGAGCATCATACAAACTCTAGAACTGTGTTTTCCTATTTTGTAGTCACTAGCTACATAGGACTGTTTAAATTAAATAAAATTAAATACAATTAGAAGTTCAATTCCTTAGTCATACCAGTAACAAATTTTAAAAGAGTTTTATTTATTTATACATGAGAGACACAGAGAGAAAGGCAGAGACATAGGCAGAGGGAGAAGCAGGCTTCCTTCAGGAAGCCAGATGCAGAACTTGATCACCTGAGTGGAAGGCAGACACTCAACCACTGAGCTACCCAGGTGCCCCACACCAGTCACAGTTTAAGTCCTCAATGTGGCTAGTGTCTACCATATTGGATAGCAGAGATATATAACATTTTCATCATAGAAAGATCTCTTGGACATCATGGATCTTGAAGCAAGAGATAAGGTTAAAACTGTTCCCTAGCAAGGGCTTGATCTGCGGCATGGAACATGCTGACATACGGGGATATCTAGGCAATGGTCACCCAGGTTACTGGGAATAAGGTGGAGGAGGGTATGAGCTGACTAACATGTCAATAGCTGGCAAATATCAGGATCAGGTCTGCCCTTAATAAGAGCATGTTACTGCTCTACTCACCCAGGCTGGGCCCTTGAAATGGGAGCCAGAAACCAGAGGAGCTAATTGGTTACCTGTGGGACCCCAGTTTCACTGAGGCTCCCAGGCAAACAGATACCAGCTTTAGCAGTAGGAGAAGTAGGGAAGGCAGCATTACTGGTTCAGACCCACTGGTGACCGGTCATCTTTATGGGACTGGAGCAGGTAGGCTCCAACACAGTATTTCCCAAGCTGTGAAGGTACTTCCTTCCTAATCTCTATGGAGCCTCTCCTTATTGGGTGCTAGATACTTGCTGTTACCTCAGATGTTATTTCCCCATAGATCCAACATTTTTCTGGAATTTTGCCAACACACACAGGAAGATGCCTCATGGTTCATTGGTACCCTGTTGAGTTCTTCTTCCAGCTTCTCCTCATGCATTAACAGTATCCTGGCTGCAGTGATGTTGTGTGGAAGGCATCTTCACTTCACAGGAGGCAATGGGAAATTCAGAGAGATGAGTAACTGACTTGAGTCCACAGAGCAGGTCCATGGTTGGAGCTGGAATTCACATTGTGATTGTGATTCCAAGTCTGGTCTTGGTCCCATTATGGAACCACCAAGATGGTGGTTTCCCTCTGCTATAGACTGAATGTTTGTATCATCCTTCCCTCACCCCCACCAAAATTCCTATGTTGAAACCTAATCCTCAATGCATTGGTATTTGGAGGTGGTGCCTTTTGGTGAGACTTTATACAAGAGACCCTTGAGAGCTCCATTCAGCCACATGAGGACACACAAAAGGACAGCTGTCTATGAACCAGGGAGTGGTCCCTCATCAGACACTGAATCTGTTGCTACTTTGATCTTAAACTTCCAGCCTCTAGAGCTGTAAAAAATAAATGTCTGTCATTTATGAGTCACTCAGTCTATGGTATTCTTTTTTTTTTTTAATTTATTTATGATAGTCACAGAGAGGGAGAGAGAGAGGCAGAGACATAGGCAGAGGGAGAAGCAGGCTTCACGCACCGGGAGCCCGACGTGGGATTCAATCCCGGGTCTCCAGGATCGCGCCCCGGGCCAAAGGCAGGCGCTAAACCACTGCGCCACCCAGGGATCCCTATGGTATTCTTTTTTAAAAAGTTTTCTTTATTTATTTTTAGAGAGAGTGTGTGTGCACATGAGTGGGTGGAGGGGCAGAAGGAGAGAGAGAGAATCTCAAGCAGGCTCTCAGCTGAGCGAGGAGTCCAATGAGGGGCTCGATCCCATGACCCTGAGAATATGATCTGAGCTGAAACCAAGAGTCGGACAGCTTAACCGAGCCACCCATGTGCCCCCGGCCTATGGTGTTCTATCAGAGCAGTCCAAACAGACTAAGAAACCGTCTGTGACAAGTGTGAGAATTTCAGAGCTGATCAAGGAGAAGACAGGCAGGGAAGGCAGTAACAGACAACACACTTTATTAGGTAGTGCTTGGACAGGGTTGTGTGAGAGGGGAATTTCTCCCAGGAGGAGAACTTCCAGTGTCTGGTATGAAGTCATCACTGGGAGGTGAATAGGACAAGGGGCCTCCCAGGGGATCAGGGGAGATAAGAGAGAAGCTTTATGTGTCTAGGTGAGGTTGCTAGGTGGGGAGTCTGTGTGTCAGAGAGCTTTGAAAGGCAGCAGTGGTTTGGGGTCTTACACAGCTGCAGAGCTTGTCTTATCTATAGTTATAAGGTGCAGTTTTGTGGGGTATGCAGAATAGGTAGGCTTTAAATGGCTAAAGTATGTTTATTTGGACTCTGTTTAAAGCAGTTGGATCTGCAGACTTTGAATTTGATGCCTGCAGGCTTAAGGCTAAGAGTTCCTGGCCTGGTTCAAAGAAGTAAAGAGCATGGGGACAATTTTAGGACAATACGCAGAGGCTATCTCTGGCCCATTTATATAACACCCTCCAAGATAGTAAGATAACTACCTGTGGTTCAAACTTCTGTATCTGCCATTTTTAAAACATGAGAGATTTCATTTTAGTCACTATTCTTTCTTTCTTTGAGTTATTGTCCTACTGGGATAGGCTTCCATTTACTTCTTTGATAACCTTCCAATACAATAAAGGTTAGGATTGCACTAAAATATCTTCCTGGAACCTTGTTGGCAACTCCTGTAGAACATTTCTCACCTTCTATTTTGAATTGGGGATAATTTTCCTACAGCTCTTATTTCTGCTTCTGGACTTAAGGACAGATAGCATGTCTTCATCATTTCTGAATTCCCGCAGGGGCGAGCATCACTGTTATTTGAAGAAGCATAAAGAGGGAAGCTGCTACCTGCCTGCTGGTATCCAAAGCCTCCCTTCCACACCTGTGTGGTGGGTGGTTAAGGCTGCCCCTAAAGCCCTCCTGTACTCACAGATTTAGATGAAAAAGAACAACCCACTTCATTCTTGTTCAGAGGGATTTGTCGGAGGGCTTTCTAAGTGGAACACTTCCGAGCATGTCTGTTGTTTCTGACTATCCCAGTGGTTGAAGACTAATTGTTAGATTCAGCCAAATGATGCAATGTGGTAATTGACGTGGTCTCAACAACCTGCCCATGAGCAAGTGGTAGGTGATGTATTTTGACGATCTCGCACTGGGTAAAGCGGTCCCACATTACTCATTTTAACTCTGAGAGGTACATTATTAGACCTAATTTTTAAAAAGGAGAAACTGAAGTCGGGAGCTAATGAATGCCAGAACATGGGCCCAGACCAAGGTTCTCGACTATTGTTGATTATATAATATTCTAATTTTGGCTATATAGTTTTTTGGGGGCAGGGAGGGTTAGCAACCTTTCTTTCTTTCTTTCTTTCTTTCTTTCTTTCTTTCTTTCTTTCTTTCTTTCTTTCCTTCTTTCTTTCTTTCTTTCCTTTTCTTTCTCTCTTTTTCTTATTTATTTGTATAATCGACACACAATCTTATGTTAGTTTCTGGCATACCACATAGTGACAAGATAGGTCTGTAAGTTCTGCTGTGTTGGTTATTTATCTTTTATTTTTATTTATTTATTTATTTTAGAGACAGAGAGAGCTTGTGTGCATGGGTGGGGGTGGAGGGGCAGAGAGAGAGGAAGAGAAAGAATCTTAGGTAGGCTCCATGCCCAGCATGGAGCCTGATGGGCTTGATCTCACAACTCTTGAGATCATGACCTGAGCTAAAGCCAAGAGTCAGAAGCTCAATCAACTGAGCCAGACGCCCTGGCACACACAGAAAGCACACCATGTACAAGGAATGAAGTCTGCTTGCATTTATCCCAGTAGAGGTTACAGTATTATTGCCTCTGTTCTGCAGGTGAGCATCCTGAGGCTGAGCCAGGAAGGCTCAGTGACAGTCCCAAGGGCAAGAACTTAAATGTAGCACATCCAGGATTAGAACATCATCCTTCTGACCAGAATTCCTATTTTTGCTCCACTTGCTCTAAGGGTAAATAAGCCCCTCTTTAAAAAAAAATACTTTTTTGAGAAAGAGATAGAGACTGCTAGAGTGCAGGGGAATGGCAGAGGAAGGGGGAGAAGAGTCCCAAGCCGACTCCACACTGAGTGGGGAGCCTGATGCCAGGGCTGGATCTCAAGACTCTGAGACCATGACCCAAGCTGAAACCGAGGATCGGCTGCTTAATCAACTGCACCACCCAGGTGCTCGAGGTGAATAAGCCCTTTGATAAAAGATGGACATTTAAAGAAAGCATTTGAAGAAATCAGGGCCTCTTGAAAGTGAAGACTGTTCACTGGTGACTTTTGGTTTTACCTGCTGCTCCTTAGTATATTCCTGTCCTGGCCTAAGCCTTTTGTGACTTCCTCAGAGATGCCTCATTTGTGCTTCATCAGTGGCCCCAGAGACACTGCTCTGGCTCTCAAATGTCACCCCTGGGGCTTTGGGACAGGGGCCCACAGGACATAGGCCAGTTGGTGCTCAGGGGTTCTCTTTCTGTTTCTGCCTCCAGTGAGCAAGAGACAAAGAACTTCTCTTATGTGGTTGCTGTGATTTTTCTCACCTGGAAATCCAGGGGCTTAGGCCAGATGATCTTTAAGGCTTTCTCCTGCTCGGAGATGATTTGTAGTAGGATTTCCCAGTGCCTTCCACCAGTATAGTATAACCACTCTCTGTGAATCAAATTGTCATTTTTCTTTGCTATCTGACTTGTTGTGATCTCAATATTGGCTGTTCCGTTAAGAGCAGCAGTAAAATCTCTGTGCATGGCAGTATTTTAATGAGCCCCAATGATAAGAGATTTATATTTTAAACCAATCGTCCATCCCATTAAAAAAAAGGTGTCGGGTATCCCCACATAAAATACTGATGAGTTGGATTAACTGTCCAAAAGTGCTTCACAAACTCACTTCCATGTAATCATGAAGCAGAGAGTGGAAATGCTGCAGCATTTACAAAGCAAGAGCTGACACCAGGCATATTTGAACACCATGAGATATGGTATCACTGGGGACAGAGAGTGAGTTTAGTTAATAATGAATGGCATATCCCATAAAATACCATTACACAGTGTTCAGGCCCCAAGAATGATGACATAATTATTAGGAGACTGGGAGATTAAGATATAATTTAAAAAAACATGACAGGGGAGGGTGTAATTGGGGAGACAAAATACACAGGAAGTTTGTAATTTACATGTCAAAATACCTTTTTCATGTTTTGATTGGATTAGACGCTGCCTTTCCACTCCATTTATCCTGGCTTCAATTAGAGGCAGCCGAAATGACATCTCACGTTCATATTCTTGACACACGCTGCTCATAGGCACTTTCTAATTCTAACCGACAGGAAGGGGGAAAGGGAAACTCGGTTTTGCCTTCGTCATGCACTTTTTACTTAACCCCTAATTTGTTTCTAAATGAGCTTGTCACTGTGGTTCACATGGCTTTGTGCATGGGCCCCTGCTGCCTGGTTCTGGTCAAAGCTCTTGTCATAACTTGATGTGCTCTGACCCCCGCGAGCTTGTGGGGAGACTCTAGCTGAGCAGGGGTGGAAGGAGAAGGAGAACTATGGATGCCTTTTTGAACAGGGCAGGGCGAAGATATGTTGCGGAGCCATATGATGTTAGCAAAATCATTTTTCTCATGATGTCAAGCACAGTCTCTCCAAACTAGAGGACATGGGGTGGCAAACGCTCCTCTTATTTTCCTTTATTCCCATCTTATGAGTTTGACCTGGAAGCATGCTCCATGTATTTGGTGGGGGAGAATCATAAGATTTTCATTTGCCTTGGATCGTTGGTACCTCCTCTTTTACACCGGACAGCCCAAGGCCCACCTGAAAACCATCAGTAAAATACTTAGTTAACTCTCACTTCTGAGAGTGGCACATCTAGCGATCTGATCTGAAGGCATTAGTTACCCTGGTGGCAATTGTAATTATCTACGAGATGAGAGCTTTTATTATTTCTCATCTATTTGATGGAAGATCCTATGCTTTGCTTGTATCATCTTGACATTCTCTCTACATTGGATGCAAGGATGCTACTCTATCTACATTTCAATACATATTAGCAAAAAGTAACCTATTAAGACCTTATACATCATGGGTGACTGGGAGACAAAGCCCTCTGGTACTACCCATCAAGTGTTTGGCTATAGCTTTGGAGAGTAAGCTTGGCTAATATAAACCCCTGGCTAAACAAATGCCATTTGGTACAAGTGGGTAGTTTTTCTCCACCAGCTGCTCCACTAAATTACCTTTTTTGCTTACTGATCCTTGATCAACAATTTTAGATTGGGGGGTGCCTGGCTGGCTCTGTCAGTAGAGTATATGACTCTTGATCTTGGAGTCATGGGTTTGAGCCTGATGTTGGGTAGAGAGATTACTTTAAAAAAAATAAATAACACACCTTGCCTAAACAATTTTAGGTTGGGTGTGATTCATTTGGGTCATTGAGTGGGTGATTTGAGAAAACTCATAAGGTGGTCAAAATAAATGGGCCTTTTATTAGGGAGGTTGTTAATATCCTGGGGAAGTATCAGACCATTGAGGTTCAGGCAGCCTGGCTTTGGAATCCTTTTCTGCCACTTGTGCAACCTTGGAGTAGGCACATCCACTTTCAGCCTCAGTTTTCTTATCTAAAATTGGGGATAACAGGAGTACCTACTTTACACTATTTAAGTGAGGATTAAATGATAGAAAGCATTTAAATGCTTGTCAGGGAATTTGGTATAGTGAAGTACTTGGCAGAGCTTAGCCATATCTTATTATTGGCTTTTCAGCTATGTTTTCTGACTGTTCCTATTCAGCCATTTGCACACTGAACCCCCTGTACTGGGCACTGGGTTCAATTCTGGTCTAATGGATAGCCTCTAACAGATGGTTTCTGTTTCTTTAAAAAGAACCTTCCTTACATCCATGGTTTCAGCCTTTTTATGGCTTCTGGTCTTTCTAGGAAAGCAAGTTAGTACCTATGTCACTGTGATAAAATAAGTAGATTCCAGGGTGGCTGGGTAGCTCAGTCAGTTAAGCATCCAACTCTTGGTTTCGGCTCAGGTCCTAATCTCATGGGGCATGAGATCGAGCCCTCATTGGGCTCCACACTCACTGGGAGTCTGCTTGGATGTTCTCTCTCTCTGCCCCTTCCTTTGCCTGAGTGCTCTCTCTCTCTCTCTCTCTCTCTCTCAAAAATAAATAAATAAATATTTAAAAAAATAAGCATATTCTAGGGAAAGTGGTATCAATGGAAGAACATAGTAATATTACATTAAACTGGGCTTTGGAAAGTTATAAAATATTTGTGCCTGGTTGAGGAGAAGCAGGGGTTTGCAATACTTGGTATGCATAGATACCCATGTGTTCACAGAGAGTTCATGCACTTCCAACGGCCAGTGGGAGTTTTCTCCCTAAAGAGTGGTAACCCTAAAACTTGGTTCTGGAAGCTAACCTTCTGCCTCTCAGACTATGAGTCAGTCCTAAGCCCCACTACCATCCAGGCACACCACCCTTGACCATATGGGAAAAGGCCCAGTCCTTCAGCTTGATGAGGTCACTGGGACTATATAATATTCTTTGTGATCTCCTGGGTACAAAGATGCAAGAGCCAGTCTGAATCACCAAGTAGGTCACAACCGGAAGGGAGCTTCCCTTTTTGGAAGTTTGCATGTGTGTGATTAATAAGGAGCAAGGAATCTCTTTCTGGAATTTTTGCTAAAACTAAACCACTAATCCTTCTGTACCAAGTCATCATATGAGGAAAGTGCAATATAAAGTACTTGAACACACTTATCCCACTTGATTATCACAACAGAACTTCCAGGAAGGTCACACAAAGACTGTTTTCCCATTTTAGAGATTGAGAAATGGACGTTCAGTGGAACGTAATTGCCTTTTTTGAAGCCATGTAACTACAGGGTGGAAGAGGCAGTCTAGAGTTGTTGACTCCAAATTCCATGGACTTTCTATTAAATCATATGCCTTCCCACCTAAGTCATCGGACCTCTTCCATTTCCCCAATGTGCCTGAAATTTCTTCACAACGGACCATCTAGCTCCAAATTTGGCCCAAAGTAAAATTCTATTGAAGCTCGAGCACATGTTTTGAATGGAATGTAATGTGATTCTCTTTGAAAGTGAAACCAGAGGTTTAAGATGGCATTGGCTATCTAATTATTGGGTGTGTGTGTGTGTGTGTATTTACTTTTTTCTTTAACCAAAATAGGTTATGAATCTGTTGTTTATTCTGATAGAGTTCAAAATCCTCAACCGAAAAAAATAAAAATAAAAAAATAAAGAAAAGATCCTCAACTGAGTTGGAAGGGCATATTTATTTTATGTAAAATATTTGAATATTGTGGGCACTGAGAGCCTTTTGGTTTCTTGTATCGGAAACTGACAGAAGAAACTCAGTCAAGGAAATCCAGTGCCAGCATTGAGAGGTCATGCTCTCATTCTCTTAGAGATGTTTCCTTAGTATAATTTCCTAAAATCTATTTACTTTACTAATACAGATAATACTAGAAACAAAGCTCTTGGATTCTTGGAAAAGAATTCTCATACTGATTTGACAACTACTTCAGGCTTAGAAGTGGCACACAGGTGCAACTCATCCTTACCCTCCTCTGGAGGCTTGGGATTTATGTCACTTGTTCACATGATTCTGAAGTTTACTATTAGTCATAATTCCTCAGAGAAACAGAACCAATAGGATATCTATCATCCATCAATCTATCAATCATCTGTCTATCTATCTATCTATCTATCTATCTATCTATCTATCTATCTATCTATCATCTATCTCTATTTCTCTATCCACCTATCTGGAATACTTGATGTTGCATTTTTGAATTTGAAGCTCACAGACTGGAAACTCAGGTGGGGTTTCCGTGTTGTAGCCTTGAGGCAGAATTGCTTCTTTGATTTTGGGAAACCAATCTTTGCTCCTAAGGCTTTCAGCTGATTGGACGAGCACCCTCCCCCCTATTATGGAGGGTAATCTGCTTTACTCAAAGTCTACTTAGTTAAATGTTAGTCACATAAAAAAAATACCTTCACAGCAACGTCTAGACTGATGTTTGCCCAAACATTTGGTCTATAGCCTAGCCAAGTGAATAGATGAAGTGAACTATTACAGGGCAATCCCAGGATTGGTCTAGGAAGAACTTCAGCAGTGCCTCTTGCACCCATCTAATTTTCTCCCCTTTTGGCAGAGGACAAAACAAAAAGGAAAGACAAGCTAAGCGGAAGGGGACATTAAACTGGATTAGAGTTGTCCACAGAAGGGCTAGAGCCCTTTCTTCTCTTCCTTCAGTTTCAAGCCCAATCACTAGAGAAATACATACATCATTAACTTCTGGCAGCTACCTACTCACACGCTGCCCAGATTTCAATTCATACTTTTCAAATGGTCTTTATTTTCACCAGAGAAATTAAATTAGAACAGATAATACACATGAGCAGTGTTCTTTTTTTTTTTTAATTTCTTTCTTAAAAAAAATAAAAATAAATTTCCTTCTTTATTTATGATAGTCACAGAGAGAGACACACAGAGAGAGAGAGAGAGAGAGGCAGAGACACAGGAAGAGGGAGAAGCAGGCTCCCTTCACCGGGAGCCCGATGTGGGATTCGATCCCGGGTCTCCAGGATCGCGCCCTGGGCCAAAGGCAGGCGCCAAACCGATGCGCCATCCAGGGATCCCCCGAGCAGCGTTCTTAATGGCCCTATCTCCCTGTCAATGATTTCTTGTATGTTCAATGTTAAGTTTGGCTTAAAATTTTGGAAGCAGAAAATATCACACAATTCAGTGACTTAGGGGCTCATCAGGCATGGTGGAGGTGCATATCAAAGCGTGGAGGAAAAGGGGAGACTCATTTTCTGGAATCCAGGAGGCTGACTGAGGGCTGCTACGCTGGTAGCACACACTTCAGAGATATTTGCTTAGATTCATTTGTTTCAAAATTATTAACAAATCATCTTTCAGAGAGAAAAGAATCAAATGAACATTGTCACTTCTATTACTTTAAATTCTCTTTTTGACTTTATTCAATTCTCTAAAGACTGGAGCAGGGATCCCTGGGTGGCGCAGCGGTTTGGCTCCTGCCTTTGGCCCAGGGCGTGATCCTGGAGACCCAAGATCGAATCCCACGTCAGGCTCCTGGTGCATGGAGCCTGCTTCTCCCTCTGTCTATGTCTCTGCCTCTCTCTCTCTCTCTCCCTGTGTGACTATCATAAATAAATATACATAAATAAATAAAGTGGAAAAGTGTGATTGCATTTAAAAAAAAAAAAAAAGACTGGAGCACCTACCTCTTGGTTCTTCAATTCTGTCTCCTTCTTTATCTACCTTCTCTTCCTACAGGATCTTATTTAATCCAATTGTTTAATTATCATCTCTGTGCTGGTGACTCCTACATTTAAATCTCCCAGTCTATCTTCTCCTGGGAGCTGCAAACTCTTATTAAACTGTCTACCTGATATCTCCATGGGGTCTACAATGATAGCCATCTGAGACAAAATGGCCAAGGCAGATTTTTTAAAATTAGGCTTTATTAAGGTATAATTGATAAATAAAATTATTTACAATGTGTACAATGTGTACAATGTGATGATTTAGTATGTGTATACACTGTGAAAGCATTCCTCGCATTTAGGTAATGAACACATCCATCCCTTCACATATTTACCCCACCCCCACACCCCTTCTTTTGGTGAGAACATTCTCTACCCCTTCTTTTGGTGAGAAGTTCTACTCTCTCAGCAAATTTTGGTTCTACTACACAGTATTATCAACTATCGACTATCCTCACCATATTATACATTAGATCCTCAGACCTTATTCATCTTACAACTGTGAGATTGTATCCTTTTATGGCTATGTATGTTTCCTCATTCTCCCACCCCCAGCCCTGGCAGCCATATTTTGTATTATGCTCCTTTGTGAGACTTTTTTGTTTTTTAAGATCCCACATATAAATGACACCAAGTGGTATTTCACTTACCATAATGCCCTTCAGATTCATCCACATGGTCGCAAATGTCAGAATTTACTCCTTTTTAAAAGCTGTGTAATATTCCATCGTGTGTGTATATCATCTTTTCTGGGTTCATTCCCCTGCTGATGGACACTGAGGTTGTTTCCATACCTTGGTTATCACACAGAACTCTTCTCCTCCCCTCCTCCTATTTCTCCTCAAGCATTCTAGCCCAGTAAATGGCTCTTCCGTCCATCTATATTCACTTAAAAACCCAAGTATTATCATTTTATTTCTCTAATTACCTCCCTCACTTGCTACACCAAAGCAGTCCTCCAGAAGGTTCTGTCTTCTTCACCTCCAAAGCGTGTGATTTGTCTTCCTTCTCTTCCTGCCACCATGCTGGTCCAACTGGTCTCCTCTCCCTGGGCTCTCTGCAGCTGCCTCTGAGGTGGGCTTTCTCATTCCAAGCTTGCTCATCTTCTCCTTCCATGGCTTCCACTCCATGCAGCACACTGGGGGAGCTCTGTGGTACAGAAACCCGATCGTGCCACCCTCTCCTTGAAATCCTTGAAAGGCTCCCACCAACTCATAATATCTAGATGCTTCCCTCTGACTTACTCATTAGGCCCCCATAAGTGTTCCTTGCCTTCATTCCTGCGTCATTTGTATTGTGCTGTAGCCACAAGGCCTGCTCTGTCTTCCATAGCTCCTTACCTCCACCCTAGATACTTCCAGCTCAGGACCTTTGCATTTGTAGTTCCCTCTATCTAGAATGTTCAACCTCCAAGTCTTTTGAAAGATTAGCTCCTTGTCAGTCAGATGTCAGCTCAAATGTCACCTCCTGAGAAAGGTTCTCCCTGAACACCTTATCTAAAAAGACCTTTTCTGGGCAGCCTAGGTGGCTCAGCAGTTTAGCGCCGCCTTTAGTCTGGGACCTGATCCTGGAGACCTGGGATCGAGTCCCACGTTGGGCTCCCTGCATGGAGCCTGCTTCTCCCTCTGCCTGTGTCTCTGCCTCTCTCTCTGTGTCTCTCATGAAAAAACAAACAAATAAATAAATAAAATCTATTTTTTTTTAAAAAGACCTTTTCCTAGTCACTTGTACTATACGACACTTGTTGTTTCTATGGCATTTAACACAATCTAAAGTCATTTTATTTATTTTGCTTTTTTTTTTAAATTGTATATCTCCCAAAGAGAAAGCTTCAAACATCTTAAGGCTGTTCAGTGACCTACATGTTGAGGAATTGTCCTGGCATGGCCAAGACCCTTTATGTTGGCTTGAAGGTTGTTTTTTTGATAATATTTTCACCTTCAGATACAGAACTAGAATCCTAGGCAGAATGCCAGTGTGCTGTGTCACTGTAGCCTTCAGTAATTTTGAAGAGCTTTCTCTTTTTAGGTTAAAGTTATTGGCCCAATTTTATCACATAATTATGTGGTTAATGAAGTAAGACTGTGTACAAATGGATACTTTGGTTTAAACTTATCTTCTTGGCTTTGTTCATAAATTTTATACACATACACACAATTATCTCAGAATACAAACTTTAGTGTGCAGCGTATCTACCCAATCTCTGAGAAGTCATGTGATTTTCCTTTACCTTTCTCCCAGAATTATGCTCACTCCTTGCATTTCTTTAAATATTAAGAAGTTCAAACTTTTTTATTTTCACTTGTTCATTGGCCATATGTATTTTTCCTTTTGTGAAGCATGTGCGTATTCTTTGTGTTTTTATATTAGGGTTGTTCTTTTTCTCATTTGTAGGTAAGGACTTTAAAAAAATGTATTTATTTATTTGAGAGAGACAGTGCGTGAGTGAGGGGTTGAGGGGCAGAGGGAGAAGGAGAAGCAAACTCCTTGTGGAGCAGGGATCCCGATGCAGGGCTCTATACCAGGACCTGGAGATGATGACCTGAGCCAAAGGCAGAGGTTTAACTTACTGAGCCACCAAGGAGCCCCAGGTAAGAATTATTTTTGTGTTAACATCAGAACCCCTTTGCTTATCATATACCACACATATAATTTCTCATTTTATTTGAGGTGAAATTATAACAATTTGTCTTATAAAAATATTTAAAAAATAGAGAAGTAAAGAGAATAACACTTGTAGATAGGTAGCCATTCTGCTCCATCTTGTAGCCATGTCCCACTTCCACCGCCCTGATTATTTTAAGGCACGTCCTGGACAGCAACTCATTCACCTGTAGTATTTGAGCAGATATTTCTAAAAGGTGATGTTTCTTTTTGTCTACATAAGTAGCACACCATGATCTTACCTACAACTGAACAATATTATTAAATATCTAGTCAGTGCTCAGATGTTCCAGATGGCCTCATAAATTTTTTACACTGTCTTTGTTTGAATTAGGGTTGAATTATAGCCTCATTGCAGTTGCCCCCACTCCCCACTTCCTTACAGTTATTTAATGAAGAAACTGTGTTGTTTGTCCTATATAATTTTTCAATCTGGATTTTTCTGATTATGTCTCTAACTACTCTTTATATGTTGTTCTGGCTGTATTTCCTGTAAACTCATAGTTTGATCTAAAGAACTGATAAGAGTAGGATTTTATTTATTTTTATTTTTTGCAAGATGAATTCATAGGTCATTACAGTGCTTCTGTCTGGAGACCCCTTGTGCCTGGCAGCTCTTCCTGTACTGTTGGCAGCCCTGGGGCCAATCACTGCTTAAATCTTTTATCACTTTTGGTCATAAAATGCTGATATTTTTATTTTGTCATTCTTCCTCATTTATTACCTAGGATACACCTGAAAGGAAAAATTTCCCCTTATTAGTCACTCATTTACCCAGTGGTACAATTTTGTGGGAAGGCAGGATAACTGTTTCTTTCTCTTTATTTGCCTGTTTTCAAAATAATGAGTTAGCTCTCTGCCATTCTCAAGAGGTGACAATGAGTGTTTTTTAAACTTGGTATCATTATAAACTCATGAATTTAAACATATTTGAATTCATTGTAATGATTATTCCTGCTGGTACACAAACATGATAATTCATCTGAGGGTAGGCATCCAGTCTGCAAACTGGGGCCATTTATAGCATTTATAACATGGGCCTACCATATGGTTTGTTGTTGTTGTTGTCGTTTTAAGATTTATTTATTTATTTGAGGGAGAGTGAGAGAGCCCATGAGCAGGTGGAGGGGCAGAGGCACAGGGCCCTAAGACAACTCCCCACTGAGCACGGAGCCCAAGGCAGGGCTCGATCCCATGACCCTGAGATCATGAGCTGAGCCTAAACCAAGAGTCAGCTGCTTAACTGATTGAGCCACCCAGGTGCACTACCATATTGGTTTTTGAAAAGTAACTAGAGTAACAGCATCTCCTGTTCTGTCATTTAAATCAAAATTCAAAAATAAGCAGGGAATTTTTAAAAAATACAATGAAAATGAATTCTATATGGCAGGCTATAAAAGCAGTGTTTTTTTTTTGTTTGTTTTGTTTTGTTTTAAAGATTTTATTTTTTAACTAATCTCTACGCCTAACGTGGAACTTGAATTCACAACCCTGATAGCAAGAGTCACATGCTCCACCCACTGAGCCAGCCAGGTACTCCAGTAGGGTGTTTTTTTTTTTTTTTTTTCCTAAAAGAAAGACTATTTTGATGCTGAGACATAAATTTAATTGCTGGTGTTTGTTTGGTTCCCAAACCAAGCCATATAGACTTTGACATTTAAAAAAATTTTCTGTGTTGACAAATCATGTTTTAAAAGTGCATCCCCACACCCTCCCCTGTTTCCCAGGATGTTTTTCAATGAGTCTTTTATCCTATTTTTCATTTTGTAATAATGCCATAAGGATTTAAAAAATATTATGAAATGTATATAGAGAAGTGCAGAAACTTATACATCTGGTTGAAAGAGTAATATATCAATGTAGATGGTTGGAAGAATAGTAATAAAGTCAACACCTATGGGTCCACCATGAAGATAAAGAACTTACAAGGGTCCAGGATATCTTCCTGTCTCCTTTCCCACACCAATTCCTCAACTTCCCCATCCCCAACTTTTGTGTCCATCATTCCTTTATATTTCTTTATATTTTAGCCATCCAGGTACTATCCGAAAGCAATCTACTATTTGGGTTTGAGCACCTATGTAGCCAGCACAAACCAAGTTATGTGAGGACAAGATAGTGTTGTCCTTATGAGAAGATGGAAAGTGATAGGTGAATAGTCTCTGGATTAGCTTGGATTCACCTTATTTTTTTTCACTTTTTTTAGATTGTATTTATTTATTCACAAAGGACACACAGAGAGAGGCAGAGATATAGGGATAGGGAGAAGCAGGTTCCCTGCAGGAAGCCTGATGCGGGCTCAATTCCAGGATGCCAGGATCATGACCCAAGCCAAAGGCAGACACTCAACCACTGAGCCACCCAGGTGTGCCCTGGATCCACCTTCTGTAGGAGAAATCAACAGACAGGGCCTTGAGAGCCCTGGGAACTAGAGATCTGGGTCTGGGCATCTGGCAGAGCAGGGGGCATCATATACTGGGTGTCCGGTGGGGTCACAGACCTTGGGGAGTGCACTGCTCTGGGCTCTTCTGGGCATGAAAATGTTCAGTAACTCCAAGCAGCAGGAAATGGAGTGCAGAGCAGGTACTTTGGACAAGTGGAAGACTTGAGAACCTGAGCCAGGCTCTCCTGGGTCTTTAGTCCCAGAATCACAAAGCACATTTAAGTGACAGCAGTGGTTTTACTAACAGCCCTCACCTTGTCTGTCTCTTGAGTCACAGAACTCTAAGACACTGCATCCTTCACCACCATCTGGGCCTTCTCATTGCTCTTCTTTTTGGGGATCTTTTTGTCCTGCATCCTGTGTGTTCTTCTTTCTTGGTTTACTCTGACTGGGTGGAAGATGTTGTCTAGTAGCACCTTGAGGGGATACATGTTTTGAGACTTTGCATTCCTAAAATTCTTTATTCTCTGCTCATTTTGGCAGTTTGACTGAATGGATTTTAGGTTGGAAATTATTTTCTTTCATCATTTTATCTTCTTTTTTCCAGAATCCCTTTTGAGAAGTCTTAAGACATTCTACTTCCTGATTCTTTAGATGGGTTCTTTTATGTCTCTCCCCTAACTCTTGTCTGAGCACACACATACTAGGGTCGACTTTCATCTACATGGTGAACACTGAGTAACCCCTTCAATCTGGAAGTTTATTCCCTTCCATTCTAGGAAACTTCTTGACTTATTTTTTAAAATTATTTTAATTAAATTCAATTAGTTAACAGTATATTATTAGTTTCAGATGCAGAATTCAGTTATTCATCAGTTGCATATAACACCCAGTGCTTATTATATCACATGCACTCCTTAATGCCCATCATCCAGTTACCCCATCCCCCCACTCATCTCTCCTCCAGCAACCCTCAGTTTGTTTCCTATAGTTAAGAGTCTCTTATGGTTTGTTTCCTTTTCTGATTTTGTCTTATTTTATTTTTCCCCCTTCCCCTATAATCTTCTGTTGTGTTTCTTAAATTCCACATATGAGTGAAACCATATGATAATTATCTTTCTCTGATTGACTTATTTTGCTTAGCATAATACCCTCCAGTTCCATCCACATCATTGTAAGTGGTAAGATTTCATCCTTTTTGATGGCTGAATAATATTCTGTGATATCTATCTATCTATCTATCATCTATATATCTATCTATCTATTTCACATCTTCTTTATCCACTTATCCAATGATGGACATCTGGGCTGTTTCCATAGTTTGGCTATTGTGGACATCGCTGCTATGAACATTGGGGTTCATGAGCCCCTTTAGATCATTACATTTGTATCTTTGGGATAAATACCGACTAGTGCAATTGCTGGGTTGTAGCTCTATTTTTAACTTCTTGAGGAACCTCCCTACTATTTTCCAGAGTGGCTGTACCAGCTTGCATTCTCACCAACAGTGTAAGAAGATTCCTCTTTCTCCATATCTTAGCCAACATTTCTTGTTGTTTCCTGACTTGTTAATTTTAGCCACTGACCAGTGTGAGGTGGTATTTCATTGTGGTTTTGATTTGTATTTCCCTGATACCAAGTGATGTTGAGCATTTTTTTGTGTGCCTGTTGACCATTTGTATGTCTTCTTTGGAGAAATGTCTATTTATGTCTTCAGCCCATTTCTTGACTGTATTATTTGTTTTTTTTTTTTTGGATGTTGAGTTTGATAAGTTTTTTATTGATCTTGGATACTAGCCTTTTATCTGATATGGCATTTACAAATATCTTCTCCCACTCTGCAGGTTGCTTTTTAGTTTTATCAACTGTTTCCTTTGCTGTAAAAAAAGACTTTGTTTTGATGATGTCCCAATAGTTCATTTTTGCTTTTGTTTCCCTTGTCTTTGGAGATGTGTCTAGCAAGATGTTGCTGCGGCCAAGGTTAAAGAGGTTGCTGCTTGTGTTCTACTCTAGGATTTGATGGCCTGAAAAGACTCTGAATAGATAGAGGAATGTTGAAAAAAAAAAAAAAAAACCCAAGCTAGTGGCATCACAATTCTGTACTTCAAGCTACATTACAAAGCTGTAATCATCAACACAGTATGGTACTGACACAAAAACAGACACATAGATCAATGGGACAGAATAGAAAACCCAGAAATGGACCCTCAACTCTATGGTCAGCTGATCTCACACAAAGCAGGAAAGAATATACAATAGAAAAAAGTCTCTTGGACAGATGGTGTTGGGAAAATGGGACAGCCACATGTAGAAGAATAAAACTGGACTATTTTCTTATATCATACACAAAGATAAACTCAAAATGGATGAAAGACCTAAACATGAATAGGAATCCCCCCAAAATCCTTGAATTATTTTAGTGATGGTTTCCTCCCCTCTACTTCTTTTTAAACTCCTCTTATTGGGATGATGGATCTCCTGGACTGTTCCTCTAGTATTCTTAATCTGGCGTCTTCTGTTTTCCCTCTCTGGGTCTTTTTACCCCTCAATTTTGTCTTTAAACTTTTTTTGTTGGGTTTCTTTTTTGCTATAATGCTTAAATTTGCCAGAATTTGTTTTAAATCCCTCTGTTCTCGCTAACCTGCTTTCTCCTGCATCTTTGTGTCTTCTACTTCTTCAAGATTTAAATAGAATTTTATTCTAGTCTCAGGCAATATCTTCTCTTATATGTCTGAGGATATTAATGACATTTCTTTCCTTGTATATAGTTTATCGACAGTGGTCCCCCACCCCTGCTTTCTGTTTGCTTTGGTCTCTATCTTCAGTCTAGGAGGCCATATTTAGTTATCTGTAATCTTTGGTCATGTCTTCAGGATTAGGGGGTGATGAGTAAAAAGCCACTCAGGAACTCTAATCATGAGGGTTATGGGGCTCATTGTCTTTGAGCTCAGATTTGGATGAGCTGATTGATGGGGAATCTTTGAACATCTCTAGATCTTCCTTTTAGAGATAGCTGTATTTTCCAGGGAAGACCATTCCAATTGTCTGCCTGGGAGTTAAGGGTCTGGCTGCCAATCCTCTAAAACTGTGGTGGAGGAGCACTGGAGAATATCTACATTTGTCATTCAGAAATGCATGCAGTCATTTAAGTCCAATTATACCTGGCCTCCCTGAGCCAGATCTTTTGTGTTACCCTCTAAGAAAACATATCCACAGTTCTTAGCTGGGGCAGGGGATGGGGGCTAAGGAATTAGCTGGTGTTCGAACATCTTTTATTCAATGTTACTTATTTTAGCCTTTGCCTCTCTTCATTTGCAATTGCAAAGGTGCATAGGGTACACATCCATGAGCATTTTTTTTCTGGAAGATTCTGCACCTTAAAAAAAACTATTTATTTATTTGAGAGAGACAGAGAGAGCACAAGGAGAGGGAGTGGGAAAGGGAGAAGCAGGCTCCCTGATGAGCAGGGAGCCAATGTGGGACTCAATCCCAGGACCCTGGGATCATAACCTGAGTCAAAGGCAGATGATTAATTGACTGAGCCAACCAGGGCCCCCAAGATTCTGCATTTTATACTGGCTCATAGTTGGGTTGACCTTCATTTCCCCAACTCGTGCCTTAGCATTTGGCTTTCTTAGGTTTCCCATGCTTATTTGTCACTCATCCACCAATTTTTTATCACAAGTTTTGATGGCTGCTGTTGTCGCCGGTTTAAGGGTTTTAAAAATATTTCAATAGAAATATTTTTAATATTTCAAGGGGAAAATTTAAGATTTAGATATTTAATCTGCTATCTTGCCCTCCTAATATTGTAGGTTTTTAACGTTCATTGAAATTTCTTCCCTGTAAATGCATTGTAAAAGGTCAAAATCTGCAACAGAGGAGGACCTGTGTAGTTAGTTCCTTTGACCATAATCCCCATTTAGTCAGAGCTGTCCGTGCAAAATAACAAGGCAGTCAATTCATTCAAACAGCTCAAAACATCCCTAGCAAAATGTATTTGCCATCTGATGGACTATAAAATGGAAAACAGCCAAATGATTGAGTTTTACACTTTCAACCTAACAATTTTTGAAGCCAGTGTCTTTTGAGTTGGTGTCTTTAGTTTTTGTTTTTGATTTTTTTTTTTTTTTCAAAAGACTGTTCTAAGAACTCACGGCCAGGCTGGCTTTGACAGGTTGGCAGCCTGATGTTTAGAGGAATGGCTAAGGTCTATGAATCTATGTCAACCAAAAATCCTCTGAATCATTCCTAAATGAGAGAAACATGAAATCATAACTCCAAGGGCTTCGGGATATATTTCAAGGAGCCACTCACTGGTAGTGAGAAACTGGCATACTTTACATTGCACTCCATAATCTGTGTTTGTTTAAATATAAAATCAGTTGTTGGCCACTGAGTGTAATGACTGCCCCAGAAAGATGAGTTGTATTTCTTTTGAAGATTTCCATAGTTTTTAGCATATTGCCACATGTCTTTTTCAGAAGTATATCACAAATGCCTTGTCTAAACTTGTCAATGGAAGAATTTTCATGACATTTTATGTCTGGAAATAGAAAATCTTGGGTCTCTCTTCATCAGCAAAAAAAAAAAAAAAAAAAAAAAAAAAAAGGTTAATGAAAATTTAACTCTACATCCTTTGACTTAACCTTTACTTGTAGAAAGATTTCCAACCCATGCTCTTTGACCTCTTTCATCTGTTGTTGCCAACAGCTAATGATGAGTGTCTTGTTGTCCATTATTTCTTTCCTAAGAATATATCTTAGCTATTTTTATAATGTACAAGCCACAAGCCTTCTCCCTTAGAGGCATGGCTGAATTCCTAAGAAACAATAAATAAAGAAATTTATTAATTTTATCATGATTTCTTTGCACAGGACACCCAAGGATATGGTGTGGGTTGGAGTTTTAAACCTTTGAATTTTGTATGGTATTTAAATGATAGAGAAATGGCCTCTTTGAAAGGGTGTTTGAAGCTATCTTAGGAGCTTCAGCGCCCTCACTGGAGTGGCCCATAGATCCTAGGGTGGAGTGCAGTTGGTTCCACCCTCCTGCTGCTTTCCAAATTGCTTGTTCCAAGACACTGCTTGTTAAGGATCACAATCCAGCAGAGAGTGGTTATTATACAGAAATATATTAAAATGAGATGGTTGTTAATCTGCCTTCTGCAGATCAGTTCCTGCTTAGAAAACAAAACAAAACAAAAACCCTTGAATTGAGTTCCTGTAGTGATTTGGGGGAATCTCTATAATTTATATGGCCTCCTAATCACATAGCTTTTCTAGAAGTTTTTGGAGGGTGGGGTGTGGGTAGAGCTGCATTTTAGAGGATATAGGCCTGAGGTCAGATTCTTATTGTGTCCCTTACTAACATGTGACTGAAAGGAAGTGACTTAATGTTCCCAAATCTCATTATTATGAAATCAGGGATTTTCCTCTGTTTTGTCACTGTCCCATACCTACTCATAGAACAGGGCCTGGCTCATGGTGAGGGATGGCAGAAGAGTGCTTGAGACATGATCCCATATGATTTCACTTCCATGTGGAATCTAAGAAACAAAACAAGTGGACAAAGAAACAAACAAACACCAGACTCTTAAATATAGATAACAGGGGCACCTGGGTGGCTCAGTGGTTTAGTGTCTGCCTTTGGCTCAGGGCATGATCTCGGGGTCCTGGGATCAAGTCCCACATTGGGCTCCTGGCAGGGAGCCTGCTTCTCCCTCTGCCTGTATCTCTGCCTCTCTCTCTGTGTCTTTCATGAAGAAATAAATAAAATCTTAAAAAAAAGATATGTAGATAACAAACTGGTAGTCACTAAAGGGGAGGCGGGGGATGGATGAAATAATTAAAGAGGATTTAGAGGTGCAAACTTCCTGTAACAAAATAAATAATTCTCTGAGATGAAAAATACAGCATAAGGAATACGATCAATAGGATTATAATAACATTATGTTGTGACAGACGGTGACTTTACTTATTGTAGTGAGCACTGAGTAATGTGTAGAAATGATCAATATGTTATACACCTGAAACTAATATAACATGTGTTAATTATACTTCAATAATAGATAAATGATAGATTAAATGGTGAAATAATTAATTAAATATAGCATTCCTAGCCCAATTCAGAGTATTTGATAGGTGCTGTATGAAAGCTACAGTCTTTCTACATCATTAATGAATGCTAGGGGTACCTAGGGAGCTCAGTTGGTTAGGCGGTCAGCTCTTGGTTTTGGCTCAGGGTCATGAGATTGAGCCCTGAGTCAGGCTCCACACTCAATGGGGAGTCTGCTTGAGGTTTCTCTCTCCCTTTTCCCCCTCTCCCTGCTCACTCTTTCTCTCTCTCAAGTAAATAAATAAATCTTTTTTTTAAAAGAATGAATGCTGCATATAGTAATATCAATGCCTATTACTATATCCAACACTTGACGTGTGTTAGGTGGTATTTTAAAAGCTTTACACGGACTAACTCACTCCTTATATACAACACTTCTGTGAAGTGTTATAATTCTGTTATGGTTGAGGGAATGAGGTACAGAGAAAATCAGTTAGTAGCCTGAGGCTAGACATGGCAGCTTGATTCTGGAGCCTGTATTCTTAATCACTAGGGTTGGCACATCTATCTTATTGACCATCTAGCATCTGGACCCTGTTTCTTTCTCTCTTTTCTTTTTTCTTTTCTTTTTTCTTTTCTTTTCTTTTCTTTTCTTTTCTTTTCTTTTCTTTCTTTTCTTTTCTTTTCTTTTCTTTTCTTTTCTTTTCTTTTCTTTTCTTTTCTTTCTTTTCTTTCTTTCTTTCTTTCTTTCTTTCTTTCTTTCTTTCTTTCTTTCTTCTTAAAACTATTTTATTTATTTATTCATGAAAGAGAGAGAGAGAGAGAGAGAGAGAGAAAGGCAAAGACAGAGGGAGAACCAGGCTCCCTGAGGGAATCTGATATGGGACTCCAACCCAGGACCCCAGGATCATGACCTGAACCAAAGGCAGATGCTTAACCACTGAGCCACCCAGGTGCCCCTGGACCCTGTTAGGAGAATTTCCCTCCATCTTGAGAGGCAGAGGCCACATTCCAGCCACTCACTTCCCCTACTTTTTTTTTTTTTTGCAGCTGGAGTGCAGGCCTGTGGCCTTGGCCCCACCAGTCAGGCACACTCATGTCAGACTTTGGCAGGAGCTAGTGATTAAGGAAGTAAAAACTTCCTAGAACTCTTACTGGGAGGGGTGTAGCGATATAAAGCTTCTAAGGTTGGTGCTGTGGTTCTAACAGCAGGACCCAGAGCCTAGTGCCTATATATCAGTAATTCCCAGCAGGAGCCCATCTTGGAGCAGATAAAGATACTCCAAAAGGGCCCAGTCACTGCCTGAGGCTGAACGAAGAGATAGGTCAGCTTCCTGGTATGGTACTGCTGGGACTGCCATCCTTCCCCCAAACCAGAGTTTTCACATGGAGTGGGAAGGAAAAAGACTTTATTCCTAGTTTACGGATGTCCCAGCACAAGAGGCTGACACCATCCAAGATAGAGGGCTGCTACATAATGGCACCTCTCAAAGAGAGCCCTGACATTTTCCAGGGAGGCAAAACTGTGGGTGGCATTTCAGTTTGTACTTGCCTGGAAGGAGAGAGATCTTGGGTTAAAGATCTTCATCATTGGCAGTGGCTAATGGTTTGGCTGGATGCTCAAGGTCTGAGAAGGACCATGACTGCAGTTGGTGATATGGAAACTTGAAGGAGGGGGATATGCGTGGTCCTCTTAGAATGATAAATATGATAAATACTTGGCCTCCCACATGAATTTGCTAAAAGGCCTTATTGCGGAGAAGCCCTTTGGTAATAGGGGAGACCCCTTTTATAGGTGCCCATCAGCCTCCCCCCAGCCATACAGTGTTTGCTCAATTATCTCTTGGAGTCAGTGAAGTTCAAGGAGATAGAGGTGAAGCCTGGGCTAACAGCATGGCCTTACCTTCCTGAAGGATACCTGGGTTACTGTCATCATTGCTGTGTGCCCAACTGGCAAGCAGCAAAAATTAACCTAAAATGGCGCCACATGTTAGACCAGTCAGCTAGATGGTGAGATGCTGACTGCATGAAATCCGCCTTATACCTAGGAATCAAGGCTTGGAAGTGGAAGTGGCATGTCTCACTAGGAAACCCACTCATACAAGTTTTACTCCTTGCTCTCCAGGCTCAGGACTCTGCTGGCTACTAGGCTTTGGAACCAAAGGGGGAAATTCTTCTACTAGAAAGTGCAATCATGGTTCCATTTAACTGGAAGCTATTTCAGGCTCCTATTGTCACTGGTGAAACAAGCCAGAGAGGGACATAGAGTGTTCACAGGGGCAACTGATACGTGGGTGCCTCTAATTGTTGCTCTGGTATGTTATTCTGACACTACTTCTGTTACCAGAAGTTTTTCTTCTGCAGTTTTTCTACACTATCCAATTCTCTGACCTCAACTGGGTGTCCCATAATTCAGTTGAATTCTGATACTACCTGGGGTGAATGCAGACCCCATGGGTTAAGGGCTTAGTCCCACAAGACTGCTCCCACTTTAGGCACCAGTTGCAAGTTCCAGAAACACCTGTACCTCTGACCAACCAGCTATAAAATCAGAGTTTCCCACAACTTTTCTCTCAGCTTCTATAATTTGCTAGAATGACTCACAGAACTCAGGAATACATTTTACCTATGTTTACTGTTTATTATGAGGGTTGTAATTCAGGAATAGCCAAATGAAAGAGATGCATAGGGCAAGGTTTTGGAGAGTTACACTGTGTTTAGCAAGAAGTATTTTTGACCTTGAAAATTTTAAGTTTGGTAAGAAGATATATATTGATGGAGGAGAGCCAAAAAATGGATTCCAGGGGACATTTGTTTACCCAATGTCTCATGGCCTTCCTGTGTCTGGGAGAGTCTCTATTTTATAAGACAAAATAGGAGGGAGCAACACACTCCAGCTATAAAAACTAAACACTAGACTTATTTCACAGCCCCTCTTTCTGGGGGTTGTGTGTTGATATGTGACCTTGGCTCTGCTGAGCACTCCCATGCCAGATATGGACTCAGGAAGCAGGGACTTCTTGGGATTTACTTTGGTGAGAATGGTGGCTGCTGCCATAACTAAGTCAATTTCTGGAAGGAGCAGCCATAGCTATGTCATCAGCAGGACTCCTGAAGTGTCTCTCTGTGCAGGTGATAAGGTCCCATTCTCAATGAGACATGATATGTGGATAGAATTTAAACATTTCTCCTGGACATGTAACCTCTTACAATGACTTCCTGGGCCACTCAAAGATCTTCTGATGTATTTATTATTGTTTTTTGTTTGAATTAGATGGAATTGGTTTGTCTGGCTTGCAACTTGCCAAAGGCCAGACTGCTGGAGAATGGATTCTCCTGTTGATTAATGGTCATGTGCTTTTTACCAAAGCACATGTGTTTTTGTGTTTACTTATTTCACCAAATAAGTGAGCAAACATTCTTAAGAAAAAGCACAGAACTTCTTTATTAGATTGGAAATTAGAAATCCAGCATCCCAGTGTCCATCTCACACTTAGCTGTTTGCTCTGTTTTTAGTGTCAATGGTTTCAAAATAAAAAGGGATCTTTGCAAGTGGAGCAGACATGAGTACTGTGCTCATGTGGTACCAGAACTAGCATCCATGTGGCCTCAGTGGGTAGCACTCAGATCACCAGTGTGGCAGTTATGTCTCAAGGCTAAGTCTTTGCCATGGTTTGCAGCAGGGCCATAGCACAGTTACATGGGCTGTATGACAGTGATTCCACACATGTGGAGGAGAAAGGAGCAGGCCACCTTGTCTGAATGCATTTGGAGTACCACGTTCTCAGACAGAAAGCAACTGGAATTTTAGAACAGCAGTTGGGTTTTTAAAGCTTTTGCAACCCCATTTCTGGAAATATTTGAGGTTCTGTGATGAGGGAAATTAGTCAAACTAGCAAAAAGGTGGAAAAGGAGCATTGACTGATAAGTGTCTTTGTTGCTCTGGAATGATCAGAGAGCCTGTTCAAGGCAAGCCTGTTGGGATACAATGTGGAGGATAACTCAGCCTGTGTGTGGCCAGCAGCCTGAGAAACTGGTGTGTGTGTGTGTGTGTGTGTGTGTGTGTGTGTGAGAGAGAGAGAGAGAGAGAGAGAGAGAGAGAGAGAGCACCCAGTGTGTGGGCTCTGACCTTTCACTCCCAGCTAAGAGTCTTTACAGAAAGTATGGTGGTGCACACCCTACCCCTTATTTCATCCTAATTGATTTTGGCCTTGTCCTTAGAGCTCTGCATTAGACCTTTGCAAATCTCTTACTGGAGTTTCCATGTGTCCTCTGCAGGAAGACAAATGTCATCTCCAGTTCTCTGAGTCCTAACATCTATTCTAATAAGAAAGTACTTGGCTGATTCATTATAGGATATTTAGCCTTCCTGGTTGGAAGAGAAATTAAAAAGCCATCTTGTACACCTACCATACTTTCCCCAAAGACCCTTAAGAGCAAGGAGGGAAAGGTCAGGATGTGCTAGTTGCTTACTTTTTTTTTTCTTTCTGTAGAAAGGTATGTGATATGACTTCCATGGGTGAGTAAGAGATGATCAGATTCTGCCTCCTACAAGATTTACCAAGCTGATACAAGATGATGACAGTGACTTCCAGGACATTCTTACTATATCCAGCCTACCATTCTTGAGAAAGTGCTGTTTCTTGTCTCATCTCTGTTCTGTGCTCAACTAATAAAGCAAGTAAACATGCAGGGTTCCTGAGATTTGGCACTGGCTTACTCTCTGGGTATTACCTCTCATTACTATCTCATTTGCAGACTATCCCCAAAGACACCACACAACTTGCTAATTCTCTAATAACACCTCTCTGATTCCACCCTCTCCTGCAGTTTTTGAAGAATCCTACTCTTGATCTTGGCCTTCAATAAAACCACATTTTCTTCCAGGCTTGTTTGACTTTCTCCATCTGCCACCATGCAAGCTCCACAGCCAGAAGCCCTGCCCCAAAGCAGCAACAAAGTTGTCACTCCGGTTCCGGCCTCAGATACCACAGCTGGCACTGCTCATGTATACACGCTGAACCATGGCTGCTGTTCCTTCCAGAAACTGAATGTAGCTACCACTATTGTGGCCACCTCTATAGCTCTGTTGGTGCAGGTCTCCCCTGCTGTGGCTCTCCCTTCCCAGGCAAAGGGTAGGGGGGAGGGTCATGTGACTCACAAGACCCAGGTCCTGGGCCTGTACCTTCCAGCAAGAGAAGCTGGGAAATTGAGTGTCAGCCACTCTGGGATCATATGGTGGGGCATGGACTCTGCCTGATGACAGAGAAGATGTGTCAAATGCAAGAAGTATGTTCGGAGTCTGGTTAGCTAAAGAGAATGCCAAAGTACTCAACACGAGTGCTTCACATAATAGCAGAGGCACTTAGGAGTGATTTGTACATGACATCATACTGAACTCAGATTACATGTTTTATCACTTCCTTTTCACATCAGCCCTGTATACCTGGCCTAAGTAATCTCTAATTTGTGTAAATAGGGATATCATATATAAGAAACTGAATGCTTTTGTTGAAGACTCAGTAGTATCTTTTTCTGTCTACATGATCATTGAAAACTTCTTAGGAGTTTCTGTTATGTAAAGCATTTGCCATTGTCTAAGGAATACTGAGCAAGAAATTTGAGTCCTGGATTCAAGTTTTGATTCTCTTACACAATTGGTGTGATATTGAAAAAGTTACTTCTGCTTTTTTCTATTTACTTTTCTTGCTTGCAAAATGGGGCAATAATAACTATGCATGATCATGAAATGAGACAAGAGAAGGAGAAGAATTTTATATGCCTTCAAGACACCTCACTCCCTTCTTGAACTACACTTTTTTTTTTCAGGCTCAAATGTCTCCTCATCTGGAAAAACTTTCCTAGCTTCCCTAGACTACATTAGTTGTTTCCTTTTCCTTTAAAAAAAAAACAGCAGGAGCAGAGGGAGGGGAAGAGGGCGAGGGAGAGAGAGAATCTCAAGCAGACTATACAGAGCCTGATTCAGGGCTTGATCTCACAACCCCAGGATCATGACCTGAGCTGAAAACCAAGAGTTGGACACTCAGTCGACTGAGCCACCCAGGCACACCACATTAGTTGTTTCTTAACTGCTACAACAGAGGCATATGCTGAAGGTCTGAGAACTTTAAGAAAAGATTGATTTGGTGTGGGGTTTGGGGGCTAAGAATGGGAATGGGAAGGACAGGATGGGAAAAATAAGAGAAGATTTCACTGGGGGGGCTCATATTTGAACTTCTATCTTCTCTACCATCCAACCTGGGCCCACCAGGTGTTGGCAGGAGGGATTCTGGAACACCTATGAAAGTGATCCAGAGATCATAACTCTAGTAGAAGAAGAAACACATGTAGAATGAATTTCCCTAGAGCTGAACATCCTGTCCATGATCTGACCTGGCAGGCTTTTACTGGAGTAGCCACTATCATTTTACCTCATCCTCTGAAATTCAGCTCAGGAACGCCTTCTCTAGAAAGCCTTCACTCACTGACACCTCACAACTCAGTTCCTTGGCTAGAGAAGGTGCCTGTATTGGTCAGTCTATGCTAGGTTGTGCTATGATAACATGCATTCCCAACATGTGAATGGTTTCAAAAAACAAGAGTTATTTTCTGCTGAAGCTTATGGGACACGTTTGTTGTTGGTGGGCTAGAAGTTCCACTTTGAGTTGTCCTCACTCAGCCTAGTTGGCAGGGATTCTGTCTCTGTGCCTTCAGGATCACTGAGGTAGACCCTGCTCTTATGGGGTCTGCTGCGATTGACATGGCATTTCTGCTCATGTTTCACTGCAAAGCAAGTCATAAGACCACCACAATCTGGAGAGACAAAGAAACAAAATACTGCCATATTCCTTGAAGGGGGATAATTAGAAATCTTTGCTGAGCTGTAAGATGACACACAGTGGCCCGTGTGTGTGTGTGTGTGTGTGTGTGTGTGTGTATGTGTGCAGGTGCTTTGAAAGTTCTATGTGTACAGTTAGCTTTTGCACATTGTCTTTATTTTTTTTTAAGATTTTATTTATTTATTCATGAGAGACCAGAGAGAGAGAGAGAGAGAGAGAGGCAGAGACATAGGCAGAGGGAGAAGCAGGCTCCTTGCAGGGAGCCTGATGTGGGACTCCATCCCAGACCCCAGAATCACGCCCTGAGCCGAAGGCAGACTCTCAATTGCTGAGCCACCCAGGTATCCCCGTACATTGTCTTTAATGATCTTTTATGTCCAGCTCCTCCATTAACCCATAAGTTTACTCAGGGCGAGAGTTGTGTTTGACTCTGTATTCCTAGTCCAGAGAGGGGGGAGAATTTGCCCAATTCTGTTTTTGTTTTTTTTTTGGTAACCATTTATCATCATGTGTGAGATCCTTTTCCTTGGTGCATCTCCAGACTTTTCCAGAGGCTTCCAAGTTACCTGGCTTCATTATCCCTGGGCCCTGGGTGAGAACAGTTGAATGATTTCAACTCTGCTGGTCAAGAGCACCTTATTCCCTGTTCCAAGTGAAGCTGTGTTTTCCTCTGGACCCCAGGAGCTTCCTCTCATTTTTTTCTTCAGAGGATAGGGGGAGAACTAAGAATCAAAATCCTTTGTGCAGAACAGGCTCTATGGATATCCATAAACCCATCACATCTGTGCCTCAGGATATTTGGTGTCTGCCTCCCACTCCCAAAGTCTGCCCCAGATCTGAAAACCCATAGCTGCCTAACTGCAAACAAAGCTTTATCCCTGTAGGGATGGAACTGTCCCAGATGTTGGCCTCACAAAGTCTCTACCCACCTTGCAAAGAGAACACCTGTAAGTTGGCCACCAGCTCAGCCCAGAGAACACCCCTGTGATGGGATGACTTGTCAGCTTTTCCAGTTAGGACCCCAGAGGTGATGGATGGATGGGGCCAGCTGGCTGCCTACACTGAGCTGGTGAACTTGGCACAGGAGTTCTCCAGCAGATGTTTGGCTTTGTGTGGAGATGCTTCCTGAGCACCTCTCTACTTGGCCTCTCCAGAACAGATGCCAGGAGAGTCTGGGTGCTAGGTGGTGTCCCAGGCCTCTGATCAGTGCCAGGAAGTGCTGACCTGGGTGCTGGATCCTGTCTGTCAACTAGAGCCTCTGAAGAAAAAACTCAAAAGGGGAAACATCAGGAAGAGACAAAATGAAATGGGCCAAAGAAATTTCATTAGGTAAAGCTTAGAGATTAAAGACAGGCCAGAGAAAATATTCCCAGAAATTAAAAGATTCAGCACTACATTTTTGGTACTATTGATAGCAATTTGATTTCTGTTTATTTTTGTCCTCACATTGCTGACAGCTCCTCTCATTCTCTTAAATACAGGTTGCCAGAGTCAATTAAATATGCAAGACGAACCGTATACACTTTGGAAGAAAGTAATGATTGTTACACCTTAGAGTAGCTTAATGAACACGTTAATAAATGATCCTTCGCCATGATTTTCTCCTAATAGCTATCAAAATCTTTGTAAACCTACAGCACAATACATAACATCTTGTTCCAAGATTTGCTTTAAAAAAAAAATCAATGCATACCTAAGTTATTTGTGTCAAAACTCATTTATTTTCACAATAACACGGACTGTCAAACCTGACATCCTGCTAATAGCATCCAGTGCATTTCCATATTATTCAAATATTTCCTTTTATGAAATGGGGACTTTTATTCACACCACCCTGCGCACCATGCAGTATGCATTTGCACATTAGCTCAGTTCACACAGCCAGAGAGGGGTTACCTGTGGCAACTAATTATGCCACCCTTTATGCATATTAATGAGTCCATGAGCAGCCATTCTCTGTTCTGCAGAGAGGAAAGACAATTCCAGCCTAAATGGGAAACCGATTAGAGGCAGAATACCAGAGCATCAGAAAGCGATTTTTGATAATTTTCCAGTTTTGATGTCCCTAGGTGTATTCATTTCCTGTTGTGGCTGTAACAAATTACCACAAACTTTGTGGCTTAAAACACAAATTTATTATCTTACAGTTCTGGAGGTCAGGAGCACCACACAGATCTCACTGGGCTAAAATGAAGGTGTCGGCAGAGCTATGTTCCTTTGTGGAGGCTCCAGGGGTGAATCTGTTTTCTTGCCTTTTCCAGCTCCTGGAGGCCTCTCTCTGGTTCTTGCACAGAAACTCCCATTTCAGAACCAGGAAGGGGGATGCTGAAGCCTTCTCATGCTGCCATCTCTCTCTGACCATAGTCTGGAGAAAGACTCTCCAGTTTTAAGGATTCGTGTGAGTAGGTAAGACCCACCAGGATAATTCCAGATACTCATAGTCCTTAACTGTAGTCATTTCCACAAAGTCCTTTTGCCATGTAAGGCACCATATTGACAAATTGATGGGCTCTGTGATTAGGACGCTGCCATCTTGAGCAGGAGTGGAGGGTGGGACAAGCATAAGGTGCTTATTTGCCCTCTCACCTCAGATCTTTTACATCCAGCCATGCTAGAAGAAGCCAAACAAAATGCTGAGCAGGACTGCAGATTTCCTGATGAGTTGGTGACTCATTTCTCATTTGCTACTTCCCCTCATTGATCTCACATGCCTTTTCATCTCTTTTCCTTCCAGATCCTTTCCTTTGCTTTCTATGCCCCCTCTATCCACTTCCTCTGTCTCTTTCTGCCACTCTGTTCTTTTTAATTTCTCCTGCCATCCAAAAGAGCCCACAACACTCCACTTGAGTCAGGTGCCTTGTGAGTGGCCCCTATCCTTGATCTTTGCTTCATGTGACTGTATCTTCTTCTTTGAAGTTAAATGTGGTGGCATCAATGGCCCTGTTTCATTTCAACCTAAACACACTGGCTGTGTCTATGCTCCAGGCTCCCCAAAGCCAGGGACACTACAAAGGCACAGGGAATGGAGCAGACACCTGGATGTCTTTTCCCTTGCAAGCCCTTGAAGTACCCCTGGCCATTGCAGGCTCTTTCTATATAGTCCTCTGGTGGCTTTCTGCATCTCTTTGCCTGGCAGCTTTTTCTGGGTTCAGTGGAGAACAGGGTGTAGTGCCAGGGACCTAGTGCCCAGGAGCCACATTTGGCAGATAAGGGGATGGGGTTGGTGAATAAGTACTCTGGCTTTATTAGCTCTCAAAGGGACAATGCAGGGGCCTGTCTACACCAGCTCGCAGTGGTCAAGAGTAGCTTGAGTCCTAGTTGTTTGCCATGGCAGTCCACTCTGCTCCCTTCTCTATCTTATTCCCCCATACCCTCACAATACTTCCTGGAATCATCTTCCACATCAACACATGCCCAAATTCTTGTCTCAGGGTCTGCTTTTGGGCAAACCAGCTCCAACAAGACCTGACTCCTATGCTGGAGAGGATCAGGGAAACACAAATAGAGAGGGTGGTATGAACAGTATTGAGGGCCCAGGAAAGTGAGGTCCTGTACAAGTGTGATCCCTCCTGTGTCCTTTCCCTTTTTCAGTAAATCTTCCCCAAAGAGGAAATAGTACCTTTCCTCTGGCTATTTAAAAATTTAGAGCTATGGGCATGGAATTGGCTGTCCCTTGTGGCAAAGGCAAGAAGCTCTGCTCCTGACCTCCAGGAAACAGAAAGTGAGAGAGGAAGGTGGGAGGTTTGGTCAGTGGCTGGCCCACTACTCACTTCAGGAAGAAAAGGCTGGATGGACAAAAGCAGAGCCCTTCTTTTGCTTGAAAAATGAGCGATAAGTACTCAAGGCAAAAATCCTATACTTTCTCACACTGACATTTCACCTCCCCTCTCCTGGGGCTGGTTCTAGTTGTCCTGCCCCAGGTGCAGATTCCAGCTGTGACATTGACTCCTTGACCTGGTAGAAGAGATCCATCCTGCCTGCTGTCCCCCAGGGGTGCATTCTTGAGTTCCTTGGCATGTACCCATAAGAAATGCCTACAGCAGGGAGCCTTTATTTTATGAAACCACAGCGGCCTTTGAAGTAATCATCACCATATCAAATCGGGAAGCTAATCTGATTTTAGAAGTATGGCCAAATCTCTGCTTAAAATTCCCTCATAATTGTCAGGGGCCTTGAATCTACAGCAATCATCTCAAAGATGATGTAGAAGAATTTATGAATTGGAAAATGACTTGACCAGAGCATAGAGGCAGCCATCTTGCTTGGGTGGAGACAAAGGTAGGACAGTTGAGAGGAGTCCATGCTTTCAGGAGGAGATATAAAATCAACCCATTTTGATGGTGGACATCAAATCTTTTTTGGCCACTGCCATCTGAATTCTCTTTCAGTCTTGTTAGGGTTAGAAAAAGGCCTAAGTGGGTGGTTTCTCAAAATGGCAACAAGATGGGAGGTCAGAGCAGGGGTTCTCCATGGTGGCAGTGGGGAGGAGGAGATGGTACATGCTTTCTCAAGAAGGGACACATCAAAACAGGGCAGGTAGGGATACATGAGCAGTTTGGAAAAATATATTCTGAATTATAAGCTATTCATAATACCAATGCAAATTTAAGCACTTTAGTATATTAAGTACATTTGAGAGTCTTGGGAGTGGGGGATTGAATTTTTATATTTGTATCAAGGGGCAAGGGCTTTTTTTTTGGTAATAAAAATATTTATTTATTTATTTGAAAGAGATAGAGATTGCTATGGTGAGGGGCAGAAGGAGAGGGAGAGAAAGTCCTAATTAGACTCTGTGCTGAGTGTGGAGCCCCACGTGGGGCTTGATCTCATGACACTGAGATCAGGACCTGAGCCAAAACTAAGAGTTGGATGCTCAACTAACTGTGTCACTCAAGATCCCCAAAGGGAAAGAGCTTTTAAAAGAAATTGTAAACAGCTTTGGGGGTGGGATATAAAGGAAGGTTAATAACTTTTATAATGATTTCCAAAGTTAGGAATAAGAAATGAATGGAAGAGAGGTACTTCAAGAATAGACAATAGAATGAGCCTGGGAGAAGCCAATAATGAAATTCTTCAAGACTTAGGAGAGAGAGCCTTCCTTTACTCCAAGTCCTCCTAAGGAACAAAGGGTGTTTGTGAGAGGGTGTCTATTATTTAGGTGGAGGTAGAGGTTCAGGTGGGGAGGCAATTTCTGTCCACAAATACTTTTTCGAATTCATTCATTCATTCATTCATTCAACAAAGATTATTGAGGACCTACCATGCCATAGACCTTATGCTTGGTGCTGGGAATATGATGATTAGCAAGGCAGTTACATGTCTGGGAGGAAAGACAGGTACTTATCAACCATGATGGTGTCAACCATTACATAATGACAGGAAGTGTAACAGCCTGGGGTAAACATAGTAAGAGAAGATCACAGGTAAACTGAAGCCTGGGTGATGGGAAGTTGCAGGCATAGTGATGGTGATGTTCAAGCAAGTGACGAACTCATATGAAGGCCCATAGAAGAGGGACAGTCAGAGAATGGAAATCAGTGTGGCTGTGGCACAGACAGAGAGAGGGAGTAGTGGCAGGAAGTGGGTTAGGAAGATAAGCAGGGCCTGGTTCACAAAGGGCCTCATAGGCCATGCCAAGCAGTTTAAACTTGATTCTTGGGGCAGCTGGAGCTTGCCATGTAGGGAAGTTATATATCATGCATAGATAACCTCTCCTGAGTGTTTGCAATTTGCCGAGATCTTTGCAGGACACTTACTATTGTTATCTTACTTGTCCTCAAATACTGTGTGATTGGAACAGTGACCCTGAAAAATTGTCTGGTTCCTCTCCATCAGGACAGTGATTATTTTCATCTTACAGGTGAACAAAACTGAGGCTTCAGGATGGTATGTGATTTGCCCAAGTTCATATGACTGCTAGATGGTAGAGAGAGGACTTGGTTGCAGGTCTGTGTGCCATGGACTCCTGGTAGTTAAAACACTTCTCTGTATGTTCCTCTGCATTGGAGTCTTCTTTAAGAAGATTACTCTGCAGAAGAGAAGGGCAGAGCTGGAAGCAGAGAGAGCAGCTGAGGGTTTGCCCAGCAATCCCTTGAGAGCTGGCGATGGTAGGCCAGAGTTGGGGGTGTGGAGAAAGTGGGTAGATGAAGACATACCTAGAAAGCAGAAAGAACAAGACGGTGAGATGTATTAGAAAGGGGGTATTCTTTTCTTCACAATATACTTCTAAGGGTAATTTATCATTTTTAACAATATTACATTGTATATCTCTTATTCTACTATCATTTAGATTATTTTGCTATTATGAGAAATGCCTGGGTGGCTCAGTTGGTTAGGCATCCAGCTCTTGATTTTGGCTCAGGTCATGATCTCAGGGTTGTGAGATCGAGCCCCATGTCAGGCTCTGTGCTGGGCCTGAAACCTGCTTGGGGTTCTCTCTCTCTCCGTCTCCCTCTGCCCCTCCTCATCCTTTTTACTAGAGAAAGAAAAAGAAAAAAAAGAAATGCTCTGACATGCTAGAAACAGATCCAAAATTGCACATTTTTCTTAAGTTCACGCCCTAGAGTTATGCACAGTTCCATATACTTTAATGTTTGCTTATGGATAATGGCAATTGAGTAGTAATCCTATGAATATATTATTGAGTTTTAAAATGTGTTTTCTTCTCTAAGTATTTTTTCTCATTAAATTTTTTTTATTATTATAATTGAGGTGGGTTTTTTTTTCCCAATTGGAATTTCCATTGGTAATGATAAAAATGAATGGGCCACAGAAACCATGGCCAAAAAACATTCATGCTTGCAAGATCCTGACTTGAGCCGAAACCAAGAGTTGGCTGTCAACTGACTGAGCCATCCAGGTGCCCCTGGTTGTCTCTTTTTTATGATATGATGAGCTAATTGTTCTAAGAAAAAGTGTGGGATGTGGAGTTGGGAAAACACAAGTTAAAGAAACACAGGCAAAACATGAAGAGTACATTCCTCATCTGCGGAATGGGTATAATAATCCTTTCACCAAGGATTAGTATAACCCTTACATGAGGTAATGCAGATGACAGTTTTTTTAAGATTACAAAGCACTGTGCAAATACTGTGTGTTTAATATTTATTGCTTCTGGAATTCAGAAGAGTTTAAGTTTTTCTTTCTTTCTTTTTCTTTTTTTTAAAGATTTTCTTTATTTGAGAGAGAGAGAGAACAAGTGGGGTGGAGTGGCAGAGGAGAGGGAGAAGGAGACTCCCCGCTGAGCAGGGAGCTGACATGGGGCTTGGTCCCAGCACCCCAGGATCATGACCTGAGCTGAAGGCAGGAGCTTAACTGACTTAGCCACCCAGGCACCCTGAATTTAAGTTTTTCTTTAAGTAGATGACTATACTATATGACAAGTTAATTCTAGAATACAAAAAATATTTTACTGCAAAGAAAACACTGACACAAATATATGGTTTAATGTGTTACTATTAAGGTGAACATCCTATAACTACTACCCCAGGGAAGACCTAGATCTTTGCTACCTAGAAAACCCTCTCCCCTCCATTTGTCCCATTTCTATCACAGACCCTTCTCTCCCCACTGTCCTTTTTCATCTAAAAATTATTTCCTTGTGTTTCCTTCTATTTTATTACCCAGATGTGCATCCCAACCATCCTAATACAGTTTGCCATTCTAATAGTACAACCATTCTAATAAGTTACAGTATTATATTTTAAGGCTCATTTAATCTACCCTTTTTTCTCCCTTGCATTCCATGGGATTAAGAACCAGGCTTACTTGCCCTATGGTTTCCCACAGTCAGGATTTTAGTGATAGCACATGCATGGTGCAATTCAACATGTTCCCATCTCATCTGAATTTCCAGGGTCCAGGAGCTTTCTCAGACTCAGGTTAGACCCTGTTGGCCAGACGAATGGGTGGTGCCATATGCTTTCACAGGAGGCCCATGACTTCTGGTTGTCTTCTCTCTCTTTTTAAAAAGTTATTTATTTATTTATTTATTTATTTATTTATTTATTTATTTATTTATTTATTGTGAGCTGGAGGGAGAAGGAGAGAGAGAATCTGAAGCAGACTCTGTGCTGAACACAGAGCCTGGCACAGGGCTTGATCCCATGCTCTCAAGATCATGACTTGAGCTGAAACCAAGAGTTGGCTGTCAACTGACTGAGCCATCCAGGTGCCCCTAGTTGTCTCTTTTTTATAATATGATGAACTAATGCCCTGCAGAGCTTAAGTCCATTACTTAACAGAGGACTGCAAAATAGTGGTATTCTAATTTTATGATTTTTTTTTTGCCATTTATTCATTGTATTCTTTTATAAAGAGATGCTTCTTCTCATTTACCATTTGGTTACTCAGTTGTCCAGATCATGCAGAAAAGCAGAATAAATATTTGACTCTTTCCCTTTATTTAATAGTTTTCAAGATAATGGATTGGTTTCCTTTCAGCCTCTGAAGGTGATTTATTTTTCTCTTCAAGTCATTAGGAGCTCATGGGCTTAAAGATACTTGATGGGTTAAATCTTATGAAATTAAACCAGTTCTTTCCAAACTTAACTCCCAGAGTCAGAAGTTCCTATTGTCAAGCCACTCCTCCACTTTCTCACAGTCTCTGTTTTATCACTTTTTTGTCTAGATGATGGCAGTTTCTTTCTGATTTTGGTCTTCCTTTTCCTCTAATTTTTAAAATATCTTTTATTTGGGATACCTGGGTGGCTCAGTGGTTGAGCGTCTGCTTTAGGCTCAAGGCGTGATCCCAGGATCCTGATATCAAGTCCCGCATCAGGCTCCCCATAGGGAGCCTGCTTCTCCCTCTGCCTATGTCTCTGCCTTTCTCTCTGTGTCTCTCATGAATAAATAAATCTTAAAAAATTATTTTATTTCAACATTTAACTTGTACAGAAAGGGCTCAAAGCATCATGCCTGACTCCGACAGTTACCACCACTCGGTTGTACAAATAGAATGTGCCAGCACTCTGGAAGCCCCTTTCTGCATATGCCCTCCCCGTCATGATGTTCTCCCTTCGTTCTCACTATTCTGAATTTTGACACTAGGGTTGGGTTTTGCCTTTCTGTTTCACATCCTATAAATGGAATTATATGGTATGTATTTTGTTTTTGGCTTCTTCTGCTCGAGGTCACGGCCATGAGGTTTATCCATGTTTCACATGCATAGTGATTTAGCATTCCATCGCACAAAAATACCACAATTTTATGTATCCACTTTTCCATGGGTGTTTGTGTAGGTTGTTTCTGGCTTATGGCCATTATGAATACTGCAGGTATAAACAGTTTTGTGCAGGTCTTCTGGTACACATGTGTGCATTTTTATGTAGAATCTATTTCTCAGAGAGGAGTTGATGATTTTTTGGAGGTGTGCATATCTTCAGCCTTAGTAGCTATTTCCAGTTTTCTAAACTTCTTTTTTAAAAAAATATTTTATTTATTTGAGAGAGAGAGAAAGAGAGCAAGCATATTGCACAGGAAGGGGTTGGGCAGAGGGAGAGGGAGAAGGGAGCCCAATGTGGGATTTGATCCCAGGACCCTGAGATCACAACCTGAGCCAAAGGCAGATGCTTAACCTATTGAGCCACCCAGATGCCCCCAGTTTTCTAAATCTCTTATTCCCGTAGCATTTAAAATCCTGCCCATAGCATAGGAGAGCTCCCATGACTTCATATCTTGCAGCACTTGGTATTGTCAGCCTTTTCAATTTTAGTCATTTTAGTTTTGTGTTCTTTTATTGTCATTTTAATTGACAGTTCTGATTATTAATGAGATTGAGCTCATTCATTTGTTGTCCATTTGGAAGCCCATTCCTTTGAAGTTCCTGTTATAGTTTTTTTTTTTTCCCCTTTTGGTTCTACTATCTTTTTGGGGAGATTTATTTGCATAAATTTTGTTTTTTAGATTTTATTTATTTATTCATGAGAGACACAGAGATAGAGGCAGAGACATAGGTAGCAGGAGAAAGAGGCTCTCTGTGGGGAGTCTGATGCAGGACTTGATCCCAGGACCCTGGGATCATGACCTGAGTCAAAGGCAGATGCTCAACCACTGAGCCACCCAGGTGCCCTGCATAAATTCTTTCCATAGTCTCAATACAAGCCCACCATCAGCTATTTAGGTTGCAGATATCTTTCCACTGTCTTCCTTTTTCACTCTCTTTAGGGTGTCTCTTGAATAAAATGTTCTTGATTTGGGGGCACCTGCCTGGTTCAGTCAGTTAAGTGTCCCACTCTTGATTTTGGCTCAGGTCATGAGGGCATTCTGGGATAGAGCCCTGAGTTGGGCTCCCTGCTCAGCTCAGAGTCTGCTTGTCTCTTTCCCTGTCTGCCCTTCCTCTCGTTCTCTGTCTCATAAATAAATAAATAAATAAATAAATAAATAAATAAATAATCTTAGAGAAGAAAAAAGTTCTTAATTTTAATGCAAATGTTAACCCAAACTCTCCTTAATGGCCAGTGCCTTTTTTCACTTTTATTTTTTTTTTTTTTTTTTTTAATTTTTTTCTTTTTTCACTTTTAAAGAAACATTCCTCTACCTTGAAGTCATTAAGATTAATCACTGTGTTGCTTTTCACATTTAAATCTATAATTTACTGGAGGTTTTTGTATATGCTCTGCTGTAAGGGCCAAGATTTTTTTTGTTTTTTTTTCTCACATGAATAGCCAGTTTTGGGCTTCATAACCTCATCTGAAATCAGTGTATATCTCCTTGTCCATGTTCCCTGCCCCTGCCCCAGGGGAAGATGCTCCTAAATGCTGACCCCATCTCTCTGAGTTTTTCTCTTGGCCCTGAATTCTTTACTTCCTTGATAGTTCTCTGATGTCCTCAAGAAGGAATTTTGTTGCTGTTGTTTTTATTTTATTTTATTTTATTTTGCCCAGTTTTTCCTGTTTATCCTCAGAGAGGGGTTACCCAGATGGTATACTCTGCCATTGTCTGACAGGGAAGTGCCTCCAATTCATTCTTTAAGATGGTCAATGATCATTCCTAAAATACGAATAATCATCTCACTCCTTCCATTAAAGCATTGCAGTCACTCTTGAATACCTTTGGGGAGCATTTTTCAATGTGTATTCTGGGCTCCTCTCTAAGGGTTACGGGGAAACTATAAGGTTCCCGTGGTCAGATGCCTTCTTCCTGGGAGGCTGAGGTAAGCTGATAGAAACAGCATTATGCTGGGTTCTTGAGCACAGGTCTCCTCAAGCCTCTGTGTATAATATGCATTGTGGGGAGACTGTTAGACAGGTGTTTCCCCACATCTATTTGACCACAGAGCCCTTTCCTTGCCAAGAATCTCAAAAATCCTACTCTTCCAGGGAACATACTGGAAAGTGTTGCTTTAGGTAAAAAAGGACTTCCACTGTAGGACTGGTGATGTGCCTTCTACATTTTCAGCCTCACTCCTGGCCTTTCCCTCTCCCACACTATGCTTCAGCCCTTTAGGGCCACTCACATTTTTCTGTGTTCTCTGTGATCCATTCTGTTCCTTTGCTACTACCTGGAATGTCTTCTGCTTCTTGGCCTACCTCATATGTACTCTCCCAAGTGGGAGCCTCATCTTTTCCTGGAAGCTTCCTTGATCTTCTGGGCCTGTGGACTCCCTTCTTTGTTCTTTCACAGATGCCACCCTAGGATTACTTCTCATAATACTGACAGGATAGCAGTAGAATTGCCTACTTTCTTCTCAGCATTCCTTCCTCACCTCAGGTACTCCAAGAGAACAGGACCAGATCTATCTATTTTTCTTTTTTCTTTTCTTTCTTTCTTTCTTTCTTTCTTTCTTTCTTTCTTTCTTTCTTTCTCTTTCTTTCTTTTCTTTCTTTCTTTCTTTCTTCTTTCTTTCTTTCTTTCTTTCTTTTTTCTTTCTTTCTTTCTTTCTTTCTTTCTTTCTTTCTTTCTTTCTTTCTTTCTTTCTTTCTTTCTTTCTTTCTTTTGAGACAGAGAGAGAGAGAGAGAGAGAGGCAGAGACACAGGCAGAGGGAGAAGCAGGCTCCATGCAGGGAGCCTGATGCGGGACTTGATCCCTGGTCTCCAGGATCAGGCCCTGGGCTGAAGGCAGCACTAAACTGCTGAGCCCCCCGGGCTGCCCCAGATCTGTCTTTCATGTCACTAGTGGTGCTTCAGTATATTGGGGCACTCAGTAATGGTTCCAGTCATTCATTTACTTTGTACTAACATTCACAGAGTGTCAATCATGGGCCTGCAGATTCTCTCCACTAGGAGCAGAGAAGAAAGGAAACAAGACAGTGAGGTTGGCTTGGATTTCATATTCTCACAGATATGAATGTTCCCTAGAAAAGTCTTAACAAGACACGGTTGGCTTATGCTAGTGCTATCCCAACCTTAAGGCAATGTAGGGTTGCCTCCAGATGCTGTCAGATAAATCATCTTCCTCCAGCAAGCCTGTGGCTCGTCTGTAGTCAAGGAAGGTCTGGCAACTGGAGTCTCCAGGTGCCTATAACATTGTGTGATCTGTAGATTCTTAATGAAAGCTAAGATCTACAAGAGTGTTCACTCACACATATGGTCCTATGATTGCAGGATTATGGCTTGCTTTTTGCTCATAAGAAATAATCTTGTATATTTTTGCATGAGAAGAGATGTTCCATCAAGGCTTAGCCCTCAGGCCACTATTTTGGTTGAGATCATCTTCTCTCTTATCTTAGTCTTCATGGGTAGAAAATGAGTTTTAATTAGGTTCTGGTACAAGTGGAAGCTTGAATACTTTGCATTACTCACTGTGGCTGATCATAAAATTGTAATAATAGTTATTATTAATATAAAAACAATAGCAATAACCAATGGTGACTATAATTTCTTGAAGGACCTCCATGTTCTAGTCAACAGCTAATAAATGCCCTATATGGAATGGAGTCCTGTGCTGATGGAGTTGTCTGGGATATGACACGGTACAGTGGAGAACATGTGCTTGGAGTGACACAGGCCTGGGTTCGACTTCTAGCATTGTCACTTACTAGCTGTGTGATTTAGGCAAGTTCCTCACTTTTTCTGAGCTTCAGGTTCCTTTCTTATAAAAGTGATAAAATCAGTCTCATAGAGCTGTTAAGGAGAATGAAACATGATCCTTACTACCTGCCAGGTTTGGTTCTAAGTGTCCTCAGTTCATTATCTAGAATCCTCATACATCCTCTGAGAGGCAAGGAGACTTGAAGGCTTTTAAAGATTAATAAGATGGTGTGTAAAGATGCTGACACCATCTCTGGTGCATCATTGACCCCCAAGTAGGTGGGGGCTGCTCTTGAGAAACTCAGGTTTAGAGAGGTTCAATAACCTACCCAAGGGCTGAACTTGACCCCATGTCTTGAACAACTCCCATGTCCATCCCTTTCATTATTTCACTAAGACTTTTCTACAACTAGAAAGGGCAGAGATATTCAAAGAGGACTTAAATATATAAATGTATATTGAATATTTTTGAATAAATGAGAAATAAATAATTATTGAATAAACACATGAATGAATGAATGATTAGATGCATGAATGAAATATAACTGCTCTTCTGTAGAAAACATGTATTATAGAGCCTTCTAGAAAGACTGGCTCTAAACTCCTTTCTCCATTTCTCACCAATCTCCCCTATTCCTGCCTCTGAACACTCTGTAGCTCAGTCATGAGGTAAATTGTGGGAGTGGGAGTAATTTAATACTGAGGCTCTTGTATCAACCAAGATTTTTAAATGGAAAAAAAAATTGTCTCATTTTCTTAGATGAAGCCAACATCTCCATATATTTATCTATTTGTATACACACTTATTCAATGTGTATTTAGAGATTAACCATATGTCAGGTACTCTTCCATGTGCTGGGAATAAAATAATAAATAAGACATGAGAAAGGCTCTGAATGAGTTCATGATCTAGTTATCAATCCAATACCATAGTTCTGCAGGAACAAAGAAAGGCTGAGTCTTAAAGGATCAATGAAGTTTGCCAGATAGAAAGAATAGCATGCACAAAGGTGCAGAGGCCTGGAAGGCCATTGTACTTGGTGGGAGCTTCAAGTTCAGTTATAGTTGAAGGGGCAATGCAGCAGACAGGTATGAGCATGGGTACTGTTTCTTGTTTATTATACTTACCACTTTGTGCTCTTGGGAGAATTATTTAATTCTCTATCTATCAGTTTCCTTGTAACTGGGATATTGGCAATGATGGTAATATTAATGATTAAAAAAGGCAAGCTATAGCCCTTATGTGCCTGGTTGGGTTATAAGTGTTTTGCATGTATTCATTTTATCTTCCAAATACTCTAATAAGGTTGGTAATTTTATTTTTCTTATTTCCCCCTATTTGATAGACAAAACTGAGGTAAGTACATCAGTGAATTACTGAGATGATTCAATGAAAAGTAATATGTGTGTCTGTGGGAAGGTGCACATGTGCCTGTAAAATCTGGCAGGATGCTTTGCTCAGAAACCGGGGTTCTTTGGATCCTGAGGTAACAAAAAGAAGGAAGAATTGACTGATTACAAAGTCTTAGAGTATTTTTGTTGACATTATGAAGTCTGCCACATTCTGGGAGCAAAGGATAAATCCTTCCTACCATGTTTTTAAAGAAATCATAGGGGAAGAAAACCCCTTACCCATTAAAGTATTTTACAAGTCTCTCTCAAGGTCAGATTTCTCCTACTAATGTGACCTCATTAGATATTATCAAGGGTGAGTCTTGACAGCCTGCTGCTCTGAACTTTGCCCCCTGCAGAGAAATGCTTATTTTGTGATGTCCTTTCTGATACTCTCCATGGGAACTCTGAGTCTCTTGCATCATTCAGCTGGACATTTTGGAGCTCAATCCTCCCCTAGGTTTAGCACCAGAAGATCAAACAAATGTTCAAAATTCCATAAAACCTGCAAGACAAGGAGGAGAAAGAGAAAGCTTTCTAAAACAGTGTAGGAGGACAGCACTTTTCCAGCTGGCTCTTAATGGATAAAGACCAGTGCGATCACAAAAAATTACCAATATAGGAAAAACAAAGCACTCTGACTCCCAAACTCTGGGTCTGGGAATATGATGGGCCAAATATGGGGAATATGGCCAAATCAAGGAGGGGCTTGTAGGTGAGGCTATGGAGTCTGAAAGCCTTCCTATAGTTAGTGGGAAAATTTAGAAGGTTAAACCAGTGAAATAACAAGACTTGAAGTTTACAGAGATGATGCTGCCACAGTGGAGGAGATGAATAGGAAGGGGATATAGAAAAGGAGAAGACAATGAGTTAAAGAGCTACAACTGTGTCATATGGGGAAAGGATGAGACTTTGAACTCAGTCTTAGTAGAGAAGGGCACATATTTGCCAGCTATTTAGGAAGAAAAATTTTAGGGCTGGGAATGATCTAAAGTCAATGAGAAATTCTTCTTAGCCCTAGTTGGGTTCCCCTACAAGAAAAGCTGGTGGTAAGGATTTGAATGTAAGTTGTTGGTTTAGGAAGCAATCTAAGGAAGCACAGGATCCTGGGGCAGGGTCTCTAAGTCTTCTGCTAACAGTTAGTAAGGCAGGGAAAGGAAGGAAGCCAGTACATGATGGCTTAATAAGCAAATTACCACTGTAGGCTGCAGGGGTTCATCCATGACTGTAGGCAAGTGTAGTCCTCTGGTAAACTGTATAACATGCCTCAGAATTGTCCCACCCGAGGGGTGAGAGTTGGGGTATTTATCCTCCAATTCCCATCCGTCATTATTGAATGCTGCTCACAGGGACAGATGTTAATTCCCTGGCATTTTCATTCTTCCCTAGAACTGGACACATTTCTTCCTACCAAAGCAGTCTCTGTTAGTGATAAGAAGATTGAGAGCAATCATATGGCAAAATCCTGTGAACAGGGAAAATCCAAGGCAGAAGACCAGAGGCGTTCACAGAAGAATCCCTGGATATTTGGTAGATGGTGAGTACTCATGGCATATGGATGGATACCAGTATTTCATGCTATGGTCTTTTTGTTTTTAATTCTTTTAAAAAAAGATTTTACTTATTCATTTATTTGAGAGGGGGGAAAGAGAGATGGAGAGGGACAAGTAGACTCTGCAAGGAGTGTGGAGCCATGTAGGGCTCAATCTCGACACTGAGATTATGACCTGAGCCAAAACCAAGAGTTGGATCCTTGACTAACTGAGCCTCCCAGATGCCTCTCCTTTGGTTTTTAATTCTAAGAGTAGATAATAGAGCATGTTTGGTAGTAAGCCTGCATCTCAGAACAGTAAATTCGCCTGGACAGCAGATGAGTATAGGCTCCATTTGGGGCCTTCTGTGATAGGTTGGGTGTGTCATCCTGGAGATGAGCCTGGCACCTGTCCTGCCCAGATTAGCCCTGGGCCTGGAACCCCAGCCTCATGGGTCTGCCAGTGCTCGCTGATGTTAAGAAATATGAAGGCCATGTCAGCAAAAGGTTTTTTATTGCTATTGGCAAAACTTTTGTGGAATGATAAAAATCAGTTAAGTATATTTTACCGAAAGTTACTAAACAGTGATGTATGCAGGCTGATGGGCTTAAATTAACCCATTAATAAACAAGAGGTGAGGAACACAGTCTTGTTGGCTGTGATGGCTGCTAATGAGGTGACCCGGATGATGGAACCCTGTCTTTCAGCACACTTATCCATTATGCAGCCATGCTTATGGCCTGACTCCTGTATCTCTAGGTTGAGAAATAGCTTAATAGAGATGTCTTACCAGGCAAGATGGTGATTAGTTTAGGAAAGCTGCAGAAGAGAGTTAGCTACATTATAATGTGGTTTAATTCACCAAAAGATAGGATTTTTTTTTTGGACTTTTTTTAAATGTAAGATTGAGCCTTTAGGGGTAACATATTTTGTTCAGGTTGATCTGTAGAAATAGCTAAATTTCTCAGGCTTTGGGCACATGGGCACAGACCATGACTATTTGTGCACCACAAATCAGGTCATGATTGATGTCTTCGCTTGGTGACTTCATTTTCTCTTCTACTTTCATTGATCCTAAATTCTGTGTAGCTCTGGAATCTGTCCCTTCTCTCCACACCCATCACCACTGCCCTGGTTCCAACCTCATCATCTCTTCCCTGGATGTCTCAATACCCTCCTTCTTCATTTGTTTCTTTCTACCTTTAACCCCACCCTATTCTGCCTCTTTCTTAGAAACCCCTGCCAGGGTGGTCTTCCTTAAATGCCAATGGGTCATATGATTCCATGGTTCAAAATTCCTCCAACACTTTTCATCACCTGAACTGGTGGCATGTAGATAGAATCTGACATGTTAGGTATATTTTATTTCAATAGGTCCTACTATTCAGTTGTAATCTGAACTTTGGAAATCTTTTTATTGGGCAGGAAGTCTAAGTTGGCTACAACACATGTAGCCTACACATGTTTTTGCTGCTTGCACAAGCCCTACTAGCATCTGAGACTACAATCCCTACCTGCCATGAAAGGGCTCACAGTGTCTGCCTTCTGAACACTTTTCCTGCATTGCTTTTGCCATTCCTGCATGTATATTAAACTACAGAAACTTCTAGAACATGTAATGCTTCCTTAGGCCTCCAAACCTTCCCATGTGCTGTTCTTGTTGCCCGAAGGGATGTTTCCACCTATTCTTCCAGACTTATTCAAACATCATGTACTTGGCAAAGGTTTCTCAGACCTCCCCGGATTGAATTGGCTACTTTGCCCTTGCATCCTCAGTATATTATTCATGTATTCATTTACTCACTTATTCATTCATCCATTCTACAATGTATGGCAAACTGACAAGGTATCAAGTGCTGAGAGAAGTATCATGAATATATAGATATCCAAGGCATACACTTTGCCCCAAAGGCTGTCAGAGTCAGGTAGGTACACTGCATTAGGTCAGTGGAGCCAGAAGGAAGGGTATGAATAGATTGGGGAGGAGATAACATTGGGAAAAGGCAGTAGGGACCAAATCACAGAGCTGTTTGTCAGCTAGGCCTACTATGGAATTTATCATGAACTTTGCATGGAGGATTTTAATAAGAGACAGAAATGGTCAGCCTTGTGTCTAAACATTTCTCTTCTGGGGAAGGGGAGGCTGGATTAGAGGGATGCAAACCAGTGCAGATTCTGTGGCCATGATCTTGGTGGCAGCTATCTTGGGCTGAACCAGAGCAGCTGCAGTGGGGAGGGATGGGGGAAAAGGCTGCAGGGGAAGAATGATCACCCACTGAATAGCTGATTGGCTATGGGGGGCCAGGGGAAATGTGATGAGACTGACAAATACCAGTTTTCTAGGCTGGGCCTGGTAGCCTGGGTCTACCAGGCTGGGTCTGAAATGAGAACTACAGGAGAGAAGCTGGAACAGATTTCAGACCAAGATCACAAGTTTAGTTTTGAACTTGTTGATTTGGTTAAATTTTTTTTCACTTAACAAATTCTACTTTATTCAGCTTAGCTTATGTCAAGCTTATCACTCCAGCCTGTTACATGACTTAGAAGAGTGAATTCACAAGCCCTTAATTGGCCTACAGGAGCTAGAACAGTTTCATATAGCAAAGCAAGGGTTTTCGGTTTTTTTTTTTTAAAGACTTTATTTACTTATTCTTGAGACACACACACACACACACAGAGAGAGAGAGAGAGAGAGAGAGAGAGGCAGAGACACAGGCAGAGGGAGAAGCAGGCTCCATGCATGGAGCCTGACGTGGGACTCCATCCTGGGACTCCAGGGTCAAGCCCTGGGCCGAAGGCAGGTTCTAAACCACTGAGCCACCCAGGGATGCCCGGGTTCTTGGATTTTTAAAAATTTTTTATTAAAATTCAATTTGCCAGCCTATAGTATAACATCTCATCATGTGCCCCCCTTAATGCCCATCACCCAGCTACCCCATCCCCGCACCCACCTCCCTTTCTACAACCCTTCGTTTCCTGGAGTTAGGAGTCTCTCATGGTTTATCTTCCTCTCTAGTTTTTCCCCACTCAGTTTCCCCCCTTCCCTTATGGTACCTTCCACTATTTCTTATATTCCACATATGAGTGAAAGAAACCATATGATGATTGTCTTTCTCCAACTGACTTATTTCACTCAGCATAATACCCTCCAGTTCCATTCATGTCAATGTAAATGGTTGGTATTCATCCTTTCTGATGGCTGAGTAATATTCCGTTGTATACATAGACCACATCTTCTTTATCCATTCATCTTTTGATGGACATCATGACTTTCCACAGTTTGGCTATTGTGTACATTTCTTCTATGAACATTCAGGTGCAGGTGTCTGGTCGTTTCACTACACCTGTATCTTTGGGGTAGATATCCAGTAGTTCAATTGCTGGGTTGTAGGGTAGCTCTATTTTTAACTTCTTAAGGAACCTCCACACTGTTTTCCAAAGTGGCTCCACCAGCTTGCATTCCCATCAACAGTGCAAGAGGGTTCCCCTTTCTCCACATTCTCGCCAACATTTGTTGTTTCCTGTCTTGTTAATTTTAGCCATTCTCTCCAGTGTAAAGTGGTATTCATTGTGGTTTTGATTTGTATTTCTTTGATGGCAAGTGATGTGGAGTATTCCTTCATGCTTATTCACCATGTGTATGTCTTCTTTGGAGAAATGTCTGTTCAGGGATCCCTGGGTGGCTCAGCAGTTTAGTGCCTGCCTTTGGCCCAGGGCGTGATCCTGGAGTCCCGGGATCGAGTCCCGTGTCGGGCTCCCGGCATGGAGCCTGCTTCTCCCTCCTCCTGTGTCTCTGCCTCTCTCTCTCTCTCTCTCTCTATGTCTATCATAAATAAATAAATCTTTAAAAAAAAAAAAAGAAATGTCTGTTCATGTCTTCTGCTCATTTCATGACTGCATTATTTGTTTTTGGGTGTTGAGTTTGACAAGTTATTTATAGATTTTGGATGCTAGCCCTCTATCTGATATGCAAAAAAATTTTTAATAAAAATTTTATATATTGAAGATATACAAGATGGGGTACCTGGGTGGCTCAGTTTGTTAAACATCTGACCCTTGCTTTTGGCTCAGGTCATGTTCTCAGGGTCGTGAGATCAAGCCCTGTATCAGGCTCCACACTCAGTGGGGAATCTGCTTGAGATGCTCTCTCTCTCTCTCTCTCCCTTTGCCCTTTTCCCTGTGCTCTCTCTCTCTCTCTAAAATAAATACATTTTAAAGAAATATAGACAACAGGATGATTTGACACCTGTATATGTAGTGAAATGACTGTTGTAGTCAAACTAATTCACATAGGTACACATTTCTGCACATAGTGGGCATTATTTTTTTCCTTTGGTGAGAGCACCTGAAATTTGCCTCAGCAACTTCCTAGGTTTCAGTACTTGTCAGTTGGTTGAGTTGTTGATTTTGATCTGTCCATGGTATATCCCAGTGCATTAGACAGGAACTCAGGTATGGGGGTGCCCAGCAGTGTGGGGACTTTCACCATCTAGGCAGTCACTAAAGCCAGGCTGCCTGAGCAAGGAGAGAGTAAGGAGAATCGAGCCAGGCACAGAACTTTGGAGAACAGCAACAGAGGCAAAGAAAAAAATATTCTCCCCTTACCATCAGGGGGGTAAGAGGAAACCCAGAAGGTAGCAGGATGCCACAGGACCCAGGTCACCAATGAGAATATACCTCTATCAGTAACCCCAAATTAATGATAATTTGTGGTGGCCACATTCCACCATTAAGTTCATTTTTGACTATTCCATAAATTATTGTTAGTAAGCCACCTGTCTCTCTTTTAGTACTTCTTTGATTATTTTCCTGGGGTGAAGTTTCTTATGTGCAGGATTTGTCTTTGCTAAATTTCATCTGAAGAGCTATCTTCCATTGTTGTAGCCTGTCAATGCCTGTGGGGGATCTGTCAGTGGTTATCCACAACCACCCGCCCCTTCAATTCTTCTAGCTTCATTCATCTAAATGTGTGAATAGCATATGTCACAAGCAAATAGTAATAATAATAATAATAATAATAATAATAATAATAATAAATGAAGTCAGATAAATAAGAGTAAAAAAAAAATATCCTGAAGCCCCACAGTGGTCTACCAGAAAATCTCCTTGAAATGGTATGAACTCTATCTTTGCTGGCTGGGAATAGTTGTTCACCTGGTCATTCATTAACCCACCTGTTTTCCCTTGCATCCAGCCCCTGTTTTCTCCGGTGTAAATTCTGAGAGGGTGGGGATGCTTGCTTCATCCCCTCCATATTTCGGTGCCTAGCCTCCTGCATGGCACTGAGTAGGTACTTCCAATCTTTGTAAAATGGATATAGTGAACTGAAGACCTTTCCCCCATCCCCCAACAAATCTTGTTCAATCTGTGTTGTAACGAGCTTATAATCCTATCAAAAAGAAATGATGATTATCCATCATTTTCTTACCAAATCATGAGAAAATGGCAAAGGTGGGCTCAAAGTTCAAGGATCTCTAAAAATTTCCTGCATTCTGTAGTTTGGTAATCAAGGTAATCATGAATTCATACCAACCACCCCTGATGAGGCAAACCTCACTTTGCAATTGGATGTCTAGGATTGATAATTGTATTAGCATCCTCCAGAGAAACAGAACTAATTGGACGTACATACATGTAATATATAAGATACGTTACATATGTCAGATCTATATGTATATCTAGATTGAGAGACAGAGAGAGGCAGATGGGCAGAGAGAGAAAAAAGGGGAGGGTGCAGAGAGAAAGATGGACAGGCAGAGGGAGAGAGAGATTTTAAGGAATTGGCTCACATGGTAACAGAGGGTGACAAGTTCAAAATCTGCAGGGTGGGCCAGCAGGTGGAGAGCTAGGGGAAGGCCAGTGTTGCAGCTTAGGTCTAAAAGTAATCTTCTGGCAGAGTTCCTTCCTTCTCAGGGGAAGTCAGTCTCTGTTGTTTTCAGGCCTTCCACTGATCAGATGAGGCCCACTCCCAGTAGGGAGGACAATCTAATTCACTCTAGCTCCACCTACATAAATATTAATCTCATCCAACAAACACCTTTACAGAAACATCCAGAATAATGTTTGACCAAACACCTGGGCACGGTGGCTCAGCCAAGTTGACACGTAAAACTAACCATCCCAATAACCAGTATTTTAGGGTTTGAAGGCAGAGATGATGCCACTTTCTACATGTTTTCATTCTTCAGTCCTCTTGTATCTCCAGGGTTTGTTGCCAGGGTTATAAACCACAAGGACTTGCTCTCATTTTCTAGTTCAGCATAGAAGGCTTTCTGTAAGCTGAGCCATCTTCCTGGGAAGCATACGCTGGGCTGGTTCTGCGGGCTTTGTTTGGCATCGTGAACAATTCTGTTGATTTCATTCAACTCAGGGATAAGAGGCATTATTAGCCATGATTTACAGCCTTCTAATTGGGAGCTTAACATGCGGCAGCCTAAAATATATTTCTATCTTTTAACAAGGGAACCTATATTAAACCATTGACTAACCTTTGGTAAGCATGAGGCTGGGCTTAGAGGACCATCACTTAATCCACGTGAGATAGGTCATACAGGTAAATCAGATGGTATCCTCAGCCCCATTTTACCCATAAGCAACAGAGGCTCAGAAAGGTTGAGGATTTGCCCAGTGTCTCTTGTTCTGGCATGACCTATTGCAGCAAAAGCTATGCTCCAAACTTAGCTGCGTAAAGCAACAGCCTGTTATGTTTGCTAGTCTGTGGGTTAGAAGTTTAGACTGAGCACTTTGGGGTAGCTCTCTCTGCTTTTCAGTGGTGAGTCTCCAGCTAGTTTGGCTCAGGTGACTGGAGGTGGCTAAGATGACTCATCTGGTGGCTTGGTTCTAGCTGCTGTTAGAGTCCCTTGTTCTTCTTCACATTGTGTTCGCTGCAGTGAGAAAAAACAATTCCTCTCCATGTTACTAGCTTGGGCCCCCTCACAGCATGGCAGCCTGTGGGTAGCCAGACTTCTTGCATGGCACCTGGCTTTCCCCAGGGCAGAGGTTACAAAGGCCTGCAAGACTTCTTAAGGTCTGGCCTTAGAAGTCCCAGATTGCTACATCTGGGGCCTATCCCATTAATCAGCAAATCACTGAAGCGGGCATAAATTTAAGGGAATGGGACTGGATTCCATCTCTCAATGGGAGGAGTAGCAAAGAATTTCAAGAAGCTTTCATCTACCACTCCTATTTAGTAAGAGGCAGACCTGGGACTTGGAGGCCAGATTTGCTCAACTTCAAAATCCTGGCTTTTTTCCTAATTTGCTTTGCCTCTGCCAGCATCCTGTGTGTGATGGCCACAGGGTTCCTAATAATGAGTGTGTGTGTGTGTGTGTGGGGGGCGGGTCATCATGTAAATGGATAGAGATCTGCAAGAGAGTTATAAGATGACACTCCACGATGTGTCAGGGCAGGACAATGAGAAGGGTCCGTGACAATGTCCTGCTGGGTAGAAGGGACACCAGTGTCATTGCTCATGCTGCAGGGGGCCTGGGGCTCTAGAGGAGAGCAGTGTTTCAAGACTGCCAGGGAAAATGCTAATGACTGATGCTAATAAGACAGAGCAAACAAGAGGGACAGAGGGAGTTCTTTAAAGGAAGGAAGCAGAGGGATAAAGAACACAGGAGGAGAGCCTTGGGGGTCAAGTCTTCACCGTGATCTCCTCCAGGAAGGATGAAGATGTTCTGTAAGTCCATGTTCAAACAGAGGACAGCAGAGACCTAGCTGTCTTGAGCCTTTTCTTTCCCAGCTAGGCGGGTGAAAGAGGCAGGAGAACACCTCACTTGTCTGTCTCTCCTGCCTCTCATTTTCACTCTGGGGACAATTCTTGCAATTTGTTGGAGAATTAGGGATTATTCTTGTTGCTGTTGTTGTTATTATTATTATTATTAGAACTGACCAAAGCACCCAATTCAAAGCCGTTCTGTGAGCAATTCCTTATAACTTGTTAAGGGTTCCTATCTGGATTGCCAAATGGAGCTGGTTTTCTAATCTTGGATGGTTGTATTTTCCTCCATTTAAAAACTCTGCTTTTAAAATATGATGTTTACTTTCCACACATAATTGCACTTTTGTAACATTTGCAACCCAGTAAGGAGAGGGTGTACTAAAATGTTCTCTGAGCCTGGTTGGCAGCTTCCTGGCAGCTAATCCATTCCTTATTCCTACTCATTTCTGTTTCCCTTTGTAGTAAATGTGCTCATGTCCCAGGCATGAATTATGATTAGTGTTAGCTGGTCAAGACAATGCCAGTCCCCTGGCCAGTGACTGGTGTAGAGGTAAGTGAGCATGTGACCTCACAGTCTTGGCTAATGAGATGTCATGGGATATCAGCTGGGGTTTTGAGGCAAAATCCTCCCCAAGAAAGAAAGAGAGCAGTGCAAAAGAGAAGGCACCCTTTGTTCCTGTCCTGTCAGTTTTGAGTGATATCCTGTGAGGATCTGAGAGTTTGAGTTCCAGCAGTCATTTTGTGACCATGAGGAGAAAGGCAAGAAAATATCAGATGTTGACCGAGTACCCTGACATCGCTAAGTCACAGAATTAGTTCTGGGGCAGCCTGCCTTCAGACTTCTAGTTTTCAAGGCAATCTTAATCAAATATTCTGCTACTTGAAACCAAAGGGTGCCTAACAGGTATGTTTGACCTCTGAGTTTAGCTGTTTAGCGTTTGAAGCCTGACCTGCCTTTCAAATGGAAGAAAAATGCGACTCAGAGCCTCCTGGATGTGCTGCTAGTTTCCCTGCGAGGGTAGCAGATTTCCTAATTCTAAGCATAGGCTTTTTTTCTGGGCCTCCTTCTCTCTCTCTCTCTCTCTCTCTCTCTCTGTGTGTGTGTAAGGGGGGAGAAGGAAGGAGAGCGAGAGAGGGAGGAGAGAGATTTTCCACCTGAGAGAAAAATGCTGGAGACCTATTTTAAACCACTGCCTGCTTTGAAAAGGTACTCACTTCCATCTTCTATTTTCCTAGTATAAAAGATTGGTGTTGTGGGGTTCCTATAATGGAAAATTCATCATTTTGGGGTTTGTTAGCTTTCATGGTGCTGTGGCATGGATTCTTCTCTTGTTTTCTTGACTGTGCCAATTATCAAATTATTTCTTCTCAGTTCCAAATTCAGTCTTCATTCCCTGGTTGACCGCAATGGGCATTTCTCCTTTACCTTGAGCACAATGGTAAACTTTATCAGTAGAGGCTGCTGTCCGAGGTCATTGCAGGAGGAAGGGGCTTCTCTTTCTGGGCCCAATCACTGCATTTTTGCTGTTTTTCTAGTTCCAGTGCATGTTACTCGGAAACATGGCTGTAGGAGGACATGTGGTGGTTCTTTGCCCCAGCTCTATCACACATACCCCTGGCAATTTGACTGCCTGGCATGACCCCGGCCGCCTTCCTGGAGCCCTCCCCATGCAGACACACACCCAGGCCTGGCACCACTTTGCCTGTGAATGGACCCCAGGCACCATGACCCCTCTGTGTCCGCCATCACTTTGCACTCAGGAAAGTGCTTCTTGTCTGTGGTAAGCCTGTCTGTCATCCCAGAGTCTACAACCATACCTTCTCTGCTGGAGTTGGAATCCTAGTCTTGGGGAGTTGTGTCCTTCCTTGGGTTCCCTTGGGATACCCTTAGAATTCTCATTATATATATATATAGATATATTTAAAGATTTTATTTAATATATATAATATATATTTTATATTAAATAAAATTATATTAATATATTTAATATAATATAATTATATATTTATATATATTTATAAATATATTTATAATATAAATAAATTATTAATTATATTAATATATTTAATATATATATATAATTGAGAGAGAAAGAGAGAAAACACATATGTGAGTAGGGAGAGGGGCAGAAGGAGAGAGAATCCCCAGTGGACTTCATGCCAAGCTTGGAGACCGACATGGGGCTTGATCTCACAACCCTGAGATCATGACCCAGGCCAAAATCAAGGGTCGGACAAGTGAGTCACCCAGGCACCCCTCATTACATATTTATAGCTACCCTCATCTCATAACTGGACAATCCTTTTTTTTTTTTTAAAAGGACAATTCTTTATATTAAAGGTCTCACCTTTGACTGGGGCTGGACATTCCTTTCCTATCCTGCCATCCCATCAACTTTCTGTCTCCTAATTGGACCAAGGTTGATGCCTTGTGTTTCAGAGGTAAGAGATACTTAGTATAAGTCTTTGAGATCAGAGCAGTTATCCACATGATGGGGAAGACCTGTCAGGGGTAAATGGAAGTTCCTCAAAGAGTCCTGCAGTTGCAGGACTCATCTGACAATGGGCGGGGCGGAGGAGGGCTAAGACACACTGAGGGGTGTGTCCCTCACATTTTCCCAAGAGTAAACAAGGCACTGCAAAGGGTGGGCAGTGTAGGAAGGGCATTTTGCTGAATGTGGCTTCCTGGCCACTTTCTGGGAACCAGCATTCCTTAGAGTATATCTAAGGAATCTTCATTTAAAAACCCTCCTAAGGGCACGGGAGAGGGGGGTGGGCTTCATTGGTTAAGCATCTACCTTCAGTTCAGGTCATGATCTCAGGGTCCTGGGATTGAGCCCCACATTGGGCTCCCTGCTCAGTGGGTCCCTTTCTCTCTGCACCCCCCACTCCCTGCCCTGGCTTGTGCTTTCTCTCTCGCCCCCTCTCTCTCAAATAAATATAAATAAATAAAATCTTAAAGAAGAAAAAAATAACCCTCCTAAGGGGATCTTTCAGCACAAAAAAAGCAGTGAACCCCTGCTTTGGGGAGTGTCTCCACCAAAGGCCCTTACAAAGGAGGAGGCCCTACCAGATAAGGTTCCAAGATATCAGGGTGGGAGAAGATGGGGAGGGGCTATGCATCCCCTCTGAGGTCCCCAGTTCCCATCCTGGCTGATCCCTGTGACCTCTCAAGCCAGGTCCACAGGCTTTGCTCTGCTTCCTGAAGCAGGCCTGGACCTGCCCACAGTGGGAGCTGTGTGCCAGAGGGCTACTGGGCCTTGGGTACCTCTCAACTAGCGTTCAAAAGTTTCTCATAGGGAGCACCTGGGTGGCTCAGTCAGGCCTCTGATTCCTGATTTCAGCTCAGGTCATGATCTTGGGGCTGTGGGATCAATCCCCATGTCGGCTCTCTCTTCTCTCTCTCTCTCTCTCTCTCAAATAAAATAAAATAAAATAAAATAAAATAAAATAAAATAAAATAATCTTAAAAAAAAGTTCCTGACAGATATTTATCTTTGGAATTTGGAGATGAGCAATCAGAATTCCTGGGAATTCCTAAAATCATAAATTATTCTGTATTATCATTGTATTTACAAAGGGAAAGTCATATTTGGTATTTTTGCCAGCATTTAAAAAGGTGTTTTAGTGGTATTTGCAAAGAATTGTAGCCTACAGCAAATATTCTGGAAAACACCAGTGAACATTAAGGGACAATAATAATGTAACATTCAGTCTCTTAGCAGGCTTAATAGCACCATGCAGACAGGATGGCCAATTTAAGGACGTATTTCATTGCTCCCTAAACTTGTTATTTCTTGGAACATCAAGAAATAGCACATAGGGTTTGTATAAAGTTAACTATGTATACAAACTTATTAATATTCGCTGTATTTGCAAGAATGACATTAGCAGCGGAGGAGACCAGGAACACGCCCCTGTCACAGGGCCAGCAAGACAAATTAGACTGGTGTTCCCCTGCTGCAGATTCTTGCCTGGTTCCTGGAAACGTGGTCCTTAACCTTCCTCTACCTGTCAGCCTTTCTTGCTTCTGCTTCGGATCTGACTTGGTGGGTTTGTCTGCACCAGTGATGCTTCCGTTTTGTGATTGTTAAAATTTGTAGTGCTTTTTCTCATTTTCCTGAAGCCTCACATGATTTCTCTCTCTCTCTCTCTCTCTCTCTCTCTCTCTTGCATTTTGCATTTTCAGTTTAGGCTGTATACATTTCCAGTAAGGTATTCCCACAAGGAAACATTACCTGTGATGAGGTGCATAAATAAGCAAGTGCCCTTTGCCCTCAGTTGGGGACATTCTTGGTTGTGCTGGGGATTTGCTATCTCTTGGAACTCCCAGTGGATGGAGTTCTAGTTGCCAAGAGCAGTAACTAACTTGACAGCACAGCCTTTAGTGGCTTCCCTGTTTAAATTCAGCGCTCCTTGTGATTGTTCTTTTTATTCTGGAGGGGGACGGTGTGGATTGAGGGGCTGTTATAGGCTGAATTATATCCTCTCCCTGAAATCGTATGTTGAAGTCCCAACCCTGGTTTGGAAATCAAGTCTTTAAAGAGATAATAAAGAGGGAAGGAAACAAAATTTTCTTCTCCCCTTCTGCTTGGCTAAGACCACCCTGTAATAAAAGAATAACAGGAGAAAAAAATTATTTATGTATGTACAGGAGCCCACAAAGGTGTGAGATGCAAAACGTGGCCAGATATTTAAGGCTTCTCTACCATCCTGAGCTCAGGGAAGGGACAAGGGTCTGGGGCATGAAAGAGTGGGGAGGCAATTTGTAGGAGGGAGAGAAAAGGAAATGTTGAGTGAACAAATTTACTCTGCCTTCTCCCTAAGTCTCTCAGGTGGAAAGTTTTCTAAATCTCTCCAGTGAAAAAGTTTTCTCTCTAACAGCTCTCTTCCTGGTACAGGTCCCTTTCTAATGTAAACTTCCTTTCTAAATGCAGATTTCCCTTACAATAGGGTAACTGGTCTGCTCTCAGAGCTACTTCTGTGTTGTCTGCAATTTCTCAAAATAATCAGCTCAAAATATAGGGAACTGTATTGTAATAGCCTCCTCTGGTGATGGATGGTAGCTACACTTGCGGTGAGCATAGCATAAGGTAGAGAGTTATTGAATCACTATGTTGTACACCTAAAACTGATGTAACATTGTATGTCAACTATACTTCAATTCAAAAAATAATAAGATAAAAAAAAAAAAACAGAAAAGAAAAGAAATAATCAGCTCAAATCAGTCCCTGATGCCAGAGACTTATCTTGGCTGGCATATTCTGCTACCCTTTGTAAGTTAAAATTAGGTCCTAAGTGTGGCCCCTTATACAATATGACTGTTGTCCTTAGAAGAAGAGGAGATTTGAAGACCAGGAAAAGGTGGCCATGTACAAGCCAAGGAGAGACACCTGAACTAGATCCTTCTCTCTGGGCTTTCAGAGGCAACCAATTCTGCTGACCCCTTAAGATTGGACTTCTGGTCTTCAGCACTGTGAGATCAGAGCTGCCCAGAGTGTGGGAATTTGTTACAGCATCCCCAGAAAACGAAGACAGCTTTTCTCTCCAAGTAAACTAGGTGCACTTGAATCTGTCTCATGGTCTGCTGAGGTTAAGACCCCAGCCACAGAGGCGGGCTGTTCTTCCTCCCTCACAACAAACCTGGAGGGCAGGCTTTCCTGTCCTTGTTAACAGGTTAGCCAAGGGAGGCCGAGAAAGATAAGCTGAGGGAGACTTTGCTTTCAGTTTGGCCTGGGGATTGCTTTGGTGTCCTTGATCTTGCCTCCTAGAGTCAGCAGAGTGGGAATGACAAGGCCCTGGTGTCTCTCTGGAATCCTGTTTATCTGGCGCCATTTTAAGGTTGGAAGGCAAATGAGAGGAGAATGTTTTAGATTTCACCATTTGTGCTTCCACTCATCGGAGAGGTCAGGGTCCTTCAAAAACAGGGGATAAAACACCAAACTCCGAATGCAGCAAGATATTGAGAGAATAAGTCTTGACCTCCCCAAATTGGAAAGGATTATAGGTGTGTTGATGATCCTAGGGAAGAGTCAATGGGGCTAATTGGGGCTAATTCTCCAAAGAAAAAGGAGACACGAATCCCAAAATATTAGGGGCTAGTGAGCTGGTTGGGACCACGTTGAGTGTCTTTGTGTGGGAAAGGAAGCTTGGAACTAGGCCATTAGAGGGAGAAGGCCCAGAAGCCCGGCACTCTAACGTTTCTGGGACATTCCAGAAGATTTATCCAGGATAAGTGGCTCGTACTACTTGGAGACAGATGTGGTCCTCCTTCAGTGGTGCAGCCAGTTCATCTGTTTTGGATTCTCATAAATATGTCTCTCTGAATGTCCACATGGGAGATTTGGAAATAAAACAAAAAAACATTTTCTATGGGCATAAAAGGCTTAATTTATTACCAGCCTTTCAACCAAATGAAAATGATTTATTTTTTAAAAGACTGTTTGCTGAACAAATGTTTTAAAAACGCAATAGATTATTGCAATTATTGTACCATTTTTTTAAAAAAAAATTACCAACAGAGAGACAGGTGTTTGGAGAATGTTTTCATACATTTTTCTCTGTGAAGGTAGAACTGGAAATTGCCTGGGAAGAGTTTCATGGACAGTTGGGCTCTTTAAAGAAAGATACAGACTTTCCTGCTGCTCTTCTGTCCTGTGCCTGGGAGACTGTAGGTGGGCTCTGAGAAGCTTCTGTGAAATGCACACTATCCATAGGGATAATACTGGTGTTCTTATCTGCTTCACAAGGCTGGCACTCCATCAGGACCCAAAGGAAAAAAACCTTTGAGATTTTTGCAAAACAAAACAAAACAATAAATTTAAAAAGCAGTCATGTTCTTGAGGGTATAGGTGTTTTTATCTTATGGATTCTGTGCATTTTGGAGATGGTCAGTTTTCCTCTTGTTACTGGTAGGGGTTGAGAACAAGGCTCCCCAAAATGTGCCCCATTAGGCATGTGAACTATTTTGAAGTGAAGACAGTCCAGATCCAGCAGATTCAAGAAAGACTTTTAACTCTCCCTTAATCACCTAAAAGAATTTAGATAGGAAGCCTGGCTCCAAGAGAGCTATTACCGGAGAGCACTGTTATCTGAATGAACTATCTGTACCGCAGGGCGAACATCTCATTATCAAACACCTGCTTTTCTTATTGTCCTATGAGTTATCCTTCTATCCTTGGAAGCCCTAGGCCCCTATCATATTCCTTAGTTTAGGATAGAATTTAAGCCTCAATTGCCCAACTTGTCTTTGGGTCTCAAGTTATTATGGAGTCCCCCCCTACATACATAATTAAATGTTTTTTTTTTTTTCCTGTTTATCTATCTGTGTTGGTTTGATTATTACACCAGCCAAGGAATCAAAAAGGGTAGAGAAAGAAATTTTTCCTCCTGAAGCTTCCAATCACTAGGAAGCTTACAATCCACTCTGGGGCTCATTTGTAATAGCTGAGTAGCACATTCGGCTAATTTTGCACACCCAAATTTTGGGTGCTAAATGCAATTTTATTTTATTCTTTTCTCATCTCTAATAGCTCTGTTCTCTTTACTTTTATTCATCTTGTGGTATGGTATTTTATAGGCTTTGTGGAATTCTAGACTAGGACACTATAGAGGATGCTGGGGCATTGTGCCCAAAACTCCCTGTAAGACTAGAGCCCTCGTTCCCCCGACAGCCAGGGGTGATCCCTGCTGACTACTCACAGCCATGCTCCTCTCCAAGAGTTGTCCTGTCTATGTCCCAGGGAGCTGGGCTCACATAAAGCTGTACTCCTTCCCTGGAGGCAGTTTATTCCCAGGGACTGGCCGATGGAGGAGGCCTGGCAACCTTGTCTCCAGTTGAGAACAGCTCAGCTTTAGAGCCATTAAAGTCTGATTCCTGGGAACCTGACCAACAATAGTTGGTATCAGCAGTGATCTGAGGTAGCAGGTTCAAAAATGGGATTTTAGAGCTGGGTAACTACTGGCTAGCTGGCAGTGAAATCCCCCACCCCCATGGTAGGTGAAGTACTGACTATCCCTGGCAGGGGAGTATTATACTGGCAGAAATTTTGAGGTGGGAGCTGGCCTAGGATGCCAGAGGAAGTGGGCCTGACGGGGATAATATCTAAGGCATTTGGTAAAACTTTAACAGTTAGAAATTATAAGGCTATTCATGGAGCTATGAATACACAATTGGAGAAAAACAATGGAAGGCCAAGGATGGTTAATCACCAATGTAAGGCTAAGTGTGAGAACAAGAAGGACTCCTTGACAGCTTTTAAAGACACTTATGTCTTCTAGCCAAAGGACAGGAAAAGCCCAGGATTTGACTTGGGACTTACTATAAGAAGAGGGGAACCTTCTAGAAGATGGAATTCACAACCCTGGCAGGTTCTGTGCGGATTAAGGGTGAGACCCTGTTATTTAGGATGGGGACATCTGGGTTGATGTACTGAAGAATCCTAAACTTCCAGATTCCCTTGAACCCTCTGGTCCTGCACGATGGGCCCATTCTTCTCTGTTAAAGTCTAGCCCTGCTTCCTTCCCTAATGATGATGCAGAGCCCTTTGCCTTAAAGATAAAATACCCCTTCCCCAGTCAGGACCACCTCTACCTTCTGTCCTGGCCTCCAGATCAGTGACTAGGGTTCCGCCACAATCTGAGCTGGCCAACTACAGACTGGGCTTGCAGGGGGAGGATGGAGACTGTGCCATGAAGGAGCTGTGGGATTTTGTCAACTATCAGAAGACTCAGGGGAGTACACATAGGACAAGTTCCTCAGCTGCTGGATTGAGGGGAGAACACAACATTGGGTAAGGAAAACTTTATTGACAGGGAGTTCTCTCCCATCATATGGGATTGGCATTCTCACTGGGAATCTGGGGAATGATGTTAACACACAGCTAGCATGGTTCTTGGAAGCTTGGAGAAAGCGAAGGTGTACACCAAGTGAAGTAGAAATCCTAGAACAGTTATTTCAGGTGAAGGCAGAAGGGATCAAAAGGCTCAGAGACATAGGCACATGACGGGGTATACTATGTATATAGAATACATACCAGAAAGCCTACCATCTGAGTTTGTGCCAAAGAAGAGCCTAGAGGACACTCCACCTACCAAAGGGCTAAGGAGTGTCCTGGGAAGAGGGTGGCAGCATTCTTGGGAAGGTGAATAGAAGCTGTCCTTTTTAGGCCATGGCCAATATGGTAGATGCTGTTCCAGAAATGGACTGACAGCAATGGGTCAGTAGGTGGTGCTTAACCATCAGGACAAGGTGTCCTCAACTGTTCTAGTGACCAGCAAGATCAGAGCAGCAGTCTGGAGTGGCTAAACATGCAGGGAGCTGAGGAGGTGGCTAATAGGATATGGAGTTGCATAAGTTGGGACAGAGGGACAGACTACAAACATCTTGCTCAATCTATATAATGAAAAGAAATGATAAATGGATTTTCAGAAGGCTGAGGGCAGCTGTCCCCCAAAAATCTCAGGATGCCTTGCCCATTTTCTGGACTCGAGCTAGTTACCTGAAGGGAACATTACTGACTGTAGGAAAGGCTGTCTCCCCAGCAGAGGACCCTGTAATAGCACAGCAGGAGCGGGATGTCCCTACTGGGTATCTACCATGTAGATGTAGCCCATGTAGCCTGGGATGCTAGCTGCTCTGAGAGCCCTGGACTTGCAATCAAAAGACTACAGCTGGGCCAGGGCTCTACCATTGATCATTGGCCATGGACCAAGTCATATCATGCTAGGCCCCCTGCCAAACAGGGTGGAGTTCAGGAGGTGGGGAATGTGGAATCTCTGTGATGTCTTAGAACCTTGAACACCTGACTATCCATATCTGATTCTCCTCAAGAGGATCCTAATCACTTGGGGTCAGGTGTCTTGGCTTCCCCATGCGTATCTACAAAATCACACATGCACTTGGTCTTTAGGAACTACTTGCTGGCTGATGATTATCAGTTTCTTTTTAGGTAACTGATAGGAAATGATCCTTTACATGGAAAAAATGGGCTATTTTTAGAACTACTTTCTCAGCTTCATCCTGGCTGTGTTGCTACAGGACTTGGCCCTGGAGCTGGCATTTCATTCTTTATTTGCTGACAGTCCAACCTTGGGTGAGAAACTAGTTTTAAAAACTCAGAGTCAGGAGGCAAAGACCCCTCAGATTAAATGAAGGACTCCTTGATCCAAGGGAGTTACGTGCTCCCCATCTGTACTTCTAGCATGGGGCCTCTGACTCCATCCGGACCCTCCTCACACCACATTGTTGAGCTCACTGGAACACTTGGAAGGCAGGTACCTTGGCATACACGTTCATAGTGGCCATGTCCACCTAAGACAGGTCACTGACCATAGTTGACCACAAAATTGTCTCTCTCTTTTTCTCTCTGAAATCTGTTCTCTAACCAATCTGGGAATTCTGTGTCTCTTTCACCCTCCATTTATTGAAAACCTTAGACTCAAGAAATCCCTATGTTCATTTCAATTGGTGAGACCCAACACCAGGAACCGACACATGGTGGGGATAACTTTCAGGAGGCAAATGTCTGTGCTTGATTTAGTCTCAGGCTGGGTTAGCACAACGCCAGCTGGATGAAAAAGAGAAAAAATAAAGCTTTAGAAGAGACTATTTTAAAATACCTAGATATTTGGTTCCATTGGCTGCAGCCTTGGTATGGAGTGAGTTTTCTGGGCTTTGGATGCTTCTGACCTTTTGTTCAGGCAAAGGCTGTGGTTAGAATCATCCATGGCCTTGTCTTCGCTAGTCTCTAATCCTCCGCTCACCTTTCCTAAGACCCATTTCCCTGCCCTTTCATGATTTTTATTGCTTTTCCCTGGACCATCTCCAGGTCTTGTCATCTCTCTTAAAATGCAAAGGCCACAAACTGGCTAAAGAATGCTAATGAGGAACAATATGGAGTCCATTAGGAGGATTAATTCCTAGCCTCTGCATATGCTGCTAATTCATCCCAGCTTTTAAAGTTCCATTCAGGAGGCACCCTTGCATTCAGACCATGGTCCTCCATGACCCGCAGTGCTTTCACTGTTGTGTTGCTCATGGGCACAAAGGTCCAGAACTCACACCTACTTGGTTTGGCTTGTGCTCTGGATCAGGCTACCTTGTGTTTTCATTTGTTTTGGGTAAAGCTCTTTTATTTTTAAGATTTGCCTGGAATTTAGTCTTGCTTAACAATCTGCAAACCCCTAGCTGCTTCATTAAGCTCAGCAAGAAAAATACTCAAAGATGCTCCATGCCTGGTATGGTGGCCTGAGGACACACAGCACAGAGGATGCTAGGAGTGTCTCACTCTGTCCAGGCTGCGCAGTCATTGGGTTGACCTGGAGTTACACCAGCAGCCTCACCTGGCACATCCGCAGGCACACTGCTGTAGGAATGGTATTTTACCAGTCCTGGCAACAAGACCCAGCAGTCTCCATGACTTTGGTGGCTGGGGTGGGATGGGTTGCTGTGGATTTGTAAAACACAAATGATGAAAGGCTGTACTTGGCACTTTCTCATTCTAGCATTAAATGAAAGCAGAAAGCAAAGCTTTATTTTTTTTAAAGATTTTATTTATGTATTTTAGAGAGAGAGAGTGAGAGCACAGGGTGGGGGGAGCAAAAGTAGAGGAAGAGGCAGAGGAAGAGGGAGATAATTTCTAGCAGTCTGACACAGGGCTCAAACCCACAACCCTGAGACCATGACCTGAGCTGAAACCAAGAATCAGACATTTAACTGAGCCATCCAGGTGCCCCAGAAAGCATAGCTTTAAACTGTGACTATGGGAAGCCTATGGGGTGGGGGTGGGGGTTGCTTTATCTAATATTGTACAGAGTTCTCTGCTAAGTAAACCAAAGACACTGCTTAGAGAATGCAGACACTGCTGCTGTGGGGCTTTCCTAAGTAGGTTGTCTCAGGTGCTAGGGAACAGTCAGGTCAATGATGAGCTTTGACTACTTGGGCATGTTGGATGCAGAAATTGAACTTGGGTTTGGGGCCAGAAGTCCTAGTTCTCATGAACACCTCTGGCTGCTTGCCAGCTGTGGGTCTCAGTCTTTTCATCTGTGTTTAGAAAAAAAAAAAAAGATTTTGCATGCATATCTCTCCAAGTTGCTTTGAGGATCAAACAAGACAGTGGGTGTTGTAGGGCTTTGTACATGCTAAAGACTTCTAAAGTAGGAGGCAGGGGTGCCTCGGTAGCTCTGTTGGTTATGAGTCTGCCTTTGGCTCAGGTCATGATCCCAGGGTCCTGGGGTGGAACCCCATGGCAGGCTCTCTGCTGAGCAGGGGAGTCTTCTTCTCCCTCTGCCTCTGACCCTCCTCCTACTCATGCTCTCTCTCTGAAATAAATAAATAAAATCTTAAAAAAAAAAAAGTAGGAGGCAAAACTTACATATCAGTTCAAATTAGGTTTGATGGCACATAGGAGAATAAAACTTCCAAATCAAATGGGTTTAAATACAATATAAATGCTTCTCCCTCTGCAAAAGGGCAGGAGTTTGCATTGCTGGACATATGTGGCAGGTCCATGAAGTCATCAGCCTCCTAGACTGTTTCCACCTTTGCTACATATGTCCTCATCTTTATGGCCCACAATGGCTCCTAGGGTTCCAGCCATCACACCCCAATATCAGACAGCAAAATAATGGAAGACTTCCTGGAGGTTGCACAGAAGACCTCCACTTTTATCTTTGACTGGAACTTAATCATCCACTGTACCCAGTGGCAGGAATGACTGGTAAACGGGGTATTTTGTCTGGGTAGCATTATGTCCAGCTAGACATTAAGGGGGATGGGGATGGGCATTGTGGGGGAAGCTGGCAGTGTCTTCCCCCGGATTATATCTTGTTAAAAAAAAAGTTAAAACTTAAATCATGTGCTTTGCACCTTATAGGACCATTTCACTTCCATGGAGCAAAGAAAGACCCAGGCTCACTCTGATTTTTCTTATCTCTGAAACAAGGGTTTTTACTTCACCAGTTTTCCACACCTCATTCATATGACACCTCCACGGTACAGGCATGTTCACAGTCTGCATATACCTCTGGTCAGTGCCAGAGTCTCCAGGCCACCCAGGTGATTTGCTTACCTTGTGTTCCTCCAGTTGACTCTCTGAACTTCTTTTTATTTGGAAAAGAAACTTTATGTCATTACCATAATTGGAAAACCACATTACTTGACATGAAGAGAAGATAAATATAGAAAATACCCAAGGAAAATAAAAAGACAATGTCACATTACTGTCACCTGAGGTCATCTTATTTTCCATACATACTGTACCCTTTAGGAGACATTCTATTCTATGATATATAAGTTTCTTTTTTTTGTACTAAGAGTTTTAAAAGACATGATGGTTTTCTCGGGGAATGTGCCCTATGTGAAGTAAGTCCAAATACTGCTATTTGGCCTCAGGCATTTTCCAAGGGAACTAGAACTTGGGGATTGTCCTAGGGTGCAGAGATTGAGGTGATACTTTGAGGTGGTTCTAATTAGACATTCCAAGGGCCTGAGCTCAGACCAGGGAGGCCTCCTTCCCAGGTGTGGGAAGTCCTTGCCAGTAGAACGACCCATTCCCATCAGATTTGCTGCCAAAATAAAGACCCGGAAAAAGGCCCAGGTCAAAAGTTGGGGGTCTTCTCCTGAAGGCTGCAGTCCCCACCCATTTGGCTATTGTCCTACAGATGCTACACTGCTGCCTTCCACACTCTGTGACCCCTCACAGAAGTGTTCTAACTTGGAAAAAAATATGAGTGAACATGGAGATGACAGGGAACCTGGCTTGGCTTTTCCCACAGCACATTTCAGAGAGCAGCCCTGGGATCTGGAGATCCTGTGGAGAGTTTATTTGGACATAGCTTTCTTAATTTTCATTTTCTGTGGCTGATTCTCCTAAATTATGTTAGGGGGAAATGGCTTCACCTTTTAAGATAGCTGTTGGGTCCCCATTAAATTCAATAGGAACCAGGGCACTTGGGTAAAGCCTTCCTCTGCTGGTTAAAACCTGAGCTACAAACAAACTCAGACGCCGATGCACAAGTACTTTGAATCTGGGAATGGTATAAACTGGCTTAGCTGGCCCAATGCTGACTGACAGGGCCTTAGGGGAAAAATCTTACTGGAGTTCCATCAGCACCTATGTGTGGGGGATGGGAGATAATGGTAGGGAGCTTTAGGGGTAGGGGCGTATCATATTAGGAGCATGAGGTGGGTACATGTTCATGTCAGAGGCATTGGAATACTGTGTTCATAGTGGTAGGACTGATGGGGCAAAAGGGAGGCAGGAGGATGGATGGGGTGAGAGGTGGTAAGGTAGAGCCATGGGGCTGAGGACACTGGTGTATGGTACACAAGAAATGATGTCCATGTGAGGGTGAGGTGGATTAGTTGTATTGTAGTGTGTGGGTTTGGGAGTATGTATGTGGTCTACAGAGAGGGGGAGGTATGTGAGAGGCCAAGATGGTGAGCGGAGACAAGAATGGGGCAGAGACCAGAGCAGCTCCTTGTATCTATCTTCTCAGAGGAGGAATCTATGCCAATTCTGTGAGGAGTGCAGTAGTGGGGCCAACATGGCACCTGCCCTGCATGACTTGTACCTCCTGGAGCCAGGGCCACATGCTTGGGAAAGCCTGATAGTTCAGGTTCTTTACTGAAGCTGTTTTCAGGCTTCCCCTACTCATGGATCTCCAAGGAATACAGTACATGGGCTCAACCTCAGTATCTGTGCTTCCTAATCCTCAAAGACAACCGGGGTAAGGCATTTGCTTACCTCTGGAAGGACCCCATTGCATCATTTGTTCATTCTTTCATTCATTCCGACATTTGCTGAGCACCAACTCTGTGTCAGTACTAGGGATACAATGAAAGAGAAAATATAGCCTTTAACCTCAAAAACTCCCAATATACCAGGGGAAATTGACTTTTAATCCCATGACTAAAGCCAGTAAGCATAACTAAAGAACCTCATAAAATTTCAAGGGCCATTCAGAGAAGGTAGCTCAGCTTTGTCTTGGCAAACTGGCCTGAGATTCACCAGATGATCTGCCAGGAGTGGGCATGGGGCTCTTTGGGAAGGAAAGAGGGACTTGTCCAGAAAAAAGCAGGGGTAGGGAGCTATGTGGTGCCTTCAGTGTAGCTAAAGCTAAGAGTGATGCAGGTGGATGGGAAATGATGCTGTGTAACCATGCAGTCAGTGTCTAGTGGGCATTGAGTGCCATGCAAAGGAAGGTGGGCATTATCCAATAGGTCAGCCATTCCAGTGTGCATCACACCAGCACCTCGGGGTGGACAAAAGGTGTTTGAGGGGAAAGAGCATCATGGGGTCAAATACAATTGAGAAAAGTGGGAGTAAAGAAGTCAGGTAGATTTATCTATTTTCATTTATTTTTTTAGTGGAGCTCTCTGAGAGCCTTAACCGTGTTGATGTGCAGTATGAGTCTCTGGGTTTTTTTTTATTTTTTTATTTATTCATAGAGACACACAGAGAGAGGCAGAGACACAGGCAGAGGGAGAAGCAGGCTCCACACAGGGAGCCCGACATGGGACTCCATCCCAGGTCCTCAGGATCACACCCAGGGCTGCAGGGAGCACTAAACCGCTGCACTACCGGGGCTGCCCTGGGGGGTTGTTTAATGCAGGGCTGGCCAAGAGTTCATTGTTGGTGGAATGCTTGGTGTTGTAACACATTGTGGGAAATGCTACTATGGGCTGAGGGGAGCCACAAAGGGCTTTCAGCAACAGAGTGGCCTGCGCAGATTTTAGAAAGATCAATTTGGTAGCTAACATGAAGGCTGTGCGAGAGGGAACTCAGACAGATGAGAAGGACACCATCACATATGTGTCACATCTGGGCTGATCCCAAGCTTTCTCCTGCAGTCAGCCTCCCCTCCCCTCTCTTCAGGAGAAACCTCTCCCACATGTGAACTTCTAGGGCAATGTAACAGAATATCTTCCATGGGGAGCTCCTATATTATCTCCCCTACTAAGGAATGAAATAATTGAGGACAGACCCTTCATCTTTTGTTTTTCCAGACTTTTCATCTTACTATGCTTCAGTGGATACAATGAAGTTCAATCTGCTGGGGTATTCTTTACACAGGATACTTCAATCCATTCCTTTAGGTAAATAGTGACCAACACAATGTGAGGTAAATCTACAGATGTGCTAAGAGCTTGGGGAGAACACATGTGTAGACTACTTGCCAAGGATGGCTTCACAGGACAAATTACACTTGAAATTGACCTGGAGGTAGATTTTAGATGGAATGAAGGGAGAGAGGCAAACATCCTGAACAACATGGTGCTGGGGGTGGAGGTGGTGGGTGGTGGCTGGAATGATCCACATTAGGGTCATGGAACCAACTGAACCAGAGCAGTATGATGTGGTGAGCATTTGGGAACAAGGATCAGTCTGAGTGAGTTGGGGATGGATCATGGAGGTTTTTGAAGGTAGACAGAAGACTTGGATTTCTTTTTATTTTTTTTATTTTTTTTTATTTATGATAGTTACAGAGAGAGAGAGAGAGAGAGAGAGAGAGAGGCAGAGACACAGGCAGAGGGAGAAGCAGGCTCCATGCACCAGGAGCCCGATGTGGGATTCGATCCCGGGTCTCCAGGATCGCGCCCTGGGCCAAAGGCAGGCGCCAAACCGCTGCGCCACCCAGGGATCCCAAGACTTGGATTTCTATGATGGCTTGTAATCTCCAAATGTGTTCCCACAGAATGGTCAGTGGCTCAGAGTCTGGTCCTAGAAAATTCTATGTGTGGTGAGATACCCGTCCTCCAACATCTCTTTTCTATGATACTAGTCACATGGCCAGACTATATTTCTGAGCCTCTTTCCAAAGCACACATGTCACTCGATAAAGTTCTCTCCAGTAGAATCCGAGCAAAAGCATTCTGTGCTACTCCAGGCTTTGGTCATGGCTGAGTTTTGACCATGCAAACAAAAGCAATGCCTTAATGCTTAGCAGAGATACAAAGGGAAGAATCTGCACTCACAAATGACCACGGAGGTCATCATGTCCAGCTTACACATAGGACAAGAATATGAAGATCATATCAGAAATAGTACAAGACAGAAGTTTGGAAGTTACAGATCACTACATACATGTACAAACTTCATTTGATTTAGAAATAGAGTTTTAAAATTGGCTTTTAGTATATTCACCAAGTTGCACAATAACTGTTTATTATTATTCCAGAACATTTTCATTATCCCAGAAAGAAACCTCATAACCATTAGCAGTTACTTTCCTGTTTGTTCTCCCCTCTATCCCCTGGCAACCACTAATCTATTTTCTGTCTGTATGGATTCGCCTGTTATAGAAACTTCATATAAATGGAGTAATACACTATATGATCTTATGTGTCTAACTTCTTCCACTTAGCATAATGTTTTCAAGGTTTATCCATGTCATATCATGTGTAGTACTTCTTTCTTTTTGTGGTTGAAAAATATTTCATTATGTGGATATACTATATTTTGTTTATCCATTTATCAGTTGATGGTTGTTTCCACCTTTTGAGTATTATGATTACTATTGCTACAAACATTCATGTACAAGTTTTTGTGTTATGTTTTTATAACATGATATATATATATGTTTCTGGAGTAGAATTCAGTGATTCATCACTTACATACAACACCCAGGGCTCATCACGACAGGTACCCTCCTTAATACCCATCTAGTCCATCTCCTACACACTTCCCTTCATCAACCCTCAGTTTGTTCTCTATCATTAAGAGTCTCTTATGGTTTTTTTCCGCTCTCTCCTTTTTCTCCCCCTTCCCACATGTTCATCTGTTTTGTTACTTAAATTCCACATAAGCAAAATAAGTCTGACTGACTTATTTTGCTTAGCATGATACATTATAGCTCCTTCTACATCATTGCAAATGGTAAGATTTCATTCTTTTTGATGGTTGAGTAATATTCCAATATTAATATATACCATATCTTCTTTATCTATTCATCAGTCAATGGATATTTGTGCTTTTTCCATATTTGGCAATTGTTGATAATACTGCTATAAACATTGAGGTGCATGTGCCCCTTTGAATCTGAATTTTTGTGTCCTTTGTGTAAATACCTAGTAGTGCAACTATTGGATTGCAGGGTAGTTCTATTTTTAACTTTGTGAGGAACCTCTGAACTGTTCTCCAGAGTGGCTATACCAGTTTGCATTCCCACCAACAGTGCAAGAGGGATCCCCTTTATCTGCATTCTCACCAACACTTGCACAAGTTATATTTTTTGGTTGTTTCTTGATACAATTTATGTTTTCATTCTCTTCAGTATATGGCAAGGAGTGGAATTCGGGGTTATATGGCAGCTCCATGTTGAACATTTTGAGGAATGTCAGAGTGTTTGCCAAAGTGGCTGTACCATTTTATATTCCTACAGAAATGCATGATTGTTCTAATTTCTCTCTAGCTTTACCAATGCTAGTTCTTGTCTATATATATATATATATATATATATATATATATATATATATATAACACAGATATTTTAGTAGGTGTGAAGTAGTATCTCTTTGTGGTTTTGATTTGTATTATCCTACTTATGAATGATATGAGTGTCTTTTCATGTATTTGTTAATCATTTGTATATCTTTGGAGAAATGTCTATTCAAATCCTTTGCCTATTCTAAATCGGTTTATCTGCTTTGTTATTGATTTGTTGCAAGAGCTTTAAAGACAGACAGGCAGATAGATAGATAGAGATAGATTCTGAATATGAGATAATTATCAGATATATAACTTATAACTGTTTTCTCCCACTTTGTGTGTTGTCTTTTCACTTTCTCAATAGTGTCCTTTGACTCCAAAAGTTTGACATTTTTGTGAAGTCCAGTTTACCTATTGCCTAATCCAAGGTTAAAAAGATTTATTCCTGTTCTCTTAAAGACTTTTTATAGTTTTAGCTGTTCCATTTAGACTTTTCATCCTTAATTTTGAGTTAATTCCTGTATATGGTGTGAGGTAGGGGGTCTCAACTTCATTCTTTTGTATTGGCTATCCACTTGTCCAAGGATTGTTTGTTGAAAAGACTGTTCCTTCCCTACTGAATGATTATGACAACCTTGTCAAAAATCACTTGAACACAGCTGGATGAATTTACTGATAGACATTCAATTCTGTTTCATTAATCTACATGTCTATTTTTTTTTAAGTAAGCTCCACACCCGATGTGGAGTCTGATGTAAACTCATAATCGTGAGACTGAGACCTGAGAGTCAGACACTTAACGGACTAAGCCACCCAGGTGCCCCAATCTATATATCTATCCTTATGCCAGTACCACATTATCTTGATTATTATAACTTTGCATTAGGTTTTGAAATTAGGGAATGTGAGTCCTCCAACTTTGTTTTTCTTTTTCAAGGTTTTTGATAAATCTGGGTCCTTGTGACTTCCAATGGATATTAAGATAATCTTGTTGATTGGTGCAAAAAAAGAAGTTGGAATTTTGATAGGGAATTATTTAATTTGTAGATTACTTTGGGGAGCACTAAATATCCTAACAAAAGGATATTGTCTTTCATTCATTGAATATGGGATATCTTTCCATTACTTAGGTCCTCTCTTTAATTCCTTTCAACAATGTTTTGTAGTTTTCAGTGTACAAGTCTTGCACTTCTTTTGTTAAATTTATTCCTCAGTAGTTTGTTCTCATTGATGCTATTGTACAATTGTTTTCTTAATTTCATTTAGAATTGTTCATTGCTAGTTATAGAACTACAATTGATTTTTTGTATTTTTATCTTGTGTCTTGCAGCCTTGCTGAATGTGTTTATTAGCTCTAATAGTTTTTTGTGTATTTCTTAGGATTTTCTATTTTCAAAATAATGTCATCTAGTTATATAGTTTTCCACCTTCCTTTCCAATTTTTCCCCCTAAACTGCTGTAGCTAAAATCCCAAGTACAATACTGAATAGAAGTGGTAAAAGCAGACATCCTTATCTTGTTCCTGATCTTAGGGGGAAAACTTTCAGTCTTTGCCACTAAGTAAGATATTATTAGTATAGGTTTTGCATTTATGCACTTTATCATATTGAGGAAGTTCTCTTCTGTTCCTGGTTTATTGAATATTTTTACTATGAAGAGATGTTGTATTTTGTCAAAAATTTTCCCTATGTCTCTTGAGATTGTCATGTACTTGTCCTTTGTCCTATTAATGTGATGTACTACATTAGTTGATTTTCATATATTGAACTACCCTTGCATTCCTGGGATAAATCACACTTGTTCATAGTGTATACTCCTTTTTATATGTTACTGGATTTAGTTTCCTAGTATTTTGTTGAGGATCCATATTCATAAGAGATGTTATTCATCATAGTTTTATTTTCTTGTAATGTCTTTGTCTGGTTTTGGTATCAGAGTAATACTGGCCTCATAGAATGAATTGGGAAAATGTTTCTTTCTCTTCTCTCTTTTAGAAGTTTGTTAAAGATTTGTATTAATTCTTCTTTAAATATTTGGTAGAGTTCACCAGTGAAGTCACCTGATGCTGGGTTTTAAAGTCTTTGTGGGAAGTTTTTTTGTTTAGTAATTCAATCTCTGTATTTGTGATAAATCTACTCAGGTTTTCTATTTCTTCATGAGGAAATTAAGGTGATTTTTTAAAATATTTCTAGTAACTTTTCCATTCATTTAAGTTGTCTGATTTGTTGACATACAGTTTTTTATAGTATTCCATATTACTGTTTTTATTTCTAGAAGTTGGTAATATCTTTTCTTTTTTGATTTTAGTAATTTAAATCTACTTTTTATTTTCCCTTGGAGTGTCAAATTTAAGTTTTGTCAACTTTGTGTATATTTTCAAATAAATAAGGGTTAGTGTTGTCAATTTTTCTTTATTTTTTCCATTCTCTATTTTTTCCTGCCCTAATCTATTTTTTAAAAAAGACTTTATTTATTTGAAAGAGTGAATGAGAGAGAGAGAGCATGAGCAGGGGGAGGGGCTGAGGGAAAGGGAGAAGCAGACTCCCCACTGAGCAGGGAGGTCGACACAGAGCTTAATCCTGGGACTCTGAGATCATGACCTGAGCCAAAGGCAAACACTTAATTGAGAGACACCCAGGCACCCCTTTTCTGCCCTAATTATTATTACTTCTTTCCTATACTTGCTCAGGTTTAGTTTGCTCTTTAGTTTGTTCTCTTGTTTCTCAAAACTAAGTTTGGGTTATTGAGTAAAATTATGTATTTTTAAAAATTCATTCTGCCAAGTTCTGCCTTTTAATTGGAGAATTTAGTTATTTTTGCCTTTTGTAGGATTTTGTAGTTTAATCATTTTTTGTAGGATTTATATCTGCTGTTTTACTATTTATGTTCTATCTATCCTATGTCTTTTTTGTTCCCATTACTGACTTTTTTTTAGGTTGGTTCCATGCCCAATATGGAACCCGTATGAGGCTTGACTCCAAGATCAAGACCTTAGATGAGATCAAGTGTTGGATACTTAACTGACTGAGCCACCCATGTGTCCCCCATTACTGACTTCTGTATGTTATAGAGCTATTTCTTAGTGTTTTAATTTCTTTGATGTTTCTTTTCCTATATATTTTACATTTATTTTCTTTGTGCTTGCTTTGGGGATTACAATTGACATCTTAACTTATTAGAATCTATTTTATATTAATTACAACTTAATTACAATAGTATATAACCACTTTGTTCATATATATATGTTTTATATATATGTATAAGTATATATATATATATATATATATATATATATATATATATATTTGCTCCAAACATCTATGCTTCCTATCTCCTTTGTGCTGTTATTACAATAGAAATGACATCTTTATACATTGTATTCCTATTGGCACAGATTTATAATTATGACTATGCAATTTACTTTTATTTTATTTTATTTTTTTTAAGATTTTATTTATTTATTCATAAGAAACAGAGGAAGAGAGAGAGAGAGAGGCAGAGACATAGGCAGAGGGAGAAGCAGACTCCCTGCAAGGAGCCTGATGTGGAACTCGATCCTGGATCCCAGGATCACGCTCTGAGCTGGAGGCATTACACTCAACCGCTGAGCCACTCAGGTGTCCCTATGCAATTTACTTTTAAATCATATAGGAGAAAAAATTATAAACAAAAATACATTTATACCATATTTCATATTTGGCTATGTAGTTACCCTTCCTGGTGCTCTTTATTTCTTCATTTGGATTTGAGTTATTTTCTGATGTCTTTTCAATTCACTTTGAAGGATTCCTTGTATGGCTGGTTAAGCAATAAATTCTTTCAGTTTTTATCTATCTGAGAGTGTTATAATTTCTTCCTCAGTTTTTTTTAATATTTTATTTATTTATTTGAGAGAGAGCAAGAGGGAGCACAAGTGGGGAGGGGAGGAGCAGAGGGAGAGAGAGAAGCAGACTCCACACTGAGCGGGGAGCCCAATGTGGGGATCGAGCTGGAGCCAAAGGCAAACGCTTAACTGACTGAGCCACTCAGGTGCCCCCTCTTCTTCAGTTTTGAAGGATAATTTTGCTGGATATAGAATTCTTTGTCAACAGGTTTTTTTCGTTTGCTTGCTTTCTCTCACCATTTTGAATATGTCATCCAATGTCTTCTGACCTCCATGGCTTCTAATGAGAAATCAGCTATTACTCTTATTGAAGCCTCCTGTACATGATGATTCTTCTCTCATGCTTTTAAGATTTGCTTTTAGCCTTTGTTTTTCAACAATGTGATTATGATATGTCTGTCTACATAACTCTCTGAGTTTATTCATCCTACTGGAACTTTGCTGAACTTCTTGGGACTTCTTCCCATCCAAATTTGGGAAGTTTTTAGGCATATTTCTTCAAATATTCTTTCTATGTCTTTCTCTCTTCTGTCTCCTGGGATATGTTGCATGTGTTGACTTGCTTCATGATGTTCCATGGGCCTCTGAGGCTGTGTTCATTTTCTTTATTCTACTTTCTGTTCTACAGACTTGATAATATTAATTGACCTATCTTCAAATTTGCAATACGCTTTCATGCTTGTTCAAATTATACTTTTTTCCTGTGGTGAATTTTCATTTTAGCCATTGTACTTTTAAACTGTTAGAGTTTCTGTTTTTTTAAATATACAATTTCTGTACCTTTATAGGTATTCTCTATTTGGTCAGACACTGTTTCCATACTTTCCTTCAGTTTTTTAGGCATGATTTCCTTTTGCTTTTGAAACTACTTAAAATGGCTGGCTTGAAGTTTTTTATTCTAGTAAGTTCATGTCTGTGGCTCTTCAGGGACAATTTCTATTGATCACTTGATTTAAAGAGCCACACTTTCTTATTTCTTTACATATATTGTAATTTTTTGTCAAAAATTGGCCACTTAAGGTAATATAATGTAGCATCTCTGGAAATCAGATTCTCTCCCTTCCTCAGAGTGTATTATTGTTGCTGCTTTTAGTTGTTTTTGTTTTTTTAGTAAATTTTCTGAACTAGTTTTATAACGTCTATATTCTTTATCATTTGTGGCTGGTGGAGTCTCTATTTGTTTTGCTAAGTGGTCAGTTAATGATGGGACAGAAATTTCTTCAGATGCATGGAATCATTAAATCTCTAAGTCAGGGGATGCCTCGGTGGCTCAGCATTTGAGTGTCTGCCTTCAGCTCAGGGTGTGATCCCCAGGTCTGGGGATCGACTCTCACATGGAGCTCCCTACAGGAGACCTGCTTCTCTCTGCCTATGTCTCTGCCTCTCTCTCTCTCTCTCTCTCTCTCTCTGTGTGTGTGTGTGTGTCTTTCATGAATAAATAAAATCTTTAAAAAAAAATCTCTAAGTCAGGTCAAATACAGACATCCTTGCAAGTGGAATCTTCTGGGAACCACCAGACAGGTGGGACCAGACAGGTCAGTTAATGACAGTACCTTCAAGAATGAGGTTTTGAAAGAGCTCTAGTTCCATTTTGCTCCCTCTGGTGGCTCCCAGGCTGCAGTGGGAATGTGGGTTGTTACCTCTTAAAGCTACTGCAGAGCCCGAGAGTGAGTGATGGGAACAAGATAAGTTAAAGACCACAAAGTTCATTGTTTTTAGCAAGATTCAGCTGTTTTTAAATACATGGTTTTCAGTTGCTGTAAGCCTTTGGTTAGTTTCTGAAGTTCTGAAAAAGTCAATCCTGGCAATTTATGTCGAGTTTCTTATTGCTTCTAGAGAGACGAGAATCTCTGGAAATCTTTATTCCAACATTTATGCTGATTGCACTCATCGATGTTTTAAAAAATTAATCATTAAAACAGTTGTCGCAATTAGTTGTCAAAGAACATT